>NC_081574.1:18158206-18310619 GCF_022355385.1 Mustela nigripes
CCCAATCCCATCTTGTTTCATTTATTCTTTTCCTACCCCCAAGCCCCTCACGTTGCCTCTCAACTTCCTCAAATCAGGGAGATCATAAGATAAATGTCTTTCTCTGATTGACTTATTTCACTCAGCGTAATACCCTCTAGTTCTATCCACGTCATTGCAAATGGCAAGATTTCATTTCTGTTGATGGCTGCATAGTATTCCATTGTGTATATATACCACCTCTTCTTTATCCATTCATCTGTTGACGGACATCTAGGTTCTTTCCATAGTTTGACTATTGTGGACATTGCTGCTATAAACATTCGGGTGCATGTGCCCCCTTGGATCACTACACTTGTATCTATAGGGTAAATACCAGTAGTGCAATTGCTGGGTCATAGGGTAGCTCTATTTTTAACTTTTTGAGGAACCTCCATACTGTTTTCCCGAGTGGTTGCACCAGCTTGCATTCTGGGAGCTGTCTTTCAATACAAAAAGTAGGGAATAAAAGAGTGGGATTTGAGAGATACTTTTTTTTCCTCTGGAGTCTTGCTTAGCTTAGAAAGAACTGAATCCACTGAGCAACACCATATTTATTCGTATTAACTGATCAGTTGACAAAATATTCTGCAGTAAATAAGGCACAGGAAACAAAGGCAACACAGAATATGAAATGGTTCCTCCCTACCTTCAAGAATCTTGTAAAACAAAACCAATAGTAAAAAGCAGCATATGTGTGGAGCAAAGGATTAGATCTAAACTGAAGGAAAGGGCTTTACAGATGTGGGGGGATGGAAGGAGGGAGGTGGTGAGGAGGGAACACTGTCAGTCCTCTTAGGGCATGCTTCAGGAGGACCATACCATAGACATGGAACCTCCCCACCCCCCACCCCCATCTTCTTTGCTTGCTTTTGGCTCCGATAGAAGGGAAATGCTTAGTTTTCCATACAGGAAAAATACAGCTTAATTGTTTCCATCTTTAGATCCCAAATATATGATCAGTTCTTTGTCTCTGTCTCTGTCTCTCTCTTTCTCCAAATCAGAAAAATTGGAGCTGACAGTTTTATGAATTTCCTGGGTTCCTTAAGGGCCGTGGCCTAGAAAGAATTCCAGTGAAGGGGATGGTCAGAGTAGTAACAGTTGGTAGATCAGCTTCAACCAATGAGAACACTTTGGGAAGGGCACTGTCTAGTCAGGATGGAAGCCAGTCATGAGCGCACTTGGTTGTGAGTAAACCTTGAACTTCTGCTCCTGGGTCTTCACTGTGATAAGAAGGCAACAGATCCTGCTTTTCTCAAATAGCTAGGTCTGCACTGCATATGCTATTGAACTGAACGCTGGTTTCCCCCCCATCAGAGATGTATGCCAATCAGAAATTTGGTTGTGAATTTCCATTACCTTGATGCCCTCTCCCTAATCCTACCCCATTGTTGTGGGTTTCCAGGCTTCAGAAAAGTGGACTTAGGAGTTTTTTTAAATAAGGCCTTCCATTTTATTTACCATGAAAAAAATAATCTGATCCATCTGAGCCCATTTGACAAATGCCCCCCAAGGGTGCATATAACCGAAGAACTCAGTTATATTTGTACAGGATGCTCTGGCCATTTGGTATATTCAGATTCTCTCTAGCAAAGAAGGCCTCATCCTTTCCACTACCGCCTTCTTAGTGTGAAACCCCTGAATGAACTGCACAGAAGTGCAGAACTTGTTTGCCAAAACATTTCCATGGTGCCAGACAGGCTGTGTGATCATGGAGTGTAGTGGTCTGTTCTGTTCTGCAGTGAATTTCTCTGTCTGGACCTGGCTGGTTGCCTGAAGGAGAGTCCAAGAAGGTCGCTTGTCTTTTTTATAACTACAACCAATGGGGAACGTTTGAGACAGCCCTTGTCATTTGGTTGCCTTGAACAATGAACATCACACCGTTGACTGATGGTCTTTGTCTTTGTGTCTCTCTTTCTGTAGGATAATTTCCAAGTGCAAGCTTAGCGCTAACCATAATGCATCTCTTCTCTTTATCAGTACACTTGCCAAAAGAGAAAGGCAATTTGTGTCTTCCACATCACACACATAAACAACCTACAACTGATTTCATTTATGATCTGGGTTAAGTGGAATGTCTTACTATATTGTTGATTTAATAACCTTTCTGTACTTTGAAAACTCAGTCAACCACAGCTAATTCCTACCCAAGAGAACAGTTTCCCTAAAGTACCCATTGATATGCATACACTATATACATAATTTGACTCTGTTCAATTGAATATAATACATGCATACATTCATTTGTGCCAATCTAATCTCCATGTGGATTTTAAAGTCTGACCTTGCCATTCACTCTTTGTGTTAAATTATAGTCATATTTATTCTATGGGGTATTGGAGCTAAGGACTGTGACTTTTCTATTATGAGGTTGCAAGAAGGAGGTATTTGATAATAGAAAACAGAATCATACCCTTAAAGTTCACTGTGATAACGAAATCCAAAACAATACCCTAAAAGGTCAAAGCAATTTCTATTTTGCAGACTTAAAATAACAACTCTTTAAGCTTTAGAAACGTTTAGCTAACAGACAAAGGCAGCCTTAAAACAACATAAAAGAAGTTATGTAAAATTTCCATTACATTTTACAGATTGTCTTTAACTTTAAATGGAGTTAAAGGGTACACTTCTTTAGTATTAGATACCTACTAACAAGATGCCATTGTACTTACAAAAATGTGTACTGTGATTTGTTTATAAAAGCACTGATGAGAACTTTAAAGTGTATCTGATGATTCCTGGTTTTAGCAGCTGAAACACTTGCTTCGTGTCCTCTAGAATGTGTCCTTTCTTGTATCTCACTAGGACTTTTTACAAGGGGTCACAAAGAATGTTGTAACAGTATCTGTTGGCAAATATGGCCCTTGTCTAATATTCCATGGAGAAGGTAAACTAGTTACTTTTCCAAAGGTACTTGGAATGGCAGAGCTAGAAGGCATAAGATTTTTCACTACACAGTTTAAGTGCCTGGATGGGCTGACTTATTTCCAAACAGATTTGTTTCTATTGTTATGATGACTTTAGTACTGTTTTTCATTAAAAAATTTTTTTTAAAAAGAACAAAACCAGGGGCACCTGGGTGGCTCAGTGGGTTAAGCCTCTGCCTTCAGCTCAGGTCATATCTCAGGGTCCTGGGATCGAGCCCCACATAGGGCTCTCTTCTCAGCAGGGAGCCTGCTTCTCCCCCCCTCTCTGACTGCCTCTCTGCCTACTTGTGATCACTCTCTCTCTGTGTCAAATAAATAAATAAAACTTAAAAAAAAAAAGAACAAAACCAAAGAGCTTCATTTCTATTTTGTGTCACCCACTCAATTCTATTGCCCTGTCTTTTCCTGACAAATGCTCTGCATGATGTGAAGAGGAGTAAGAAGCTTCTACTTTTTTCTGTGTGTGTGTGTGTGTGTGTGTGTGTGTGTGTGTGTGTGTGTAGGGTGGCCTCATCTGTCCCCAACACTTCATTCTGTGTTCTTCCAAATCTGTTACTGAACTTGTAGAGCTAGAACAGATTTTACAAAGAAGATGCTACCTTACAGTCAGAACTTATGATCTTTATATCATTTATGATAAATATGGCCAGACGCCAAGCAAGACTATGGTTATTTGGTCATGATGGTCAATAGCAGCCTTTAAGTGCAGACACATGTGTGACGATATGAGACTAGATCATGTGGAGAAACAGTGCAGTTTCCCTCACTTCCCACCACTTCTTATGGCTCAGTTTGCACGGAAGACTGGCTGGGATGATGAAGGGGATTTTTGAGTGGGAGTAATTGGCCTTCCTAAATGTTTTAGAATTTTCTTACAATTTATATAAATTGTTATTCCATCAGTAGAATAGGAGTGCACATGACACTTCACAATATAATGGAGAGAAAGTGTTATGCTACTTTTTGGTTCAAATTTTGTAAAAAAAAAAAAAAAATGACCGTAACGGTCTATAGGTTATAGTATGAATTTATAGAATTTTGCTAGTAAATAGGTATAAATGTTCATGCGTTAAATAAAATATATTTTAGTAAAGAATAAGCTGACTTAGAGCAGTCCATTGTGAGAAAATGAGCACCTGAACTAAAGACAAAGCAGGAGATAATGACGAGATGTAAAGGAATCTTCTGGACTTGGCAACGGAGAGGCCTTTGCAGGGAAGAAGGAAGAAGGAGGGAAGACTATAAAGTGAGCACTGAGTTTTAAAGTCTGTATGACTCGAAGAAAACCCCAGAGTTCATGTAGTTTTGTGAGGAAAATCTATGAGTATGGTTTAGACATATTGAATTTAGCATAACGGGATGAAGGGAAAACCCTGACGGGGGGGAGAATTGCACACCAAACCTGACACCAGGTATTTATTAGATATGAAGAACTGATAGGTCATTTCTTGATGGAACTGAACTCTGAGGACATCAGGGCATGAGTATACCTACAGCAAACCCTCAGTGGGGGACAGACACCACATGGCACCTGCTCCACACACAAACACACACACACACACACACACACACACACACACACACACATTTCTGTTCCAAATACTAAAGAGCTATTATATTCATTATGCTTGGTTCTGCCTATCTCCATTCATGACAGCATGGGACAGTACTTGATGACATTCCTGGCAATTTAAGAATTCCTGATGGCTACCATAAGGCCATTAGAAGTCATCCCACTGCCCCCTGTAACCTCTAGTTCCTTCCACCTTCTAGAAAGTCTTTGAAGCTTCCTCTGCCTGGTTTATTTTTAGGTTCCCATACTGGTATGCACTGATGCCTGAACTTGACTAAATTCCATTTCCAAAGGCCCTGCATTGTAGACATTGACCTGGTCATAGTGGGGAGTCATGCTCTGGGAGTCTGCTCCTCTGAATTCAGCATTGAGACGGAAGGCCTGGGGAAGGGGCTGTGGGGGAAGGGGTGGCACTTGCAGCCCTTGATGGGGATGACAAATCTGTGCTGGTAGCACTTAGAGTGATTTGTAATTAGTCTGACATATGCAAGAATGTCCTCTCCTGACCAGACTGTGTCTGTGAAATCATAGAGCTCTAAGGTCAAAGAGAGCTCAGGAAGCAAATTCTAGCTGGTGCAGCATTGTAAGGCTGAAGGCAGTGTCAGACGTCTGTGACCAGCAGATCTGAGGTAGAAAAGAGCTTCAGAATAGCTCTGAGAACCCTTAAGACCCACAAAGAAGCTTCTTCTTCTTCTTCTTTTTAAAAAAAATCTAGTCAAATTGCAAAGATTCTAAACAATGAGTCTTCTTTTGTAACATCTCAATAGTCACATGAATATATCAGATATGATATCCTCCAGGCTGGAGGACATTTGCCTCATTATTATTTTTTTTAAATGCCATGTAGGGCTGAATATTTCCTCTCCTGGGAATTTAAACTTTCTCCCTGTCCCTCATTTAACAAATGATAATGTATATCAGGAGTAAAAGAGATAAATAAACACAGAGTCTCAAAGAATAGTTTTAAGGACTCTTATTGTGTTTATCAACAAAGAGAGGCTGTTTCTTTCTTTTTTTTTTTTTAATTTAATTTTTTTTTTTTTTTTTTGAGGCTGTTTCTTTATACCTTGATGTGGGCAGTACATTTCCACTGGGGTCTGAAGAAACAGGGAGTTTTTAAAAATATAAAATACAACTGGAGGTATTCCTCTTCCCTTCCCTTTTCTTCCATTCTTGAATGATTTGGTCTCAAAGCCATTAAGTTATGTGTCAATGCAGAGGGACAAGAAGGGCAAGTAGCTCAGAATGCTGTGTCACAGCTCAGCTAGAGAAAAGGGTCACCCGATACTGAGATGGAGACCAATCAGGTTGAGGAAGGCTGTCAGGTGGGGATGGACAGACCGGCATCAGAAATTAAAGCACAAGTAGGGGGAGAAGGGCATCCCCAAGGGCAAAGAGAACCTGGAATAGTGTGTCAGGGCCTAAGGACAGACAGGAAGCCACCTGTGGTTATGGGAGAGGATTTGGTAGCAGTGATGGAAATCATGTACATATAGGGACGTTGATCACATGTATAAATATTAAGAATAATGGGAGTCCATTTTCTCACTGGTGGAGAAGGGCAATACAAATATAGAAAGAAAAACAAAATGAGCCTTGGGGTATTGTATTTGAGAGTGATCAAGATGAGCTTACAGTTTTCAACATATAAGATAGATGTAGAAATAAACATAGAGGTAATTGTATGTGTATATATGTATGCTTCCCAGTTCTGTCCACCAGGATGACCTGAGAACATGATACCCCAATAGCAACAAGCACCCCTAGTACCCAAAACTTGGCTTCTAGATACCGTTTTTCACTAAAATAAGCAAGAGCTGATTCCAAGACCAAGAGAGGACAAATAAAAATTTAGTCTGAAATATCTTGAGCCAGAAAGCAAGGAAATGTTCGAACAGTAACTGGGCATTAGAAGGACACAGAAGGGGAGGGAGACAAATCATAAAAGACTCAATCTAAAAAAAAAACAGACTGAGGGTTGTTGGGGGGAGGGGGGATAGGAGAGGGTGGTGGGGATATGGGGAGGATTTGGGGAGGGTCTGTGCTATGATGAGTGCTGTGAAATGTGTAAACCTGGCGATTCACAGACCTGTACCCCTGGGGATAAAAATACATTATATGTTTATTAAAAGAAATAAATTTAATAAAAAAAAAAAAGAAGGACACAGAAGCCAGCTTGAATTGGCTCCCACAGGCCACATCAGAGACTATTTGAACATTCAAATAAATAGTGATATAACAGGTCATTAAAATTTGAATAAAGTAAGAAACAATGAGCTCCTGCTGATATAAATAAATGAATGAATACTTTGAGAATCTAAAGAGGAACAGAATATTTACATAGTTTCAAAGTACTTCCCTCTCCCAATACTAAGTACAAAGGGGAGGAGAGTTACTTTACTGTGGAGAAACCTGGCAGACCCAACAGAATAAATGTCATTAGCAGGAGGACAAATTAAAAGTGTGTGCTGCCTGATAGGATGAAATGAGATTACTTCTGTAATATTCCTGCCAAAGATGCATAACAGGAATCTCATCATGAGGAAATCTCACACAAACCAAAACTGAAGGAGATTCTACCAAATAATGGCACGTAATCCAAGTGTCAAGGTCATGAAAATCAAGGCAAGACTGAAGGAAACAAAGAAGCAGGGCAACTAAATGTCTAGTGTGATTCAGAAATGGATCCCTTCTCTATAAAGGACATATTGGGACAATTGGAGGAATTTGGGGAAAGTGTGAAGATTAGATGGTAGTTTTGTATCAAGGTTAATTTCCTGAATTTGGTTATTGTGTACTAGTTCCATAGGAGGTTGTCTTTGTCTGCAGAAAGAGACACTAAACTACCTGGCAATGATTTAGCACAAAGTCAGCAATTTTCCCTCAAATGGTTCAGGAAAAAAGGTCTTTGTACTATATTTCTAACTTTTATATAAACAAGTTTTTCAAACAGTGATAACAAGAAGAGACTGGAGAGCTAGCTCAGCCAGAGAAAGTTGTCTAATGCTTATTTGTATGACGCATACACATACACACATGGGGGTTGGGGGCGGGGTGAAAGAAAGAGAGAGAGATTCATTAATTGCAATCACTTCGATTTTTGTGCTTACTGGGAACACTTAAAAGCCATTTAATTACAAAATTCAGCCTTGGAACTTAAGGGAGCCAGTCATTTCTATGCATTTGCTTTGCTAGATGTCTTTAGAGAAATGAAAGTCCGTGTTAACATCTTTATTTTCATTGCTTTTTTTCTTTGACTTTAACTCATTGAAACAAAGAACTGAGAAACTTTTACATAGTGAAAATTAACAAGAAAAGTCCAAAATAAGGGATTACTTAAATAAGTGGACATATCAATGCAATGAAATACTATGCAGCCATTAAAAAATCACATGTGGAACAAAATTTATTTCCATGGGCAACTGTATCCCATATTACTAATGCAAAGCAGCTGTTTAAGAATGGTAGTTCAGGGGCGCCTGGGTGGCTCAGTGGGTTAAGCCGCTGCCTTCGGCTCAGGTCATGATCTCAGGGTCCTGGGATCGAGTCCCGCATCGGGCTCTCTGCTCAGCAGGGAGCCTGCTTCCTTCTCTTTCTCTCTCTGCCTGCCTCTCAGTGTACTTGTAATTTCTCTCTGTCAAATAAATAAATAAAATCTTTAAAAAAAAAAAAAGAATGGTAGTTCAGCACGGTCCTTTACTTGAAGGAGATGTACTAAAATACTTATAGTCGCTATCAAAATTTAATAAGCATAAAAGTTATTAAAACAGATTTGATTATTTTTTGACATGAAGGCTTTAAAGTAAAATATGGCATATATTTTATATTTATAGCAAATTTCAGTTGTTCAGTGACCACACGCAGCTACTGCATTGGGCAACTCATCTCTAGGCCCAAACTCTGCCTCTAGCCTAACTCATAATCCGCTTTTCCTCAAATACAGCAATATATTTTTTTGCTATTACGCAAGCTATGTTACTCAAATTGAAATGCTTTCCTTTCCTTAATTTACTTCTAAAAGTATCAGTTATACCTCAAAGAAAAGCTCTCCTGTCAACTCCTCTGGAAAGCTTTCTTGATCCACTGGGGCAAAGGTATCATTTTCCCCTCTGAGCCATAATTTTCACCTCCCTTCGATACATGTTTAATTCTGCCTGAATTACAGTTAATTGCTTATATATTATATATTCTCTTCAGCCAGACCAGAGCTCTTGGTAGCAAGTACCATCTCATTCATATTTACTTATTGCTTATTGAATAAATACTTTGCACTAACTTGTGCTCCATAAAAGTTCAGCAAACAGAATATGAGCGAAATCACCACCACCACCATCACCAACAAAAAAGAAATTAGGAGAAAAAGATGCTTATAATTAAGGAACCAATTAAACTAAGGTGCAGGCCTGAGGAGTTGGAGGTGGGGGCCCATTTGCTGGCTGGGACAATTCACCTCAGGGAAATTTTCCTGAGGACCTGAGCCCTAGGTTTGTGCAATCCCCTCCATCTCTTAGTCTTGTGTAAGTTTGTAGGGAGTCTTGCACCGTGTTTCTTCAGGTACCAACTTCTTTCCTTAGGGCAGAAGTTTAACACATTTAAACGCTGTGTTTTTCTCCATTGTCTAACAGAACAATTGAGCCAAGTCTAATCCTAACAGAATGAATGTGCCAGATGGGGCAACCTTGACATAAACAAGCACAACCTACAAAGTATAATTTGTGAAACAGGTGATTTCCATGTCTCTCTGACTGACTTTCAGGCTCCAGGAAGAATGACCCCAGATTACCCACTGATGCCTGAGACATCTTTAACAAGACCAATGGCCATTTTGTTCTACAGTTAAAATGCATCTCCCCGCTGGAGGCATATATTCATAGAGTGAAATTCATACTAAAATAATTTCAAAGGAGAATCCGTGTTATTGTCTACAAAAGAATGCTGGGCTTGAAGTCTGAAGAGCTCTGGGTTGTTTTTTTTTTTTTTTTTTTAAAGATTTTATTTATGTATTTGTCAGAGAGAGAGAGTGCACACAAGCAGGGGGAGCAGCAGGCAGAGGGAGAAGGCGGCTCCCTGCTGAGCAAGGAGCCGATAAGGGATTTCATCCCAGGACTCTGAAATCATGACCTGAGGAGAAGGAAGATGCTTAACTGACTGAGCCACCTGAAGTCAGAAGAGTTTTAAAAATGATGGAAGACCATGTTTTCTTCATAGACAGTTCAACATACCATACTTTAGAACATCAGAATCTTGAAAACAACCACCTTAATCAAGCAACAATTGGAGAATGGCTAATATTATGGATTTTATGGGGGAACAGAGAATGAATTTTATAAATATGTATATATGTATACATATATATATTTTATAAATATATATGTATGTGTGTATATATATATACACATATATTTTATATAGAGAATGAATTTTATAAATATATATGTATGTGTATATATATTTATAAAATATATATGTATATATATTTTATAATATATTATATATTTTATATTATATAATATTTACATATTATATATAATATATTTTATTATATATAAATATATTATATGTATGCATATATATATTTATAAAATATATATGTATATATATTTTATAATATATTATATATTTTATATTATATATAATATTTAAATATTATATATAATATATTTTATAATATATTTTATAAATACATATACACATACATATATATATATATTTTTTTTTTTAAGATTTTATTTATCTATTTGACAGACAGAGATCACAAGTAGGCAGAGAGGCAGGCAGAGAGAGAGGAGGAAGCAGGCTCCCTGCTGAGCAGAGAGCCCGATGCGGGACTTGATCCCAGGACTCTGAGATCATGACCTGAGCTGAAGGCAGCGGCTTAACCCACTGAGCCACCCAGGCGCCCCAATACATATATATATTTATAAAATTCATTCTCTGTATAAAAAATATACATATATATTTATAAAATTCATTCTCTGTTCCCCCATAAAATCCATAACATATATATGTGTGTATATATATATATACATATATACATATATATATATATTTTAAAGATTTTATTTATTTATTTGACAGAGACACAATGAGAGAGGGAACACGAGCAGGGGGAGTGGGAGAGGGAGAAACAATCTTTCCGCCGAGCAGGGAGCCCTATGTGGGGCTCAATCCCAGGACCCCTGGGATCATGACCTGAGCCGAAGGCGGATGCTTAACGACAGATTCACCCATGCACCTGGATAATAATATATGTTGATGCCAAGCCCCCAGGGTGGAGATATGAGCAGAAGGGACATGTTGAGCAAGCTGCCTGGGACAGGACCCGGAGGGGAACAGGAGCAGCTATCTAATAGAAAGCCTTGCCCAGATCCAGGTTGCTGCAGAAGAAAGGGCCCAGCGGTGCGAGAGACCCACTTCGGAGCTTCCAGGCCAGTGAGAGAAGCTCCAGGCTTCTGCCCGTCAGGCGGGAACTCTAGCTCCCTTCACCTCCCTCCCGTTCCAGTCCCAAAGGAGTCACACAGGGAATGAGCTTCCAACGAGGGGAAAGGGGGTGAGGTTTTGCTTTGAAATAAAGATTGAAGTGTTAAATAATATACTGTACTAGAATGTCTGAATCGTGCTTCAATTGATTCCTTTTCTTCTCTTTTCTTTTCCTTCCTCCTCCTTCCTTCCCTTTTTTTTCCTTAGGAGTGACCAGAAGAGTCACAGAACTAACTGCCCATGTGTGCCTCCAGAGTCGGGAGAGGGACCCACAATAAATAGAAGATGTGAGGTAAAACATAATGAAGCTGTTTTTGTAATCACACTTCATGAATCCTACCTGTTCCGTCATGGATTGACCGTTAAAAAACAGAAGCAGTCAAAAACCCTGGCACACTGGTGTTAATAATACATGTTTGAATAATGAATGAATCAATGATTTATGCTTCTTGACTCATTGAAACTCATTGAAAAATTCATTACTGGGGAAGGAAAATAAACTAAAGACTCTAAGGATGAGCTATGAATGCATGAGAAAACTGGTTTATGATTCAGAGAAGCTTGAGCGGATTTTAAACTCTTTCCGGTAATTTTATACCCACGGGTCCTCTACTGGGTGAGTAATTGCAAAGGAATATAGTTCTTGAAAGAAAAAAAGAATGCCCAGGGAATTTTTGATGTTAAGCATCCTACTTTTGCAAGGCCAGGACTAGGGAGAAGCAAGACAGAGGTGCAGAGAGTAAACTTTAAGGAGGTTTCATTCTCAAGGTGACCTTGCACTTACACAACCCTGAGTGACAGAGAATCAGAGTCCTGAACAAGGAGGCGGACTCTGGCGGGGCTCAGGGGTCACGGAGACAGGATGAAGAGAGGCTAACCCAAGGTCATGAGAAGCAGAATCAGTAAAAACCAAAGGTCGGAAAGAAATCAAAACAACGAAGTGAAATGAAGGTTGAGGCAAAGGGTAGAAGGTTCGACCAGAGGAACCTAATCTGCTGTCACTTGTAAGAGGTGAGCAAGCGTATGGGGGAATGCGAGACACAGCCAGGAAGAGCAGGGCCCTGTGGAAACCCAAGGAAGGGAGAAGGAGAAGAGCAAAGAGGGCTCCGCTCTGGCCCAGGGTCAACCCCTGAGCGCACGGAGACACCAGGCACTTCTCTTTCTGGAGGTGGTGACATTGCCCAGCAGCTGAGACCTGCAGCAATGGGACAAAAGAAAGCAAACTGACTCACTTGGGCCTTTATTTTCTCATCTGAAGCCTGCAAATATCTTCCTTACAAGGCTGTTAGAATGACAAAGGGTTATTGTTTCCAGCTTCTCCTTTCTCTGAGGATCCTATCCTGTGGGAGAATGTGGGTCAGGAGAATGTTTCTGTCCTTCTAATATTTTCATCTATTATAGTTGCAGGAGGTCTCAGATCTCAGACATAGGAATGAGCTGTGTGGGTGTCGTGCGTGCGTGTGAATCCGTGCACATGTGCACACACACACTCAGCCATTTTAAACTCACCTTCTGAGGCTAGTGTCTCTGTTTCTCCAGAATGTGCTCTCTCCCCTGTCTCTCTCCCCTCAGAACTGTGGGGGGCTTCAGCACAGGAACTGTCTCTGCTCCCAGCACCCACCACAAAGCAGGGCCCAAAGAAAATGCTTATTAAACCCCCACAGAATAAGTGAGCAGAAGAAACCTAGTGTCTAGAAAGAAACCCATTTGAAGGCCTAACAGTCAAAACCTGAGGATTTCCCATGAAGCACACATTTTGGTGCTTTCAGAAGTCATGGTTCTTTCTTCTTCTTCTTCTTTTTTTTTTTTTAATTTGGAAAACTGTCATCTCATTTGCCGAAGTAGATGGAGAACTCAAAAGCCAGGTCACTGACTTTGAAATGTTACTGTAGTGTCTGAGGCCTGTTATACGGACCTGTGAGAATCACGTGTGGTAGAATGAGCCGCGCTTCAGACCCTGAATCCTAGACCATCACTATGGGACACGGGACGCCTCACTCATTCCAGCTGTACCTCTCTCTGGTCTTCTCTGAAATGGGAACAATATTTGTCTCATCAGGTGACTGAGACAAAATGGAGGTCTAAGGTTTTTTGTTTTTTCATTTACTTAGTCATACTGTTCATTGTGTCACTAATACATAAACTCTGTGAAGACAGAAAAGGTGGTAATTTGACAAGAGGGGGTTTCTCAGGACCAAGCCTGATGGGAATTCTGCTTCTATCCGGAGTTCATTTTCCAGCCTGCACACAGCTGACTGGCTCACACTGGATTTGAGGTACTGAGGGAGGAGAAACAGCCTTGACAGACTGTGAGAGCTCGTCTAGTTCTTCCAAAACAGGGGTTCTCAAGGTATAGTCCATAGACCCCCTTGTGGTACCAAAGACCATTTCATGGGTTCACAACATTGAATCTATTTTAATAATATTGCTCAGGCCGTATTTGCCTTTTTACCATATCAACATTTGCCATATTAACATTTGTACTGATAGGGCAAAAGCAACGGTGAGCAAAATATAACTCAAGACAGCTGAACAAACTGTAGTCGCTTCCTTGACAGCCATACCATACATTCACAGCAAAAATTTAAAAAATGAAATAAATCAGCATTCCGGTATCACTGAAGAATGCCCTTTCTAATAACGCCATAAAAATAATTAATTTTAAAGTTCCTGACTCTGAAGTATATATATTTTTAACATTCTGTGTGTGACAGCAGCAAGTACCCAGAAGGCAGTGCTGCCGTCCCCTGAGGATGGTGGTGGTCATGCCGAGGGAAAGCACCCACCTCACGGAGTTTTGAGTAGAACTGGCTGTTTTTGGTAGAACACCGTATTTTTGCGTGGAAAAAAAAAAATGACTGAGAGGCGAACTATGTTTATTCAGACTTGGGTATCTGGTAGACATGTTCTCAAAAATGAAAAAAGTGAAACTGTCCCTTCAAGAAAAACTGATAGTGTTTGTTGCCAGTGATAAAATTTGACATGTCTGATGAAAACAGAATTTTGGAAAACTTGTATCTGCCACCTTGAACTTAACAGCATCCAATTCTTAACACGTTTTCTGAATAGAGCAGCTGATATCAGTAAGTGTGACCTTCAGGTAGTGAGTAATAAAATGAGCTAGGAATGCTACTACGCCTGACATAAACCAGTAAATGAAGATTTTCAAATGACCGAAGCATTACAAAATCATGCATAAGTAAGAGAGCCATACAAAGTGTAGGAAAGACTTTTAAAAAGAGATTTTAAAAAAAGATTTTATTTATTTAAGAGAGAGAGAGAGAGAGCATGCATGAGAAGGGGCGGGGGGAGAGGGAGGGAAGAAGCAACTCCCTGCTGAGCTCCAGGAGCCTGAGATCATCACCGGAGCTAAAGGCAGACACTTAACCAACTGAGCCACCCAGGTGCCCATAAAAAGAGATTTAGAATAAATGTAAAAGAGATTAAAAAGAGATTTTAATGCAACAGAGTATGGAAACTTTAGCTACATATAGTTTTTGAGTCTACACTGCAACATTCTTCAAAGAATAGGACACAAAAGTACCCAAAAGATTATTTAAATACTCCTCCCTTTTTAAACTACAGATCTGTGTGAAGCCGGATTTTCTTCACACGCTTCAACCTCAACAACTTACCACAGCAGATTGAATGCAGAAGCAGATATGAGAATCCAGCTGTCCTCCCTTAAACCGAACATTAAAAAGGCCTGCAAAAATGCATGATGCTATTCTTTTATGGTTTTTATTTCTTAGAAAATATACTCATTTTTCATAAAATGTTAATATGTAATGGGTTATTATAACTGTATATTTCTTAAATTCTCAGTTTTAATTTCTAACATGACAAATATGGATATATATATAACCCACATAAACAAAATGATTTTTGGGTTCTCAATTTTTAAGAATGTATAAGGGTACTGAGAACATAATGTTCACAAATTGCTGTTCCAGAAGATGGGGTAATATAGAGGGGAAGAAAGAGTGTGACCTTTGGAATATATTGCTGTTTCTTTCTTTCTCTTTCTTTTTTAAGATTTTATTTATTTAGAGAGACCGCCCGCATGAGCTGGGAGAGGGAAAGCAGGAAAGGGAGAGGAAGAGAATCTCAAGCAGACTCCACGCTGAGTGTATAGCCTGACTCAGGGTTTGATCTCAGGGCCCTGAGATCATGACCTGAGCCAAATTCAAGAGTCAGATGCTCAACCAAGTGAGCCACCCAGGTGCCCCATATATTGTTGTTTTTCAATTCTGGATTTTCTACTTAATAGCTGTTGGTTTTAGGCTAGTTACTGAACTTTTCCAACCCTTAGTTTCATCATGTGTTAAAATGGGCATAATTATACTTACTTTCCATTTTTTTGAGATAAAGATTTATGAAAAAATGCTTGAGAAGAAACCTAAAATTTACAGAGACTGACTTCCTTTCTCTTTTTTCTTCCTTAGACCCAAAGGTCAAAATTCCCTTGACCTCAAGGTCAAAGTCATTCAGTGACTCCTTATTGCATATTGCAACAGACCTGGACCTTTAAGAACAGTTGACTCCACTAAGAGTGAGCCAAAGGCAAAGAGGACAAAAAGCTTCACGGAGGAGCCCAAACCGTAGAAGCACCTGCTCCTGGGAGCACTCACTGATGGTCTCTGAAGTCAATTTAGTAAATCGGCCCCTACCAGTTTTAACAGCCAAAGCCTGCCTTCTGATTGGGATGACTTACTGCCCTTGAATCTCTGTGCCATTGTGGTCTGGTCCCTGGCTTGCTCCCACTTGCCTTTTAGAAATGTGATCACTCCCTCCTACGCCAGCTTTGCCCACACGCCCCACACTAAGCCCGACCCATCAGTAGTGAACATTCCATCCCTGCTGGAACCAGGGCTAGCCTTCTCCGAACAGCACCCTCTGCTGAAAGCCATCCAGGTTGAGAGCTCTCTCTCTTCCTGTCTTTTGTTTCAAAATTGTATTTGAGTGCTGAGGAAGCAGGGCTTGTGCTGAATCTTTGCAGCTGTTCATTCACAGGAACAAAAGCAAAAGCCTTCCAGGGAAGGCTTCAGCCTCCATTCAGAAAAGCCAACAAGATCCCCTTAATGATGGGATCATGTGTGTAATTTTGAGTGTATCTTGCAGAAAGCTTGCTGATTTTGTGAAGATGTTTTGAATGCTCTTTGATTCCTGGGGAATAGGATTATTTTCATTTTCATAGTCCAGAGAAGTGCTCAGATGAATTAACTTTTAAACTTTGGGTCAGGGTTTCCTGGAAATTGCTTTCCATAGCTGTAAAGCTAATCCGGATTCCAGACATTTTACATCTGATCAAATGAAGTGAATGGCTGCCTTGGGAATATTTTAATGTGTCTGCTTACTCACCATGGAAGTAAATGAGCTTTTGATCAGTACAATGCAGAGGGCATGAACACAGGAAGGGAAGAAGTGACAGAGGAGAATGGGAAGTTGTGGAAGCGGGAGGGAGAGAAAGTCCTGAAGGATGTCTGTCTAACAAGAATAAGGAATATAGTTAAGAATGGGGGCGCCTGGGTGGCTCAGTGGGTTCAAGCCTCTGCCTTGGGCTCAGGTCATGATCCCAGGGTCCTGGGATCAAGCCCCACATCGCACTCTCTGCTCAGCAGGGAGCCTGCTTCCTCCTCTCTCTCTGCCTGCCTCTCTGCCTACTTGTGGTCTCTGTCTGTCAAATAAATAAACAAAATCTTAAAAAAAAAAAAAATGTATCAGGCTTTTAAAACTCACTCTGTGGGTGAAGTTTTGGCTAGCCCATATTTACTACTATATGAGTAGCTCTTAGTAAGACAAATACACATGACCATGGTAGCCTGTGATGTGACAAGTGCCAGGGCAAAGTTGTCTAAAACGGTGCCTCTGAGAAGCAAATTCTCTAGTCACAGGCTCTTACCATGGCCAGCCTTCCACCTTCATGATCATTTGACTTCTCAGGCTTTGGCTGTCTCACCTATGAAACTGAAGTAAAGTTTAATCTTCCCCTGCAGTCACCACGGACAGTCATGCTCATCAAAAATCAGCAGTTGCCACTTGGGGAGTAAGAGCTTCCAGCGTGATGGTTCAAAAAACTCTGTGTTCAGTCGCAGCACAAGAAACTGTCAGGGCCAGACAAGACGCCAACCCTGCCTCCTGAGTGCCTTTCTTTGCCTCCTGCACTGGCTGGTAGCTTAAGTTAGTAGCTGTCAAATTTCAGAGAATTTCTGCACTTTAAAAAAATGTATATATTCTTTACTCTTGGCAGCTAAAGAATCACCCCTACATTTCCTCTTAACTAGAGCTGCCTCTAGAAACTGCCTCCCAAGACTGCCCCAGTTAATGGATGACATTTTAATCCAACCCCTTCACCATGTCAGAAAACTGGGCATCATTCTGGACTCACCAAACTCTCTTATTTCCCAGCACCTGACATTGCACCTTGTTCTTTCCCTCTTTCTTCATACACACACACTGCTTACGTTCTGTCTTCCTCAAGGCTTTTGCCAAACCTTACTGACTTCCTCCCCTAATTTGCTCCATGTTTCCATTCTTTCTGTCCTAACTGCAAAATAAAACTGTATTTTCATATCCGATCCCATGTTCCTCTGAATGTGTTGTTCTTTTCCCAAAGCCACCTATCTCCTGAGTCATGGTTCTGGCTTCAGGAGCGGTCTTTGAACATGTCTGAGCCACAGAGGACAGACGCATCCACTTTTGAGCAAAACTAAGTCTCAGAAACATGGTGTCCCATGGATATGATTTTTTTAAATTTCTCATTACCTCTTATAATTTTGCTAATTCCATGAACTTTTCCTTAATGTCCACCTAAGAAAATGTTTAATTCTCAAATTGGGAATTAAAAAGAAGACATTCTAAATTCTAAAAAGAAGACATTCATTTTAAATATCTGTCCATTGAATAAATGCTGCAAGTTTTCTATGGTAAATATGCTGATTCTACTCCTTTGATCAGGACTTAATTAAGTTTCACAGACAACCCTAAATCAGGAGGAACCTTTCCTTGGGGGAGGAGAAGGCACATCTGACCATCTAACGTTAGCAGTGGAAACCACAATGGATCATCTTTTGCATATTTGCCCAGGATATTTCTAACCTTTCAGTCCAATATAAGAAACTGGCTTATCTCAGGGTGCTGGCAGCTCAGTTGGTTAAGTGATCCCAGGGTCCTGGGATTAAGCCCCATGTCTGGCTCCCTACTCAGTGGGAAGACTGCTTCTCACTTTCTCTGCCACTTCCCAAGAGTGAGCTCTTGCTCTTTCTCGGTCAAAAATGTTAAGTAAAATCTTAAAAAAAAAAAAAAAAAAAAAGAAAGAAAGAAAAAGAAACAAATTGGCTTATCTCAGGTTCTAAGTATGTATGTAAAGCTCATGGTCAGGTGCCTTTGACAATCTGTGGATAAACCTCAGGAATTCTAAAAACCCACGCTTGTTGGCTGCTCCCTTGTTGATTCCAGATGTAGCTAATACATCAGCTTGCCCTTAACTGAAAGTGGGAGTAAGTTCCTTAAATAGCACATCAATCCTGCATACTAGCTAAGAAATATGGAAATAGGAAAAGAGAACCATGGTGGTAACTTCAAATAACTTGAATTAAAAAGCTGGTTCTGATATTTACTTGCTGTGTGACTTTGGACAAATGCTTAATTTCTGTGTCTCTGTTTTTCCAGATGTACAGTGGCATAAGAATAGCTTTCTTACAGAAGAAGTAAGCATGTACTAAGTACACAATAAATCATGTCTCTTATTGTTAATGTTAGTATCAATAATAATAACAGGAATAATAGCAGCAACACCTGGAAGTAGCTAATATAGCTGTATATTAGCAATTCTAAATCTGCCTTAGGTTAGAATTAAATCTACACCAAAATCAAGAGCTTCTGCGAAGGCAGCAGCATCACTCTCTCCATATAGTACAAAGTCCAAGGAAAATGTAGCTCCTCTTGCCTTTACTACTGGAGGCTCTTTAGCAAAACTGTTCACCCACTCCTTCCCAGATGTTATCAAACATTCCAGATGGCAAGGTTTGCAAATAATGTGCCCATTTTCAATCAGGATTAGGTTCCTGAGAGCTATAATGCGGGACACAGTCAATCAAACAGCTGCATTTTATTCTTGACTAAGCTATTGTTCCAAAACTTTGCCAGTTTTCCTAAACTGCTGAGTTGGGCTGGACGTGATGAAACCTCTAGGTCCTTTTCTTCCCTCCCCTGTGGTCTAGGTCAAACTCTAGGAGGAAACTTTTTTCCTCAACTGGAAATGAAGTTTGGTAAGAGTCTGTGGCTAGAAAGTTTCTTTCCCTTCTGCATTTTGATAACTACAAATGTATTCGTTTGTTTGTTTGTTTGTTTGTTTTGGTTTGGTTTGGGTTTTTTTGTTTTTTTTTTTTTGCAGTTTTCAGGGTATGTTGGAGTACTCTGTAAATTTAAAGGAGTCATAAACAGCATTTATTGAAAAAAAAAAAACTGTTGCCAAAAAAAAAAAAAGAATCCAGATATGGACCTTATACCCACCCATCACAAAAATTAACCTGAAATAGGTTATAGATCAAAATGTAAAAAATGAAATGATTAAACTCCTAGAAGATGATACAGGAGAAGACCTAGAGGACCTTGGGTTTGTCAATTAATTTTTAGATATGACACTCAAGGCACAAGTTATAAAAGAAATAACTAATAAACTCAATTATTAACCAATAAACTCAAACTTTATTAAAATTAAAAACCTGCTCTGTGAAAGACAATGTCAGGAGAATAAGACAAGCCAAGGACTGGGAGGGAAAAAACTGCAAAAGACACATCTGTTTTTACACTGCTATTCAAAATATACAAAGGAACCTTCTAAATTCAATGATACAAAAATCTGATTAAAAAATGGGCCAAAGATTTTAATGGATGCCTCACCAAAGAAGATATGCAGATGGAAGATAAGCATATGAAAAGCTACTCTACATCATATGTCTTCAAGGAAATGCAAATTAAAGCAACAGTGATGGATTGTTAGAATGGCCAAAACCTGAAACACTGTCACAGGAACACTGACAATATCAAGTGACAGTGAAGAGCAACAGAAACTCTCTTTCACTGCTGGTGGCCATGCAAGATGGTACAGACACACTGGAAGACAGTTTGACAATTTCTTACAAAACTTTTTTTTTTTTTTTTTTTTTTTAAGAGAGTGAGAGAGAGGGGTGTGGGGAGAGGCAGAAGGAGAGAAAAATCTTAAGCAGATTCCAAGCCCAGTGTGGAGCCTGACACCAGGCTCCATCTCATAACCCTCAGATCAGGACATGAGCCAAAACCAAGAGTTAGACCCTTAACCAGCTGAGCCACCCAGGTGCCCCAAAACTAAATATACTCTTACCATATAATTCAGCAATGACACTCTTTGGTTTTTCTTAAAGGAGTTGAAAATATATGTTCACAAAAAAACCTGCACATTCATGTTTGTAACAACTTTATTCATAAGTCCTTAAACTTGGAAGCAACCAAAATGTCCTTCAGTGGGTGAATGGATACACTGTGGTACAACCAGACAATGGCATATTATTCAGCACTAAAAAAAAAAAAATAAGCTTCCAGGTCATGAGAAAACATGGAGAAATCTTAAATGAGTATTACTAAGTTAAAGAAGCCAATCTGAAAAGGCAACTCTGTGTGTGATCCCCACTATATAATATTAAAAGGCAATAAAAGATCAGTGGTTGTCAAGGATTGATGGGGAGGGCGGGGAGTGAGAGATGAATAGGCAGAGCATAGAGTCAGGGCAGTGCAAGTATTCTGTAGGGTATCGTAATGATGGATACATATCATCAAACATTTGCTCAACCCATAGAATACACAATACCAAAAATAAATCATAACATAAACTATAGAATTTAGGTGATTTTGAGGTGTTAATGTAGGTTCATCAATCGTAACACATGTACCACTCTGACAGAAATGTTCACAATCAGAGGGGCTGTGGAAGTGCCGGGCTGAGGCTATAAGGGAAATATCTGCATCTTCCTCTCAATGTTGCTATGAATAAAAAATAGTAAAAATGCCTTGAAATCTTACAGATTTGAGCACTATCAATTCATGTTTTCCTATTGAAAAGGCACAAAGGCAGCGGAGGTGGAAAGTCCTTCTCCTTTTCCAAGCTTAGCTTCTGGATCTCACAGAATTGGGGGAGGGAGAAATGCTTGTATCATGCAATGAAAATGATTTATGTCCAGTTATTCTAGAATAGTCTAAAAAAGTATACATTAACCTTCTTCAATGACCATGTTATTCAGCTGTAGTTTTCCATAGTAGGATATTTTGGTTTTGTTTTGTTGGGAGGGAAGAGTTGACATTTTATTCACTCAAGAGAAAAAAAAAAGAAGAGGAACACTATTATATTTATCTATCAATCTGAATAAAAACCAAGGCACTATACATAAATCATAGTTATGAGAACAGGAATAAGCATTTGCCATCTTGAAAGTCCAACCTCAAAAATCTCCTGAAATGCTCAGAAAAGTTCAGCACAAGTAAGGTACTGACATCAGGAGTCTCTTATGTTAAGCTCTGAGAATTAGCAAATGTTTAATTAGTTACTGAAGAGCCTCAAATTTCTTCCTAACCTATAACACAAACAAAAATGAGGACTATTTCAAGGAAAACAGAGATTTTGATTCTTATCACATTACATATCCTGGGGTAAATTAACATATTTAATTTCATGTTCTTTACGTGAGTAGAAACAAAAGCTACTTTGATTAGGGGATGGAATGGCTTTTGACGGGATATAGGAATCTGTCTTCCTTTGATCACTAATCATTTTGCCTATAAGATGAGCTCCCTCTCCTTTGTACTTTCCACTAAAGCAAAATAGAGGACTGAGATTTTTGCTCTTCCCTCTCCATTCTTTGCCTATTCCCCTCCCCTTGACACAATGGTTTAGTCCTTTCTTGATAATTAGATCTCAGAATATTTTTTCTTAAGGAATTTTAAGGCATACCTTGTACCCATGTTAGGGAGATACTTATGTATCATCCCTCCTCCTCCCCCTACCCCGCCGCCATTTTGAGCTGGCTAGACACAGGCTCTGAACCTCTACCTTAGTAAGAATGGTTAGAAAAAAAATTCAATTCTCTGAACTTGAAAATAGATAAAAGAATAATGGATAGAACTTGGGGATTTGTTTCTTTATTTTTCCAATGCAATGATAGGCTTCACTTTCTATTTACTGATCTAATTTATATCTCTATAGGGACAGAGTTCAAGTTGTAAATTTTTGTCTAGTAGAGATGTAAATAATTTCTTTCTGGTGGAACAGATAATCGCAAAGTTTACATTTTAAGCTGGATTGGACATTAACCAGCTTTATATCTAATACAACAATGCAGTAAATTGCCTGTGTGTATGCAAATTTCCAAATGCCCTTTGGACCATTTTAACATCTTACCGGTTCCCTCACTAGTTAATAAGTTGAATAAAATCTTTTGCACATCCTCATTTTGTAGTTGTATCAGAATCATGTTTTTTAGCCCTTTGAAAACTATACTTTGACAGGATGATTATGATCTCCAAACAAAAGTTTGGCAACTTTTTTACCTTACTTTTTCCCCTCTCAAAATTTAACACTGATTTTCGATGACCATACAAAGGCATTCGAAATGTTCTACAAATATGCCACCAGTTAACGTTTTGTTTCTTACATGTTAGGATGTTACATTCAGGCTGGCATCTAGGCAAGAGTAATAATTCCTAGGTAGTCTACTAGTAAGTAATGTTTTCACCTAAGTTAAACTACCCATCAAATACACATATAGGAGGATAATAATATTTGCTATTATGATCATTGCAAATAATATGGTATAGTGATCAAGAGCATAGGTGCCACAGTCCAGACCAACTCTACCATTTTTTAGCCATAGGACCCTAAATGAAAATTACTTAACTTCTCTGGAGCTCATTTACCTCATCAATAAAATGCAGCCAGTAATAGTACCATCTATAATAACTAGGGTCATTGCAAATAACAGGGGAGGTCATCATGTAAAATGCCAAGAACAGTGCTTAGCGTGTAATAAGCACTCAATAAATGTTAGCTATTATTATTATTATGCTGGCTAGTAGAGTTGTCTTGAAGCTAGCTTCTAGTTACTAGAAATTATTTTGACTCACAATGGGCTCTGTGGGAGAACTCGGTCACCACCCAGAAAGAAGACGTTCATTGTTCACATTGCCTGGAGAAAGAGCCTCCGCGGTCACAGACTTTGGCCAGAAACAGGCCTCCTGTCTGTTTCATGGGTTGGCTTTGAATCATTGCCAAGACTTTCAGGAAAACGGAAAACAGATTTGTAGCATTTATGAAGCTAAGGCCTTATCTGAGTTCCCAGGGCTGGTTTGTCGCATGGAAATGAGCTGTTCCATTGCTTTATTCCCCTGGTTTTAGCCTCCAACGATCTGGTTCAGTGCATTGCTGTCTCCACATGTTAAAACTTGGTGAGGATTCTCTGGTGTCTTTGTTTTCTTTGTAACTTGGGATGACATACTTGTTTTTGTCAGCCTTTCCAAGCATGCATTGCCATCCCATCTTCATGCAAAGAAGAGTGAACTTTGCAAAATATTTTGAAAGTTAAACTTTGAAAATCATTTGGCAGGTAAATGGGTAGTTTTTCTGGGCTTTTGTTGTTGCTGTTGTTTCATTGGTTTTTGTTTTTTGTTTTTGTTTTTATTTTTTTTTTAATTTTATTTTTTAATTTATTTTCGGCATAACAGTATTCATTATTTTTGCACCACACCCAGTGCTCCATGCAATCCGTGCCCTCTATAATACCCACCACCTGGTACCCTGACCTCCCACCCCCCCACCCTTTCAAAACCCTCAGATTGTTTTTCAGAGTCCATAGTCTCTCATGGTTCAGCTCCCCCTCCAACTTCCCCCAACTCCCTTCTCCTCTCTAACTCCCCATTTGTTTGTTTTTTAGGCTTGTTTTTTGTTTTGTTTGCTTTGGTAGCCAGTTAAGCTTTAAGATGGGGAAAAAAAAATTGGAAAAGCTCTACATTTATTGGGATTGTGGGATTCAGGAGTGAGAATAAAAAGCAACCTCCCCAAAAATGTATTTCTGTGATTCACACTGTGACGAGAAAAGAGAAATCTCACTGTGTCTCCATGTTTAATGCTTTTTAAATTGACGTTCATCACTCTTCCCATCATGGCTTCCCAGCAATATCTCTAAGGAAGGAATAAGACATTTTGAGCTTCTCCTCAGGAACATATATGGATTGTAAATATGAGATAATCAGACTGTAGAAAACACAAGAATAAGGCACTCCCTCCCCCAGGGCACCTTGGTGGCTCAGTCAGTTAAGTGTCCAACTTCTTGATTTTGGTTCAGGATATGATCTCAAGGTCCGAGGATCAAGCCCTGAGACAGGATCTACATTCAGTGGGAAGTTGGCTTGAGGATTCTCTCTCTTTCTGTCTCTCTTCCTGTGTCCCTCCCCTTGCTTGCTCTCAAATTACTACAACTTAAAAAAAAAAAAAATAAGGCACCCCCAAACCCACCTCATATCGTAAGTATCACTTTGAGGAAGAAACAAGTTCACCAAGTAAGTTGACAGCCCCCTGAGTCAAAGTCTCATTTCTCCTGTGATGACAACATCCCTAGCACTGATGAGCACCCCCGCATGCTCAGTAAAGCCAAGCCAGAGTAGTTAGCTTATTGTTGTTGCAAACTTGTACTTACAGACTCTACCCTTGGTTTCCAGTCACCCCCACACAAGCAGTATCAGTAGCTTCTTTGGGGGGACAGAATGATCAACACACTTTCTATCTGAACTATTAGAAAGGCTTTATAATTTTTTTCAACCTATTTTCACTCCAAAGCAATATCTAAAGTTAGCTGTTTTTTTTTTTTTTTTTTTTTAAGATTTTATTTATTTATTTGACAGAGAGTGAGAGAGCCCAAGCAGGCAGAGCAGCAGGAGAAGGAGAAGCAAGCTCCCCAGTTAGTAGGGAGCCTGATGAGGAGCTCTATCCCAGGACCCTGGGGTCATGACCTGAGCCGAAGGCAGACACTTAACCAATTGAGCCACCCAGGTGCCCCTAAAGTTACCTGGTTCTTATCAGACCTGAAATAATTCATTTCAACAGCATTTATTTCATACCCAAATAATCACAGACTTTTAAAATTGTTATGCATTAGTCATCTAGATGATTTTTTTTAAATCAGTCTCACCTTGGGAGCTAAACTCACAATTTTATTAATCTGTCCCAGCTGAAATACATGACAATCTGAGCGAAAAGGAGAGGTCGCTTTTACTTGGTTTGTGATATGAAGGACACATTTGTATAACCAAAATTCACGGCAATTTCTCTGAAAACAGTCTAGAATGGAAGTCACCGAAACCAGTCTGGGGTACCTCATCAACCTCCAAATTGTGAAATATTTTTTTTTTAAAGAGTGATAAAATATTTTGAAATATTAACTGGTTTTTGCTCCCTTGGCATTTCCTTCTTCCTCTTGGCTCATCTCTGTCCAGTCAGCTTGGCATGTCTGCACATGTTGCCTTGGGGCAGGTGTGACAGAGCAGGGAGGAGAGCAAAGAGGAGCCCATTCAGGGCTTTTGAATCACAGAAGCCAAGGTCTTCGGGGAGCCAGAGAGGACAGATAGGCCCAAGCCATGAACTTGGAAGACTCTTGGTTGATGGAGCTCCTCAGCCCGGAAACTTGGCAAGCATCCCTGAGGAACGGTGGGGCAAAGGCGATGGGAGCTCAGGTGCTGGTGGCGTCGACACCCCTTGTTCCTGTCTCTGAGAAGTGGGGCCTCCCACAGGTTGGGGGTGAGGGGTAAAGATGAAAACCCCAGATAGCTTTGGGGGGAGACTGAGGATTAGACAAGGCCTGTGCCTGCACACAGGTAGAATCATAGCTGAGGAGGCAAGACCAAGAGAATAGGGTGTACCTAGGCCTGAGGGGCTAGAGCATCTCACCAAGTTCCCAGCATGGAGGCAGAGCAGACCTGAAGGGCCCTGGCAGGGTATTCTGTGTCGATGTGCATGACAAGCCCAGAGGAGATGACAGATGACACTGAAGACCTGTCACAGCATGACCCACCATCACCCTTGCCCTGATGCTATGCAGTTGCCATGGAACCCATGCCCAGTTCTGGGAAATGGACATACCCTGAATTGGTGAGGATTTTTGTTGGGTACCTCAGCAGAATGAAATCGTTAAAAAATCAAATAGAGTTCTAGAAAATAAATATATTTCTTAACACAGAAACTGTAGATGGAACTCTGGAGTTGGCCCCATCACATTTTTGACCTTTCTTTTTGTATACCCCCTTCCCTAATCGTGCCCTCTTCCTGTCCTCATAGTCTCTTCTGCTCCTACTTAAGCTGATGTCAGAAAAGGAATTGATAGATCCTTATGCCAAGATGTAAGTGGATGATAAAATTAAAAGTATTACCTCATTCAGAGATATTCACACTTTGGCAAGGATTCAAAATTTAAGTCACAAGAGAAAATCCATAGTTGTGGAATGCCAGGTTTCCATTAAATGATGCCGTGATGGTTCCCAGGGAACCTCTTCCCAGGGTTCCGTGATCTGCCTGAAGTTTGCTTCCCATGTAATGGAGAACCCACATGTCTAATAACAGTTAAACTCTTC
Organism: Mustela nigripes; assembly: GCF_022355385.1. Classification (NCBI taxonomy): domain Eukaryota; kingdom Metazoa; phylum Chordata; class Mammalia; order Carnivora; family Mustelidae; genus Mustela; species Mustela nigripes. The sequence continues at coordinate 18,184,853 of NC_081574.1, forward strand.
TTAGAGATCAAGAGTCGTGTTTCTCAAACTTTTTCTTTATTTTTCTCTCCCCTAAGGAAACTTGTTAGATATTTTTTTTCTGAATTTTCTTCCCTCATGAATTTTACAGCAACTTTGTTAAGAGCTATTCTTAATGTACTATCTGAATACCTGTGCATTACATATAAAAAGGCTAAGAATTTTCTGTTCTACCAAATCAATTTTTGCCTACTTGGGGGACATACTGGTTTCATTAAAAATTCATGTTGCGTCAATGAAAGATGGGTCCATAGGTGTGTAAGAAATGAGAAAGTCCTGTTTTCCCAACTCCCAAGCTCCCCCTGCGCCCATCCCCCCGCTCTGACTGACTCAGGCTGCCCATAAGGTTGGAGATCTTTCTCACGCTGTGGGTGCTCACTGCCTCAGGAAGTGCAATGACTATTCTGGGAAGTTTAGGAGGAGCTGTGTTTTATTCTTTAAACATATTAAAAAGTAATTGATGTTCAAGGCCAGGCCAATGGAATTTGAAGCCCCTGAATCACCCCAACGTGTTCCCATAAACAGCCAACCCAAATCGCTTAAAAATGGTATCCTCTGGCCTTGTTGAACCCTTCCAACCACTGCCTTTTGTTGCAGCAACTTCATGGGGTGCTTTGTTTGATGGGTGCTCACAATGAACTGTTGTATGCATATACTGTAATTATAAGAAACATAATAATAGCCCACATTTAAATTGCTCACTTTCATCTTTGTGAATCCCAAGGCATTGTACACATTATATCATTAATAATAAAATAGATATGTTAATTAAAGCATTCCTCCTTTGAAATGTATACGCGACATCATAGGCTACAGAAGTCTATTACTAGGCAAAAATGGGAGCATACTAGTCAGCACTTGCAGAAAGTTGAGCATTCTCATAGTCAATGATCCAACCTGCTTTTGACAGACGACAGTTTCATCTGTTTCCACCTGGTGAAAGTGAGTTCATTCATTTGTTTGTTCATTCGTTCATTTACCCGTTCAGCAAACATCTGTCACAGGTCTGTTTCTGTCCTGGACCCACAGCTATGGAAGGTGCTGGCTTTCCTTGGCAAGGACAGAGATGGCGAGGTGATGATCGGGAGGCAAAGAAGCCTCAGGGCGTGGAAAATGTGAAGTTTCTTTCCTGGCATTCACTTCTGGGTGTGACAGTAACTTTAAACACACAGCCACACACGCCTCAAGCGCAAAGCTCATAGGTTTCCGTTAAATGAAACCGAGGCCACGGCATGCCCTCCTCCTGCTTGACTCCCCACAGAAACCTGCATCCCTCTCACGGAAACACGCATCTGTCTGTCCAACTCATGGCAGCCATGTCAGTGGCTGCTTTTGTTTTTGTTTTTGTTTTGGAGAGATTTAAGTTGTGCCCAAAGAGGGAAGGGTGGCCTGACTTACCTAGCAGAACCTTGTCAAGCTCTACCACAGCCTTTCCAGTGATGTGTCCTGGCTTGTTTCCTTCACACCAGCTGGTCTTCTTCAGCCGACGCCAGGCATGTTCACAAGTCCCAGGCAAGTCTTCCAAGGAGCTAGCTGGCGTTCTGTCTGTAGGCGGGGTACTGTGGCAGGTATAAGCCAGGCACGGCCACCTCTGTAGCAGGATGGGTGCTGGAAGGCTTCTAGCAGCATGGATGTATCTCCCACCACCAACCCGCAGATGCCAGAGGTCCACCATGAAGGACTCCTTTGATGCCCAAAGACTCAGAGGACCAGTGAGGATCAGTGTAATGGACAAAGCAAATGCTGCCAACTCCTCTGCTGCACGCAAACACGGCCAGTCTCACTAATGCCTGGGGAGATCCTCCCGACAGCTACCGTTTCTGCAGTGCCTAGTGAGAGGCTCACCTGGACAGACCCTGCAGAAGAGGGCAGGCTGCGGCAGCACGCGCTGGCTTAGCTTTGCTTCCTCCCCTATGTCCGCAGGTCACAAGAAACAGGGAGAACGAATACCAATTGTCCCGTCCTTGAGGACCATTTTGCCCTGGTGGAAGCATAGCTCTTATCGTGTACTGACTTTTGCTGAGACCGGGGAATTTCACTCCTCTGAGCTCCAGAAAACTCCTTCAAAGAGAGAAGATAATATATTGCCTCTCTCAAACAAGTCCTGGACAAGTGAGGGTCTTCTTCCTTTTCAAATCTTAGGTTGCGTAGTTCCCAGAATCATGCTTATCTACACTCTCTTATCCAAGTCCTAGGGACACTGACAGCAGGCATTCGACACATGCAGTCACAGGTCCTGTGCTCAGAAGGGCCTCCTACTTGGTTTAATATTCTGCTGTCATCATCTTAAAACTCTTAATAATTTCTGAACAAAAGAGCACAAATTTTTATTTGTCCTGGGCCTTGCAAAATCTGTAAGCAATCCTTCCTGCCTGACAACATGCAGCTTGGATAGATACCCCTTCCGAACTGGGAAGCCTCTTCTGAGTCCCCTGCTGTTCACGGTGTGTTTGTGTGTGTGTGTGTCTGTCTGTGTGTGTATGTATGTGTGTGTGTGTGTGTGTGTGTGTGTGTGTGTTGCTCTGGGAGTGATAGCCTGCATTGGCACTGGCCACCAGAGAACGTGGCATTTGCAGAGTCCCCACGGGTAGTTGGCTTTCTGAGAAGGCCAAGAGTTAAAGAGTAAGTTCAACAATGTGGTTGAAGATCTGGTGGGGTTTCTGGGACTCTGGGAGACATATGGAAGGATTTGGAGGGTTGGGTCTAGGTGGAGTTTGGTTCAGAATGGGGAAACAGTATGGGGGTGAGCTGAGCTGATGATCACAGGGATGCCATACTTGAACTTAGAGCAATGATTTCATTAAACAGGAATGAGAAGCGAGGCGTCCTTGAGGAGATGGATGGGCAGTCAGTGCTACTGCTGTGGCCCAGACACGTCACTGCGTGGTATGGAGACCACAGAGCCTCTCTGCTCCTTCAGGCAGTGGCAGAGTTGGAGCACAGAACTTACAGTTCTGCATAGGCGCTGATCTCAGATTGTAGCTGCAAGCCTGTGTGAACTTATTTAGGGGAATCTGGATGCTTATTTCTAATGTCAGGAAACCATGGAAGGAATGGTATTCTGGGATTAGCTGGGCTTGAAGTGTGATGTTTTATTTATGTCACTTGATAACCTCTGCTCCAGTCTCCCACATAAACTAGAGACTCATGGCAATGCCTTGGATGAGAGCTGTAGTCTCCACTCTGGGTGGACATGGCGGCTGTCTATCTTGTGTTCTACGCTGTTGTTAGCAGGGAAGTGGTCCCATTACGCATCTTTTTAAATGACCTTTCTGTAGTGAAGGTTGTGTCGTGAAGAGTGTACAGTGTGGCCTTATGAAGTAATACAACTTCTGCTTAATGCTTGAGATTGCAAAGAGAACAGGGTGTATTTTAATCTTCATTTCCAAGGAGATGAAAATGCTTCCTCCTTTGCTACTTTTCCTTCTCTTTTATTCCTTCCAATGACCAAATGTCTTTTGATGAGATCTGGTGGCCTGGATAAGAGAATCATTCAGACATCCCCTATTTTCTGTCTCGATCACACAATTTAATCTCCTGGGACTGTGTATTGGGTAATATGGAGACTGTGAATTCTCTTGTCTTCTTATTAAACCATAAAAGATGGAGAGGAGGAGAATAAACATCAATACAATACCCACTTGTATTGTTTAGAAAAATAACAATGGAATGGTTTCCACTTATTTGACATATCTATTATATCCCAGGCACCGGAATTACAATGGTAAGCAGGACAAACCTGCCTCCAAGGGTTTACAGTACACTAGGGTAAGCAGGGAGTTAGACTGCATTATGATTGCCCCTTATGGTGGGAAGCATTGGTGGCTCTGAGAACACATGGGGGAGCCCCTTGGCCCAGTGTTTGGGTGCAAACCAGTAACAGCTAAACTGAGCTCTCAAGGTTGCATAGACGTTAACCAAGTTAGGTTGGAAAGAAGAGAATGTTCTAGAAAAAGGAACAGTGCGGGAAAAGGCCTGGGAAAGACCACCAACACAGGGGTCTGGGGTGCAGGATTGGTCCTGAATGGCTGGACACTGGAGCAGAGTAAGGGTGCTGGAGAGCAGGGAAGCTGGAGGGAGGGGAACAGCGGCTGCGCAGCTGAGATGGGTGCATGAGACGTGACTGTCCTGAAGGTGAGAAGCCGCTGAGGCGTGTGACGTGGTCAGATGACAAACAGGAGGATAAGGATGAGAGACGCACCACCAGGCGGACCGTTTGAAGGTTGCTCCAGTGATCTAGGTTCGTGGCCTTCAAAATTTTAGTCATGGTCCCCTGTGTAAAAGTTTTCCAGCATGCACCCCAAAAGATGAATATCCATTTCCTTATACATGAAATAGGTTAGTGTACCCTGTAAACATACAAAATAAGTGATATTATGTATACTTTAGATACATTACATATATATGAACATATATATACTTTGAACATAAATTATATATATATAGATTTAGATTTAGATTTTATTTATTTGACAGGGAGAGAGAGAGAGAGACAGAGAGCAAGCACAAGTGGGAGGAAGCAGAGGGAGAGGAAGAAGGAGACTCCCTGCTGAGCAGGGATCCTGACACAGGGCTCCATCCCAGCACTCTGGGATCATGACCTGAAATGAAGAGCCACCCAGGCAGCCCAATAAATATTATTTTTAAAGATGGAACAAAATATATAAAAATAGAAGTTCTAATTTTTCCCTCTTCCCCCCATAGTGGGTTCTCTCGTATGCCCCCAGTGTCCCTGGACCCCTTCTGAAGAGCCCTGGCTGAGGCCAATCTGAGCCTGGGATTCTGATTCTCAGGCTGCTGCAGTGCACACCCAGGCCTGGGAGCCTTGGGCCTAGTCCACAGTTTTGAAGTATTTGAATTCTAGTCACAACAGATTCTAAGGCAAATGTTTCCATTGCTTGGGAACAATCAACTTAGGCTACTTGAGCATTTAGAAGGATGAAAACTGCACCATCTCTTACCAAAGCAAAAATACATTTCACTAGATTTCCTTTTCTTCCTCTTTAAAAAAATAACATTTTTATGTTACTGATTCAAAGCATTTTGGCAGAGGACCATGGGACTTGCTCATTGGCTTAGCTGAATTTTGAATTTCTAACATCTCTTGCTAATTTGGACCTACTTGATTCGTGGTCAAAGAAGGCCTGTGTTCATCTGACTTAAATCTTACAATTATGAAGTTGGCAGCAGGCGGTGCTCTGAGCTCCACACCCCTACATCATGCCAGCACTGCGACATGGCCTCTGTGAAGGGTCTACCAATATCAAGGGGGATCCATGTACAAAGAAGCCAAGTTAATACACAGATACTGCTGCTGCCATTGACCCCGGGACACCTCCAAGAAGTCAGCAAATACATGGGAAGGTCCTCAACGACCCCTGGGTGCGCAGAGTTGCTATCTCCCTGAACTTGACCTCCTTCCTTCTTTGTCGCAGTGGCTTCTCCCTGTTCCCACCACATCTGCTCATGCACTCAGATGCCAAGACTAAAGTCAGCTCCATGAGCCGCTCTGCTGGGCAGGAGATCCAGCTGACAAAAAGTTCAGCATGACTTTTGCTCTTTGGGGGGAAGTTATTTGAAGATTTTTTTTTTCTTCCCCAACCCAAGTAATAGATGTATATTTATAAGTAAATATAACTAGGGATTCTGTGAGGGCACATTCCCAAACCTAAACATTGACTGGGTCAGAGGGGAGGGACAGAAAGAGCAGAGGGAGAGAAGCAGTTACATATTTCAGGAATTTTATCATTTTCAAAAACTATAAAATTATATAACAAGCCATCAACTTTCAGGTCTTATAGATCCAGATTTTTACATAGCCATGTGGAAACCTCTCCACATTTGGTGTGCACACACTGGAAACTGTAGGAAGACACAAGGTGGTCTCACCTATGATATGGGGGACCTCCGAAGTCATCATCTCTAGAGAGCAACAGGAGATTAAACTGTACAGAATCTCAGCAAACAAAACTGAGGGAATCAAAGAATGAGAAGGTTCTAAAACCTAGTCATAAAATAATAATTTATCTTGAAAATAAAAAAGAGTGGTTTCTCTGGATGCATACTGCATTGTTTTCATCTACTTCAGTCTGGCATATTTCTATTGTATTTACTCAGAAAAATATATTTCAAAAATGCTTGCCCCAAACCATATACTCCCTCTTTTTTACTATTTTTTTTCTTTTTTTAAAAAAATGAGATGGGTACCTGGGTGGCTTAATTGTTAAGAGTCTGCCTTCGGCTCAGGTCATGATCCCAGGGTCCTGGGATTGAGCCCCATGTCCGGTTCCCTGCTCAGCAGGGAGTCAACTTCCCCCGCCCCCACTCACTTGAGAGAGCTTGTTTGCTCTCTCACTGTGTTTCTCTTTGTCAAATAAATAAAATATATAAAAAAAATAAATAAATAAATAGAAGATACTAGAAATCAAAGTTTTTCTGTCTATCAATTGATCTATCAAACGATCTATGTATCTATCTGGGCCAGAAAGATAAAGGAGAACTTGAAGGGGCTCCTCCTCCGTAGGGGAGATCAGAGTGGGGCAGAGCTGGAGGAGAGGGTTTGGTCCAGCAGGAGGTTCCAAAGGGAGCTATGCTCCCCTCTGGTATCTTGGCAAGTCTGAGCAAGACTGATACACTGGTGGGGAATATTCGGCACAGAAGGAATTTATTTAACAGGGACTGAGAAGTCACTTCAGACTCATTTTAAGGGAAGAGAAGATGAGACACTCGCGGTTAGTCCCCTGCACTCTCTCCCCCATGCTTTCATTTAACAAAGATTTCTCCATCACCTGCAGATGTCAGGTTGTCTTCTTGGGGCTGGGGATACAAAAGACAAAATAAAGTCCCTGCCTCATGGAGCTCGGGCCCGAGAGGGTCAAGACAGACAACAGACAGGTAAATAGGCAGAATGTCAGAAAGGGGTAAGGGTTAAGGGGAAGAAGGAAGTCGGTGGGAGGGAAAGAAAGGGAGGCTGAAAGGAAGAAGGCGGCCTCCTCCCACTCAAGATGGAGCCCAGCCTGGCCTCTCTGTCCAGGGAGGCAAGACACAGGGCATACAGGAGGACTGGCGGGACTCACAGCTCCCGAGGCAAAGGCCCCTGATGGAGGCAGGAGGCTGTAGTCTGACATCACCCCACGGAGGTGCTAGACACCCTCTCTTGCTTCTCCCTTAAATAAGACCCCAATGGAAGGGAGAAGCTGAGGGAGATCCCAAGAAGCTATAGGTTATGGCGTTTCAAACGGAAATAAAGTATTTTCTATTAGCAGGGCTAAGTCTGAAGGTACAAGGCATTTCACTTGTTTGTTTATTTACTCACTAAGTATAAATACGTACTCAACAGCTACCATGTGCCAGTTTGAATTGAATCCTTTTCTGAATGAACTAAGCATGGACACAGAATTTTTATATTTACAAACTGATTGCCATTAGAGCAAATGCTAAAGAAATACAAGCTCTTCGGCACAATTTCTTACCCTTAGCAACAATTCTTAACCTGCTAAAAAGAATTATTTAATCCAATCGTGGTCACACTCAGACCCAAGGTAAAAGTGGCTTACTGTCTTTGACTTCTCTTCAGCTCAAAACTCTTCCTTGGGAGGAGTCTAGATTTTGGCATTTTGGTCAGAGAACTTTACTTTCAAGGACAACATCATCATCAGGGAACTTGTTAGGAATGCAGACTCTCAGGCCTGCCCCAGAGCTGCGGAATCGGGGTGCATATTTTCACAAGATCCTTGAGTGACTGCTGCACATGTTATAGCTTAAGAAGCACCGCTGTGGACCATGGCGGGTCCTTTTCTAACAGGAGAGCCTCTCTTTGAATCTTGCACAGAAGACCACGTTGTCCTTCTGAACTTCCAGCTAAGAGACCACACCACCTCGATTACCTGCAGACCCAAGCTCTGGTAGAGTCCGTCTCTCTGCTCTGTCCAGTGGCTCAGAGGTCTTCACAGCAAGCCATGCCTCTCTGCGAATGTCATCACATTCCTGCTGCCTCTCGATTCCCCACACCCAGCAAGCAGCAGCTGACCTCCACGCTCAGATGGTCACGGTGGCCCTGTTGTGACAATTGAGTGAACTCCTTGGGTCATAGGGTTTCACCTCCTGCCTATTCCTTCCCATTAGATTCAAATCCCTAGAAGCTCATTTATTTATTTATTTATTTTAAAGATTTTATTTATTTATTTGACAGACAGAGATCACAAGTAGACAGAGAAGCAGGCAGAGAGAGAGAGAGAGGAGGAAGCAGGCTCCCTGCTGAGCACAGAGCCCGATGCAGGGCTGGATCCAAGGACCCTGAGATCATGACCTGAGCTGAAGGCAGAGGTTTTAACCCACTGAGCCACCCAGGCACCCCGCTAGAAGCTCATTTATTCTATGCATCTCTCCCCCTGCCTGGTTGGGGGCTCCTTGGCATACCCATTTGGACTTCCCTTCCCGCCTGCCTCCCTGAGTTGCTGCCGAATGAAAGCCTATACAGCCTTTGGCCCACATACAGATGCAACCATGACAGAAACACTGGCAAGAGCGAGGCTGTCAGGCTGACCTGCAGATCCCTTCCGGAAATTTGCTAATCTCATGATCTCAGATCCTTGCCAGGCAGCTCCCGGCCAGCTCCCTCCTCCAAGTGCCTAGCCTAGCCACCCAAGGCTATCTTACGCTTTGCACTAAAAGTCCCTTGCATGGGCAAACTAACAAAGCACTTAAGAAGACGCATAATACAGACCTAGGATCACACACATTATCTGCATATGTCAACTCCCCTTGCCTGGTCAGCTGAGATCATTTTTTCCTCTCAGGTGTTCCACCTCACTATTTTTGCAGATTAATTATCTTTTTGTGCACTGAAATTGCTTTTCTACCGAACAACCTGATTAAGCTTCTAAAAATTGTTCATATGCTTAAAGGGGGAGAGTAAAAAAGAAACTGAGCTCTCCAATCCAAAAGCTGAGGTTTAAAAAAAAAAAGTCTTTTTTTGTTTTTTTAAAGATTTTTAAAATTTATTTTATTTGACAGAGAGAGAGATCACAAGTAGGCAGAGAGGCAGGCAGAGACAGAGGAGGAAGCAGGCTCCCTGTTGAGCAGAGAGCCCGATGCGGGGCTCGATCCCAGGACCCTGAGATCATGACCTGAGCCGAAGGCAGTGGCTTAATCCACTGAGCCACCCAGGCGCCCCCCCAAAAAAAAAAGTCTTAAGGAAATACATCCCCTCTGCCACTCCATGTTATAAAGGACTTAAACAGATCCAAAATTGTTTCCTCAGTGTCTCTGATAGGATCCCAGCTGAGTTACGGGATATAGCTTGAGTAGCAAACCGGTCACACTGACAGTGATTCTACTGGGCACACCTCCATGAGAAAAGATAATCCTGGGTCTTTCTGACTGGTTATCTCAACATTGCTATGTCCTTAGGTGGTATAAATTCAGCATCGTAACTAGTCCCTCACCTGAGGAAGCCATGAAGCTTTGCAGCCTTGGAGTTGAAGTTCTGACACATGGAGTTTAAACTAATAAGCAGTGGATGACAAGGGTGTCTTGGGCTTGCCTGTTGGCTGTTTCTGTGCAAATGTAAATATTAATTCTATAGTACATTTTTCAGATCATGTTACTCGTGAACAATGGCAACATCTGTGTGGTACACTTGGAACCCAGACAAGACAACCTTCAGTGAAGATGACCATCCATGGTCTCTAGTCACCCAGACAGAGTCTGGTGTCCTGACGATGGGGGATCACTATCCCAAAGCACACAGCTGGGAAGCATCTTTATCTATGGTCCAAATTCTCCCAAATCCCAACTGAGGGCAATTTCTGACAGGCCACCGCAACTTAACCCTTTTCAATGCTTCCTCTCTGCCCAGCTTTCTCATAGTGTGCGATTGTTCCACCGGTCTTCCTTCTTCCTCTCCCCATGACTGTTACTTATGCCCAGTTATGGGAAGCTCTTGGAGGAACAAACTTGTTTCTGCCTTTGAAGGCCAGAACACACAGAGAGATGATGACCAGGCATGTGCTTGGAAGGCGGCCAGTGGTAATGCTGCCGGCCAAGGGGCAGGACACATTCCTATTAGCGAGCTCTGAGGCTACACACAAGTTGGGGCCCACTGCAGTCACCATCACTTAGCCCAACATTTTTGAGTCATGAGGCCATTTCCCAGTCCTGCCATTCTAGCTCAGTAGATACTTCCAGCACAAACATATTGTATAAAACTAAGAGCAGTCTTGGAATTTCCTCTGTCATATGTTAGAGGTGTGTGCAGCTATCTGGTTGCATAGTCTGGAAGTTTTGCCACCCACCCACACAGTGAAAATTCTAAAAAAAGGGGGGGGGGCGCTTATCCATTTTAACTTCAAAGAAATAGAGTTCCAATAGCCTTAAAATCCTGGAAGTGTTTCTGTTGCATTTGTATATATTTAACAATAAAGTGGCATTTTGGATTTCTCAAATTTGAAAATTATATACACTTATTTCAAAGAAAATACCATTCTCAGGAATCCCACAGAATACTTGGACTTTGGTTTAATAAATGCTGACATGAGAAACTAGTCTATTTCAAGAAAATATCTTTTAGTTGCAATTGTTGCTGGAAAAGAGGGTCTAATTTTTGTTCATATTATGTAAACTTTCAGACACAAAGCACAGAGATACAGGAGGTATAAGGAGCCCAGGTGTACCCACCACGCAGATTCAACAGCCATCAATTCATGGCCGATCTTGTTTCTTTCCTTTCCTTTCCGTTTTAATTTGTTTATTTTTTAAATTTTATTTATTTATTTGACAGACAGAGATCACAAGTAGGCAGAGAGGCAGACGGGGGTGGGGTGGGGTGGGGAGCAGGCTCCAAGCTGAGCAGGGAGCCCGATGCGGGACTCCATCCCAGGACCCTGAGATCATGACCTGAGCCGAAGGCAGAGGCTTTAACACACTGAGCCACCCAGGCACCCCTCCTTTCCTTTTTTAAAGATTTATTTATTTGAGAGAGAAAGAGCATGATCACAGGAAGGGAGAGGCAGAGAGAGAGAGAATCTTAAGCAACTCTCTGCTGGATATCACTGAGCACAGAGCCTGACTCAGGGCTCGATCTTACAACCCTGAGATCAGGACCTGACCCAAAACCGAAAGTCGGATGCTCAACTGACTGTGCCACCCAGACACCCCTGGTGAGTCTTGTTTCTACTCTTCATTTGTCTCATAATGTATTATTTTGAAGCCAACCCCAGACATATCATTTGTAAATACTTCAACATGCATCTCTAAAAGATAAGGACTATTTTTCACCAAAAGCTAAGTCACAATTCCATCATTAGATTTAATTTCTCAATGCAATTATATATCTAGTCTGTGTTCAAATTTTCCAGAATGTCTTATGAATGTTTTATTGTAATTGGTCTATTCAAATTGGGATCCAACTTTTTATCTGTTTAACAATTAAGTTAGCAAGTGTTTAAGACTGTCATTAACTTAAAAAAAAATTGTTTAGAGATTATTTCCTAATCCCTGGACCCATGACATCAGTGAACTGAGATCTGAGAAAGAAACACAAATGTGGAGGTTAAGTGTGGGCTTAGGAAATGAACTGGTCTGGGTTTGAACCCTGACACCACCATCCCGTTTGGTAACTTCTAGCAACTCAGAAGTGATGAGCCTCTTTTGCAAAATGAGATACAGTTCTTCACTCTCAGGTAGAGTCACCAGATGAAACGCAGGATGCCCAGCTAAATTACAATTTCAGAACACTAAATTTTTGGTGTGAGTATATCCCACGCAAAAATCCAAATTCAATGGCATCGCATGTTTTTATTTGCTATGTCTTGTAATGCCATTTTCACAGATCTTGCGAGGACTCCGTGCCATAGCAAGCGTAAAGGGCTCGCTGCAGGGCCCGACGCACTGTGACTGATAACAGATACCAGCAGGTCCTCGAGTCAGGAGTCAGTCCTGAGAGAGAAAGGACGGGGGCATCCAGGCCTCCTGTGGGACTCCCATCTGCTCTCTGCTTTATTCGAGCACCCTTCCCCAGGTGGGAGATAACGATCTTCAACAAGCTAGAAGTTTGAGCTAGAGCCAGTCGTTCCCTCCCACAGGTTTCCAAGGCCTAGCTACAGAACTGTATATAGTGTTTGGGCACTGAGATGTTGCTGATAACAAAGACATTTCTGGCTTCTTAAAAACGAGCGCTCTGGCAGCTCCAGGCCCGAGCTCCCACCTGGCACCAATCAGGGGAGCTGAGTAGCAGCTGCTCCCTTTCTTTGGGCATGCGCCTGCCAGTGTGCCATCTGGCCCATTCACAAACCAGTGTCACCTGCCTGGACCCTGGGGGGAGGTGGGGGGGGACTTGAGTTTGCAACCCCAGTGCCTCCCGTCCAGCCCTCTCCCTGTGCTGACGCTTTGGCCTCAGAAAATGCTGAGCCTGAAGTGGGGCAGGAGGCTGGAGAGGAGGCTTAGCGGCGAGGAAAGCAGAGTGGATGAGCCAAAGACAACATCTTTACTGGCTCCAATTCAAGACTCTGTGAATTGAGTTAAGACCACAATGCAGGAAAAAGGGAGGGGGTTGGGAAGGGTAAGTACCAAAAAAAAAAAAAAAAAAAACCAAAAAAAACACACAAACAAAAACCAGGAAGGGCAGTGTGGGTGTGAGGCCGGCAGAAGCAGCTCAGGCAGAGAGTGGGAAGCAGGTAAGAAACAGGAGGAACTGAAAACTTGGAGGAACAAGGGTTGGTCAGTGGAGAAGCAAAGGGAAAAGGCAGACACACAGTGACTAGCATAGCTTCAACTAGTGAGTATTACAAGCTTTCTCCCCAGCGCATTACAGTCTCCACAAAATATAACCCCCAGCCCATTTAGGAGCTTCCGAGGAATTCTTACCCAAATGCAGACAGACTGTGGCTCCTCATCTTCTGGCTCCAGGGGGCACCCCTCTCACTGATGGGCAGGCCAGTGCCAGAATGGGGTTTGGGACATGAAGCCTAGCAAACGGGACCAAGGCCGGGAGGACAGTGGAGTTTGTTGCCTCTGCAACTATGTGTGTCCTTCCACTCCGTGTACTCCACACCTGTTTTGGGGATGCTGGTGACGGAGAGGCCCAGAAGTGGCCTTGACCACCTTGAATGAGTTCCGCAGAGTAAGTGAGTTCCTCAGCCCTCCACCGACCTCGGCTCCTCACTGATCTGCAGAACTAGCTGAAGGATGAAGGGCTCACGAGGGAGTAGAGAATCATTTTATCCCTGAAAGCAGCTTCTGAAACATCTCTTTTCCCCCAAATTGGCATGCAACTGTGGAAAAGCAGAGAATCCGAGAATGGGGAATGGGTCATAAAAGACCTGCTCTTGAGAAAAGGAAAAGAGAAGGGACCCCGGGAGCAGGGGCGGTGAGGGGGGATGGCTTTGCTTTCCAGGGCAGAACAAAGCAAATTGAAGTGGAGAAGATGTACTTCAGGAGAATTTGCCAGAAGAACCTGTCCCAGCAGTCTTATTCAGAGCCCCCAGCAAGCAGGCCCCCTAGTCCTCAAATTATGTAGGCTGAGACCATCCCTCTGGGTGAGGAGGTGTCTTCCTCATCTAAAACTGGCAGCCAGTTTCAGAAGCAGCACAGAAGTTAAAGGGGGAGCTGATGGGCCTTCCTCTTCTTGTACAGGAACTTGGATGATCTCTGTTTACTTAGTTCTCAGTACATGTCTTCCTGGAAATTTTACAGATTTTTCCATTTGGGTCTTGCATATTTCTTATTATTTCTTATTCTTAGGACATCCCTAAGCATTTTAGTTTTTGTTTCTATTGAAAATATGAGTCCTTCAGTGGAACTTCCAATTGGTTATTACCAGTGAATACAATGTTAGCTCCATATTTGTGTGTATCTTGAATCTGTGTATCTTGTTGAGCTTTCTTATTAGTTGCAGGAGTCAATTTGTAGATATTTTTATTTAGAATTTTTTGGCACCTCTGTTCATATGTGACATTTGCATGTCACCTTCCCACGCTGTCTTTGCCTGTTTTTGCCATCAGAGTCATGCCAAAAATCATGAAATGAATTAAGAGGGCTCTTATACTTTTCTAAGCTCTGGAATAATTAATACATTATTGGTGGTATATGTTTCTGTTTGGTACAATGTACTTGTCAAAATTCCAAATGCAGTGGCATTTATAAGGTATATATCTTTGACTGCTCCCTTTAGGGTGAATGTACATGTATGTGTGTTTTCATGTCAGGTCCTAGACGACCAACTTTTGACTGATTTTTTTTTATCTTCCCAGAAAATCATCTCTTTCACCTGTATTTTTTTTTAATTTAAAATAAAGTCTCCCAAAAGCATTCTTTTATAATTCATTTCTTGAGTTCTATTCTTTCGTGACCCTAATTTTGCTTGTGTATGTGTTTTTACCCTGTTCTTGGTCACACTTGCCAAGAATTGGTCTATGTTGTAAAGCAGTAAGTTTTTGTTTTGCTCATCAATCCTGCTACTTTTTCATATTTCATAATATTTTGCTTAATCAGTTGACTTTTTCCCTTTTATTTCTTAGGGTTTGCTTTGTTATCTTTTTTGCCCTTGAACTACAAGCTTAGTTTATTTCAGTCTTTTCTATCGTACTAGGTGTTTTTCCTACCCACCCCTACTCAGGATTTCTGTTTTGAGTGGGACAGACCCACTCCTCATTCAAAGTGGTCACCCTGGAGAGTTAGTCCCAGGAGTGCTGAGCTCAGAATGGACACACCATGCACTGCAGGTGACCATGATTTTGCAGCCACACTGGGGAGAGTTTACCTGAGAATGACGGCAATTCGGATGAAACAGAGATTGATGATATTTGTCGAGCACCTAGACCTTCCCCAGTTCGATGTACACCCTGGATTCTTTAATTACATAAGCAAATAGGTTTTTCCATTTGCTTAAGCCAGTTTGAGCCTGGTTTCAGACGCTCATAATTTAAGGAATCTTGCCTTGTCTTCCACCAAGGCCTGGGGTCTTTATGTTTTCCTCTGAGCGTCGCCTGTATGTTGCAGGTTCGGGTGTGTTTTTCTTACTGCAGTTCATTTCTAAATAGCCAGTAATTTCTATTTTGGTTTTTTCTTTAACTTAAAAGGTTTTAGAGCTTTTAAAATTCCAGTTGGATTGTTCTGGGACTTTTTTTTTTGTTTCTGTTTCTTTGATGTTGATTTTATTGCATTATAGTCAATGAGTGTGGTCTATTTTTTGCTCGATTAGAAATTTCAAAATTTGTTAAGATTTTCTTTTTGTTAATACATAGATGGTTTGGGGAATGTTCCGTGTTCTGTATGTTTACGAAGTCTATATATGTTTTATATGCACACACATAATGTTTGTGTGAGTGTAAATATTTTGTAATAAGTAATATATGCATACTAGATTAAGTTTATTAATTGTGTCATTTGAATCTTATGCATCTGTGACTGTTCACCCAATTTAGTGGGAGAAATTTGTAAATCTCCCTTTAGGGCTGTGAATTTTATTTTTTTGTACTTGTACGAGTTCTTGCTTTATGCAGCTCAGGCAATTTGCTGGCTACATTAGGATTCATGTTATAATTTCCCAGATAATTGCACCTTTTCAGACTCTGAAATATATCCTCTTTGTTTCTTTCAATGCTTTTTTCTTTTTGCTTTGAATTCTATTTTGTCTGATATAATGTTGTCATACTTGAGGGTTTTTTTTACCATCTGTTTTGTAAATCTTTTTTGAAGATTTTTTTTTCCCAAAGATTTCTTTCTGTGTCATGTTTGTATCTCTTATAAGCAGCATGTCGTTGAATTATCTTGTTTTGTTTTTTGCCTAGGCTGACAGGATTTAGCAGGTGAATGTTAGCCACTTACTTTATGATAATTGTGGATATAGTTAATTTCTGAGAGTAGAAAAAAAAAATCTAACCAACTGGTATTATAGTTCCACTCCAGGAAATAGTCCCATGACATTCTTCAGGTTATTTTCTTCCCTTTCTTTGTTCTATTCTCTTCCTTGGGATAGATGTTACAGTTTTGTTTTGTTTTGAAGATTTATTTATTTATTTATTTGACAGAGGGCAAGAGAGAGAGATTGATCACAAGTAGGCAGAGAGGCAAGTAGAGGGAGAGGAGGAAACAGGTTCCTCACTGAGCAGAGAGCCTGATGCGGGGCTCAATCCCAGGACCCTGAGTTCATGACCTGAGCCCAAGGCAGAGGCTTAACCCACTGAGCCATGCAGGTGCCCCAGTGTTACAGTATTTTAAATGTTCACTAGTACTTTTAATTTTATTTTTCCATTTTCTTTTTGTTTTTTGGAACTGTCTTCTCAATTTCTTAGCTTCATTTTCCAGCAGTTTGTTTTTAGGCTTTGTCTCTGTTATCGTTAGTCCATCTACTAAAATTATTATTTCAATCATCATGGTTCTCATTTTCAGTTTCTCTGAGGATTATTCACATAATCTGATTTTGTTTTAGGGCTGTATGATCTCCTTGGCCCCTATGAAGATATCATAATAACATTGTTTTTTTAAGTGCTTTCATCTCTTTCCTCTATCAACTGTTTTATTTTAGTTCTTTTGTTCATAAGTTTTGATGTCTCCTTCAGAGTGTTTAATGTACCTAATGTTTTAGGTAATTCCCATGTGGGTTCACATTTCTAGTGAGACTCTCTCTTGCCTATTTGTGAGTACGATGCCTTTTTGACAAGACTTCGCTAGCCATGCAGGGGAGAGGCAGAGTGTGCTCTCAAGGTGCGGTACAGATCAAGAGTTGGTATTCTGGGCCTGGCCATTTCACATTC
Organism: Mustela nigripes; assembly: GCF_022355385.1. Taxonomy (NCBI): domain Eukaryota; kingdom Metazoa; phylum Chordata; class Mammalia; order Carnivora; family Mustelidae; genus Mustela; species Mustela nigripes. The sequence continues at coordinate 18,201,625 of NC_081574.1, forward strand.
CCTCTGCCGGTGAACTGCTTCTTCTGAGCCAAAACGCCCACATTCACTGCTCCTTTATTGGACTGATGGAAAGCAGCCCCACCAACCATCCTGTGGTACCCCAACTTATTCTCTTGTTTCCTGTGCCCCTGGCAGCCGGCAACACCCCAGAGCCACATAAGCCATGAACAATATAGACCTCTTCTTCCTGAACATGGGCTGCGTTTATTATACATATCAAAATTTTGATTTGCTGTGTCAGAAGCATTCACAACCTTCTATTTATTCCTAGAATTATCTAACAGAATCAAATGCCCTCATAACCAAAGCCTCAGAAAATCTCAAATTTTTATTGCATACATTAAAATATTTGTACCCTGTTTTTGCCCAAGACAGTCCCTTTAAAAGGCAAGGAAACATTTCCAATTTAAAATGAGATGTTTCTCAGAATTATACTGCACATTTCAATGTGTTCCACAGGGTTTATAATTAATAGTCAGAGCAGCACCTGCTCGAAATCTTAATTGCTTTCTTCCCCATGAAAACTGATGCTGGAGGTGTGGGTGAATTGATTTGTACTACATAATACGGCGGCACACTCAGTTTTGGCACAGTCACACAATAGAGAAAAGTGAACACCTTATCGAAATTTTTTCCCAAGAAAAAGCTTAATTATCATGGTTTCAGGTATTCCAGGCAAGTACCTGCAATGAAAATGATGGTGATAGTCCTGTTACTTATCATTTGATGGCACACATGTCTGAAGATCCAGAGAAACCAAAGACAATCTATGGAAACATTCTAGAATCCAGTAACTCCGTTTAGCATTAACTGTCTTTTACATTCAACCTCATTGTCCCTTTCCTTTAAGTGTGTACTCTTGGTGGAGGAGTCTGAGGTTCCAGGTCGACCTATTCTCATCGTGGCTGGACCTGGGGATCCACTGCTCACCGCCCTTGACTTCGGCTTTCGCCTCTCACAGAGAGCCCGCTGAGCTCCACAAGGGAAGCTGGTTCCTGCACTAAGGCTTTAGGAATAAAAGTTCTTTCATTAAACGAATGTGAAAATGCTGCTTCAGCAAATCAAATTGTTTTTCTGAAGCTACCTCTATTGTTTTTCCTATTCAACAAGTAATCTGTGTTTACTTCCAGGAAAAAGATATGAAAAACAAGAGAAGCAAAGGAAGAAACTTTCCTGCACAGCTTGATCAGCTGCATTTAAAATGTCCTGAGAAAAGAACCTAGATGTCCATCAACAGATGAATGGATCAAGATGTGGGATATATACACAATGGAATACTATGCAGCCATCAAAAGAAATGAAATCTTGCCATTTGCGACAACATGGATGGAACTAGAGCGTATCATGCTTAGCGAAATAAGTCAAGCAGAGAAAGACAACTATCATATGATCTCCCTGATATGAAGAAGTGGTGATGCAACATGGGGGCTTAAGTGGGTAGGAGAAGAATAAATGAAACAAGATGGGATTGGGAGGGAGACAAACCATAAGTGACTCTTAATCTCACAAAACAAACTGAGGGTTGCTGGGGGGAGGGGGTTTGGGAGAAGGGGGTGGGATTATGGACATTGGGGAGGGTATGTGCTTTGGTGAGTGCTGTGAAGTGTGTAAACCTGGTGATTCACAGACCTGTACCCCTGGGGATAAAAATATATGTTTATAAAAAATAAAAAATTAATTTAAAAAATAAATAAATAAATAAATAAAATGTCCTGAGAGGGTCAGAAAACCTTAAAAATCATACAATGAATCTTTTTGCAACATGGAGGTTTGACAGTTGGTAGCTTGACTTTTCCTGCAGTGAATGAGGATTTAGGGGTGTTGCCAGATGTAGCCTCACCCATTCAAACAGTGGGCAGTTCTGGAGTGCTCTGCTCTCAGGCCACACCACCATGCTGTGCTGCACTCTATGTCAGAGCTATGCCTTCCTGGGGCCTGCCTGCAGACAGTTTTGCTTCAGTTTCACGTGGTGGGGTAGCAGGTTCGCGTCCCATGACTGACTCACCACCCACCTGGACTAGGGAAGCTCTAACGGCTCAGGACAGGTCTTCAAGATGCCACTGAAATGCCAAACGGAGCTTTCCTGCTCTCGCAGTAATACGTCCAACACTCTCCCCAAGAGACATTTTTAAAAACACAGAGGACTTTTGGGAGGGACTCCATCACTCTTCACACTGGTCCCGTGGGTGGTGGTGGGAGAGAAGAGGGTCAAGGGGCAGGACCAGGACCACTACCTCTCCTGGAGAAGCTGCAAGGCTCCCTCAGACTATGGATTTCATGAAATGCTTTGGCTGAATAAACCACATTCAAACATGTACCGAAGAGCTTGCTGTAAAACTTACAAGTCCATAGGCCATTTTACATCTTCGGTCTTACTTTAACTGTTGTTCTGACATTCCCCATCTGAAGTAGAACAAGGAGGCCCATTATTAGCATGCCCTAAAGGAGCGCTCATCATAAAAGGAAACCAGGCTTATTAATTCAGTCACAGTCTTGCGGATTCCCAGCTCAGCTTCTTGTGTTAATGAAACATGCACAGCAGTTGACAGTAGCTGTTGAAATTAGCTGTCATATTTACGGTTTGCCAGAGCCTTTGCTTTGGAGATTTCCAACAAAGTGACAGGGATTTCCCAGTAGTCTAGGACTTTATTTCTCTGGGTTTATCTGAGATGTCACTAAGTGTAAGATGGGAGTAAAAAACGTGTATTTTTACAAAGAATATTTATCTGATGCTCCAAAAATGTCTCCTCTTGCGTAGAAAAGTAGTTATTCATTGCATTGTCTTCTTGTTATTCAGAAGTATAGCATTTCAACACATATTGATTAGAGCAAATGAATGGTTCTCAAACACAGGTTACCCTCACAAGTTATGCAGCACGATCACAGTACACATGCAGGCACATGTGTCCCAAATACATATGTATTTTAGGTAATCATTTTAGGCTTGCACAGAGATACAGTTTAGAAGCCATTTTCCTTGTTTTGGGTGTATTTACAAAATATATATGGAGGAGAATAAGTTATCTGCTTTTATAATTCCCAACATATTTTTGAAAATATCAGCTGTGGAGTAGTGATATTGGAAGTAATTTTATAAAGCATTAGAAATCCTGTGGCCATTTGAATTCACCTATGGTGAGTTTGTAAGGGCTTAATCAGTGATCTATTAGGAGCCTACGAGGCGTTGTGTTAATAGCGTAAGACACAATCTCTGGGTCTTGAGATCAGGCTTCAGTGGGGGGGCTGGGAGGGCAATCAACAGCCGTGGGGATAATAGATAGTTGAGCCAAACACAACGGGGCCACAAAGGTGAGAGTGGCCTGATCTATGTGAAGGTGAAAGAGGGGGTTAATTCTCCTGCTGTGTCCTTGGTGGTCTCCCATTTAGTCTCACAGAGCCACATTCTGGCCCACAATCGTAGGGGTGACGCACGGATAGAACCTATTTCATGGCATCCCCAGCAGTGAAGTGAGTGAAATGGGTTCTGACTACTACCTTCTCTTCAAGGAATTGCGTGTCTCCCTAAAAATTACCAGCTGTGATGGGCTCGTGTTCACTTATTCCACACCAAAAGGTGCAGATACAGTTTACAGTATTTCTTACAGAGCAAAGCTCTGTGCCTTGTTATCATTCTGGGATTTGAATGGAAGGAATGATCTATTTCTGGTTAGAAATTAAAGGTTATTTTCCTTCCTTGGGTGGGTAAGAAAAAAAAAAAAGATAGCAATGATTTCTATCTGCCTGTTAGGATTTCTCAGCAATTTATGTTTTGCTTAGCAATTTGTGGTCCAATGTATTCTAGAGTAGCGGTTCTCAATCAGGGTTATTCTGTCTCTTAGAGAATACTTAGCAATGTCTGGAGACATTTTTGGTTGTCATTGGATGTGGATGGGGGGTTGGAGAGGGTGCTTCTGGAGTTAAAGAGGTCAGGGAGGCTGATAAAAACCCTACAGTGCACAGCACATCCCCCTCCCTAAGGAGTTATCCAGCCCCAAATGTCAATAGTGTCAAGCTTGAGGAACTCTGGCCTGAAGGATAACATGACCTTTTTCAAGCAGTAGCTAGAGGGAAAAGTTGAAACGGTGGTCTGAGTGTAAGGGGTTAATATTTTTCTACAAGCTGGTGTCTTGGTTGAGAAAGCTTAAGGGCACATCCACTTCTAGACACCTACAGCAAAGTTTTCAGCTTGCCGAACTGTCCGCAATGGCAATCACTGAGTTGCCGCTCTGTGGGCAGTTGCTCTCTGCTTCCACCTGCCCATCTACACCCTCTCCTCTCCCAGCGCAGCATGCCTTCTACTCGTCACTGTCTGCATTTTTGCCATCCCGAGTTATTTATCAGTTCTTACATGCTGTTTTATTTCACCAAGAAATACCACCCACAAGATATTCAACCCTACAGTTTGCAACCTAATTTCAGACAGCAGAATATTTCTTTAAATTAAAGAATTTTGATGGCAGGAGCTGATAACAACTGTGCACATTTTTTTCCCCTGGCATTTACAAAGGGACGTGCATTTCAAAAGGCTGCCTCTTCTTTCCAGGATACCATTAGGGAAAAATAAAACAATTTAGGCTTTGAAGTCTTTTTATTTGACAAAAAGGGGGGGGGGGTGAGAGAAAAAAGTTTTTAAAGGGAACTTCCCTCAAAGGAAATATTCTAGACAGATGACTTGATTTAGGGCTCTTACATGCACTTAGCTTTTTAACAGTCTGAATAACTCAGCAAATCTGAAACAAAGAAGGTTCTAAAACAGCAACTCATGGCTAGGGCTGTGGGTAATGAAATTTCCTTTGAACAATATGATCACTGTGTGTGAGTATTTCAGATGATGACCAGAACATACACACAAAAATCTTTGTTCTGTTAGTACTGTTCTAATCTTAGAACCAGATTAGACCTCGTGTTCTGACCACTGTGGAATTTTGCTTCCCATAGAGATAGCCCCTCCTTCCATAGGAGTGGGCAGAAAACAGTACTCCAAACAGCTGCAGATATCCTAAGGCAGAAGTGGTGAAGATATGGCACGTGTATCACAGAACTGCTGGTCCCCATTCACCCCTTCCTTCCTCATGACCAACACTGTTGAATACCTAATGCCTCTTTCTCGTTGAGCCCAAACAAGGTCCTGGAGTCCTCACATGGCATTCCCTTCTGTCTATGACACCTAATGTGGGTCTCACTATAGAATAGATCTTCTGCTCAGAGGTTTTATGGTGTCCCTTTCACCTATACCACACAGTCCAACATCCTGCTGTTTGTGAAATGCAACAAGAAAACACACTACTCTAACAAACAAAGCTACCTATGAATCCTCAATTATCACATGATCTTCTCGGTTTTAATAAGTGTGTAGATCAATTGCAAAAATAGCTCTTTTAGCTCCCTGTAGCCACACTCTCTGCTATGTGACTTTGCAGCTACTCATATCAACAGATGAAGAAGACATTTTGCTCCTTGAGTTTGACTTGGTCTGGTGACTTGGTTTGGCCAATAGAATGCAGTGAAAGGGACAATGTGATAGTTGCTAACTGGAGACTCAAAGGACTTTGAACTGTTCTGCTCTGTCTCTAGTTCCCCTACCTGCACCAAGACCTTGTGAGAACATATCCCATTGGCCTGCTGGAGATTGAGACAATGGAACAGAGCACAGTCAGGGCGGTGGGCCAAGCCAAAGCCCCAGACTGGGGAGAGTCCAACCAAGATCATCCAAACCGCCTAAACTGCCACAGCTGGCCACAGATGCATAAATGAGCTCTGCTGAGCCTCCTCACATCAGATCCAGAGTAGTGAGCAAAACAAAGTGTTTATTACATTGCACAACCAAGGTTTTGGAGTTGTTTATGACTAGTAATAGCTGACTGATATAACAGCAAATCACAGTCCAATTTCCACCTCTCCCATAAAGCCTTCTTAACCACTTCAGCCAGTATCACTTCTCACATTCCTGTGAACCACTAAGCATTTACTGAGCCACTGGTTCCCAAACTTTGTTCCTGAAAAATTCTATCTGTTAGTTGAGAAATGAATCATCACAATCACCTAAATTTAGTAACTTTTAAATGAATATTTTCATAATCATATATTTTGCATGTATTTAAAAAGGCTGTACATATATAATTGAGACATTATTTATTCAGTCAAGGGACAATGATTGGTACAGCAAAAGATTCAAAACCCCCTTATGAATCCTGGACTACAAGCTGGAAATCTTTGGTCCATGCTTTTTGCATTTAATCATGTCTAAGGATGTGACTTAAATGTTCTCTCAGATATCCATGGCATTGTTAATGTTTTGAGAAGAGGGACTATATCTGGTCCTCCCCTTGTCCTGCTCCCCTACCACCACTAACAACCATGCTGTGATACAATTACAGCAGTATGGGCAACACTGGGGCCAACTATACAGGCCTTATATTGTCTGTAGGAAAGCAGACTCTGGAGTCAGGGTGCTTAAGTTCAAAGCCTGGCTCTCCCATTCACTAGGTCTGTGACCTTGAGCAAGTCAATTAACCCCTCTGGACTTCAATTTCTTTGTCTGTAAAATGGACATATTAATAGTACCTACCCTTGTAAGGTTGTTAAGAGGGCTAAATATATTCATATATGTAAAACATTCAGATTTCTGGGTGGCAATTACTAACTTACGTTAACTTGCTAATGTTGACTTATTAATATAACATAAATATCAATTTACAGTATTATTAAAAATAAAGTTCTTAGAATACCTGGCACAATGCTTATTAAATGTTAGATATTATTGTTACTAATATTGTTACTGCTATTGTTGTTATTATTATTACTAGATTTTCCACATCCTTGAACAGTGTTGATTTGTTAAAAGAGGAGTTTGTTTGTAGTGATCTGAAGGGGCATGTGCACCTGAATGTTTATGGCAGCAATGTCTATAATAGCCAAGCTATGGAAAGAACCTAGATGTCCATCAACAGATGAATAGATAAAGAAGATGTGGTATATATACACAATGGAATACCATGCAACCATCAAAAGAAATGAAATTTCTTAAATTAAATTTCTTAAGTATCATGCTTAGCGAAATAAGTCAATCAGAAAAAGACAACTATCATATGATCTCCCTGATATGAGAAAGTGGAGATGCAGCATGGCGGGGGGTTAAGGGGGTAGGAGAAAAATAAATGAAACAAGATGGGATTGGGAGGGAGACAATCCATAAGTGACTCTTTATCTCACAAAACAAACTGAGGGTTGCTGCGGGGAGAGGGGTAGGGAGAGGGTGGTTGGGTTATGGACATTGGGGAGGGTATGTGCTATGGTGAGTGCTGTGAAGTGTGTAAACCTGGCGATTCACAGACCAGACCCCTGGGGATAAAAATACATTATATGTTTATTTTTAAAAAATAAATAAATAATGCACACACTGTTATTTATTTAAAAAAAAAAAGGAGTTTGTTAGTAGCATTGCTGAATATATGATTCATGATATAACTAAGTTTGGCTCCTTGATTAGGCTAATTTTGAGGGCACTTTGGGCTAATTTTGGTACTGGATTTCATGATGGCAGATGAGAGTTCTGAGAAAACAGCCTGTTCCCTTTCTGTTTAAAGGAATATACGTGACAGGTTCTTGCCGAATGTCTTCCTGTTACTCATTCTCTTCTGATTCATGGAGATGCTTAAGCATAGCTTCTATACCATGAGCCCCTTCACATCAGAAGAGAGGCCAGGAAAAACTGGGAGACCTAACTCTTTTACTTTTCCTTCCACAGCATTTACTTCTATAAAATACACTCATTCTTTCTATTTATTTTTAAATGTCCTCTATGTTACCATAATGTAATTATGCCAGCTATGTGGAAGCTAATTGTGTCCATACTTTGAATGATTATATCTAAAAATCTTCATGGCATGCCCAAATACTTGTCAATGTACTCAAGGATGTCCGGACAAAGGATCACTTAAGTTGTACCCCTATGAGTCCCTTCATCTTTCTTGGTGTGTCCACGCTTGTTCCTGTACCCATGGCTGTTAATCTGCAAGGACCTGCTGCACCATTTAAAGAAGGAACACAGGTCCTGTAAGAGAAGAGGTTCTGCCTTTCAGAGTGCTTGTTGGGATTATTTGTGACAAGAGTTTTCACATTTGGAACATCTGGGGCAGGTGTCTATGTAGGCAGCCACACACAGGTATTACAGTTGGGGGATGCTCTGAAGACTGGTTTATTAGAAATGGGCTCTGCAAAAGGAAAGCTTAAAACAGTTAAAAACTAAATGATTCTGGAAATGTCAACATGCAAATTCTTATTGCCATTTATTCTTCTTTCCATGACCATTCGAGTCTTTTCTTCATCAGGAATTCCACAGCAATGAGAGAAGTGCCCAGACCCCTCATTTATCCATTCTGTAAGTGTTTAATGAGCTACTACTATGGTCACTGAAGAAGACAGAGTATGGCCCTCTTCTCTCATGGAGTTGATATATTACAGGGCAAAACAGAGTGCAGATAAATAAATAACTAAGAAAAAGAACCCATGGTGCATATGCTGAGAATTTTTGTAAAGGGGACTTGATAAAGAATACCAGAGGGGTTACATCAAATTTGCTGGTCAAGAGGGATTTCCCACAGGAGACAGCATCTAAGCTGAGATCTTAAAAAATGGATAAAAGCATTAAAAAAAAGCCATACAACTTTAACAAGAAGAAAATTCCAGGCAGAAAGACCAGGCAGTACAAAGGCCCTATGGCAGAGCAAGCATGGTGGTGTTTGTACACCAAAATGATGGCCGCTTTGATGGCATATGGTGGGCAAAGGGGACTGAGTCTCAAGGTGAGAGAGAGAAAAAGAGAGAGAGAGAGAAAGACAGATGGGAATTCAAGGCAGACTTTGAAATCCAGGGTAGGAGGCTTGACTTTTATGTCAAGTGTGTTAGGAAAGCATTAGGAGAGTTTACAGCAGGGAAGTGACACGACCTGGCTCAAGATTTGAAAAGAACACTCTGTTGCTCTGGGATGATGATTATGAGGCAGGAGTTAAGGCAGATAGGCCAGTTTGGGAGCTCCCGTGAAGTCCTGTCCAGAGTAGGTGGAGATTTAGGCCAGGATTGCTAGCCTGGATGGGGGTAGGGGACTGGCAAGGAAAGAACAACTTTTGGGTTTGGAACTTGAACAGCAGGGTGGACGGAGACGCTGTTTTCAGAAATGGGGAAGACTGAAAGAAAACCAGGCTTTTTTGGCATTTGTGTAGGCTGAGAGGGTGGGAGTGGGAATCATCTGTGTGCTCTAAGTGGTTAATGCCAAGTAACTAAACACAGTCCTGTCATAAACGTGGGTGGCAGCTTCTTTCATTGACATTATATTTAGATACGTGAAGAAAACAATCACCTTTGCAACTGCCTTTTTGAACGTGACCAAGACGAAAATTACTTCTTAAGTAAGTTAGTGGAACCAAACATTTGATTGGGTTTTCTTTTCTTTGTACATATTTATGTACAACAAGGCCCTAAATGGATGTTTTCCCAGGATAGCCATGATGATAATTTACACGTAAGCTGACCTTTATCTTCCAGACCACATCAGAATAACTGTGTAATTACTGGTTTAATGGCTGTCTCCATCACTAGAATGTATGAGGGGCCCTGTCTGTCTTGTTCAGTGCTTGGTACATCACGGGTGGTCAATGTGTATGTTAAAGTAAACAAATGAATAAAAGCTTACAGTTTAGAGAATCTTTGGAAAGTTATTCCAGCTTTGACTATTTAAAAAAAATTGTTTTGTTTTTTTTTTTAAATATGGTAGGTCAGAGAATTATACTTCTTGGAATATAAAATAGATGTCTATGAAATAGATTTATTCCTCCTGTTAAGTACAACTGAAATAAACATAAAAGGACTCTGCTGATAGAGAAAGTGAGGCCGAGAAGCCAGAGACTTAAGGACCTGAGGAATACCACAGCACCCTCTGGGTTTTCTTTTGGTCTCACATATCTCAAACTAGGAGCTGAAAAAGCCAGACAAGTCTTCTTTACCCAATGGGTGAAGACAAAAGAAATCCCCAGCCTGTTTTCTTTAGCCAAAGGACCAAAGAAGGGATAACCTTGCAAGTCAGAATACTTGTATACAGTAACCTCTGTACTCCAGACACCTCATCTCCATCCATGCCAACGCAGCCCAGCGGGGAGACTGGACTTCCACCCACACAGGCTATCACAAGGTGGAGGCAGCATAAGAAAAAGTCAACCAGAGAACCAATAATGAGGTTCCCTTGTTGCAATATGGGGAGGCTGGCCCTTCTTCCTCACCTGCAGGAATGAGGTATCCATCCTCTGTTATCTGGGGTGGTGTCAGCGGAAGCCTAGTGAGGATCAGGACTTCCTAGATCTACCAGCAATAATGAGGTTTGCCCTCCCTCAGTGTCAGTGAAGACCCACAGTCCCAACCAGTACCAAAGATTCACCCACCACTACCTCCTCAGACGTAACAGAGAAGGTGGGAAACCTGGACCTCCACCTCCACCTCTCAGTAAAGATGTTCCTGTTCCCCTACTGGAGTGAGTGGTGTCAGCAAAAAAACGCTAAAGCAGAGAATTCAAATAAGACTTAGAGTCCTGTAAAAAAATGCAAAAATGTTCAGCTTTCAAAAGCAAGTCATTCATCAGTATGATCAATAGAAAATCATATAACCAGGAAGATCCGAAAAAGAAAGAAGGAAAAATCAATAGATGCCAACACTGAGGTGACAGAGATCTTAGGATTATTTGACAAAAATTTTATTGCAGCCATCATAAAAATGTTTCAAAAAGAAATTAAGAACACACTTGAAGCAAATGGAAATATAGGAAGCCTTGGTGAAGAAATAGCAACTGTCAGAATGACAGAGAAAGTATAAAGGAGGGCCAAATGGAGTTTCAGAGCTGAAAATATGGTGACTGAAATTAAAAGCTCACCAGCAGCACAGAGAGGGTAGAGGGATATAGGCAGAACAATAGAAAGAGAGAACAATAGAAATCACTCTATCTGAATGAGAGAGAGATCATAAGCTAAATTTAAGTTTACAGAGTTTCAGGAACCTGTGGGCTCTAACAAAAGACCTGACATTCGTGTCATTATTGTCCGGAAAGGAGAGAAGAAAGAGAACAGGGCTGAAGATGTACTTGGAGAAATGATGGCAGAAAAGTCTCCACATTTGGCAGGAGATATAAATCTATAGAGTGAAGAACCTGAGTGCAACTCAAATACAATAAACCCAAAATAAATGTATGCAATGACACATCATGATTAAACTTCTGAAAACTAAATAAGTAGAAAAATCCTTGAAAACAGAGAGAGAGAAACGACACTTTATCCACAGAAAAATAATTAGAATGACAGTATAGTTCTCATCCTCTGTCACTGCAGACCCAGAAATGGCCCAAAGTATCTCAATCCCTGAAAGAAAAGAACTGCCAATCTAGAATCCTGAATCCAGCAAATATATCCTTGAGGAATGAAGAGGAAATGAATACATTCTCAGATAAAGGAAAACTAATAGAACTTGTTGTCAGCAGCCTACCCTAAAAAAATGGCTAAAAGAAGTTCCCTAAACAGATAAGACATAATAAAAGAAGAAACTTTAAGAACTTGGCTCAAAGAGGAAATCACCTGAGAAATTGCAAAATAGATTACACTGAATAAATTGAAAGTACAACATATTAGAACTTGGGGGATACAGTTAAAGCAACACAGAAAGGGAAATGTATAGCACTAAAATACACACATCAGAAAAGAGAAAAAGTCTCAAACCAATGCTATCATCTCAAGAATCTAGAAAGAGAAGAGCAAAGTGGACTCAAAGCAAGCAGAAAAATGAAATAATGAAGAGAGTGTAAATCAATGAAATAGAAACAAAACATAAAAACCCAGATAAAATCAGTAAAACAAAGATGTGGTTCTTTGAAAAGATCAATAAAATTGGCAAACCTCTAGCAAGTCTGACAATGAAGAAATAAGAGAAAACACAAGTTACCAGTATCAGGAATGAAGAAGAGGATATCACTATAGACTTTGCAGATATGAAAAGTACAGTAAGGGAACAACGGCAGACAACTGTACACACATAAATGTAATAACTTAGAGGAAATGAACCGATTCTTACAAAACCCCACAAACTATGACAATTAACCCACTATAAAACATGTAATTTGAACAGCCCTATAACTATCAGGTTAATTGAATTTTTTAAAAAAGCTTTTATTTATTTATTTGAGAGAGGGGGAGAGAAAGAATGTGAGTGAATGAGTGGAGTGGGGTGGGGGAGGGGCAGAGGGAGCCAGAAAAGCAGACTCCCCATGAGCAGGGAGCCTGAAGTACAGTTAGATCTCAGGACCCTGAGATCATGACCTGAGCCAAAGGCAGATGCTTAAATGAGCCACCACGGCGCCCCAGTAAATTGAATGTTTAGAAAAACTTCTGAAAAAAAGTATTTCAAGGCTCTGAAAACTTTACATGGAAAAAACTTCAAATGTTTAAAGAATTAACATCAATTCTATAATCTCTTCCTGGAAAGAGATGAGAAATGAGTATGTCCCGGTTCATTGTATTAAGTTAATATTACCCTGATACTAAAGTCAAAGACAGCACAGTCAAAAAAACACAAAAAACAAAACAAAACAAAAAACTATAGACTGATACCTCTCTTTAAAAAAAATTTTTTTTTTTTTAATTTGAGAGACAGAGAATGAGAAGAGAAGAGAATGAGAAGGGGGATGGTCAGAGGGAGAAGCAGACTCCCTGCTGAGTAGGGAGCCCAATGCAGGACTCAAGCCTAAAGCAGTTGCATAACCAACTGAGCCACCCAGGTGCCTGGCCAATATCCCTCTTAATTGAAGATACAGAACTAAACAAACACCAAGAAATAAAATTCAGCAACACATAAGAAGAAATATGCAGTATGACCAAGTGTGATTTATTCCAAGGATGCAAGGCTGGGTCAATATCTGAAAATCAACCAATATGATATACCATATTAACAGGTTAAAGAAGAAAAATTATATATATCAATGTAAAAAAGCATTTCACAGAATTCAATATCCACTTATGATTTTAAAAAAACTCAGAAAAATAATAATAAAAGAGAACTTTTCTAACTTGATAAAGATTATCTACAAAGAGGCTATAGCTAACATATTTAATGGTGAAAAATGAATGTTTTCCTCCTAATATCAGGAACAAGGCAAAGATGTCTGCTCGCCACTCTAGTTCAACACAGTGCTAGAAGAAATAAAAGTATTCCTTTTTGCAGATAACATGATTGTCTTTGTAGAAAATCCCAAAGAATCTCCAAAATCTCCTAGAATAAATGAGTTCAGTCAAGACACAGGATACAAAATAAACATACACAAATTAATTGTATTTCCATACACTAGCAATGAATACATGGACCCTGAAATTAGAAATACAATAACATTTGTATTCTCCCAAGAAAGAATTAAATGTCAGTGTACATCTAACAAAACATATTTTAGACTGGTATTCTAAACAGTACACCAAACTGGTAACAGAATCAAAGATAAATAAATATAGAGATATACTATATTTATGGATTGGAAGTCTCAGCAAATTGATTTGCTTCAGATGGATCAAAATCCTGGCAAGATTTTCTTGGTAGATATAAACAAAATTATTCCAGTATTTATATGAAAAGGCAAAGGAACCAGAATAGCTAAAACACTTTTGAAAAAAGAAAAACAAGGTGGAAAGAAACAATCCACCACTTCAAGACTTATTATATAGCTATAGTGATCAAGTCTGTAAGGTACTGACAGAGAAATAGATACAAGATCAAAGCAATGGATTAAATGTTATGGGTGGAACTGAATCCTTCCCAAAATTCACATGTTCAAGTTCTATATTAGTCAGGGTTCTTCAAAGAAAGAAAAACAAGAGGCTGCAAATATATATATATTTATTTTAGGAAGAGGCTCACATGATTACAGAAGCTGAGAAATCCCACAATCTGCTGTCTGCAAGCTAGAGAATTAAAGCCAATGGCATAATTCAGTGTGAGTTCAAAGGCCTGAATGTGTAGAATTTATATAGATGTATATATATATATATATATATATACACACATATATAAATACAAATATTCTCTCTCTCTAGACACACACACACACACACACACACACACACACAGAAATTATAAGCAATGGACTCACACGGTTATGAAGTTTGAGAAGCCTCAAGATCTTCATTTAGCAACCTGGATGCCCATGAGAGCTGAAGGTGTATTCTAAGTTCTAAGGCCTAAGAACCAGGAAGTCCATCAATGTATTTCTAGTCCAAATGCCTGCAGACCCAGGAACTAGGAGGAGTCAAAGAACTGATGTCCTGGTTGCAGACAGTCAAGCATGAAGCCTTCCTGTCCTAGGAGGAGAGTCAGCCTTTTTGTTCTAGTCAGGCTTTCAATTCATTGGGTAGAACCTGCCCATATGAGGAAGAGCCATCTGCTTTAGTCTACACATCCCAAAATTAATTTCATCCAAAAAACTCTTGCAGACCCACCATCCAGAGTAATGCTTGACCAAATGTCAGGGCCCAGTAGCCTGGTCACATTGACACAGAAAATTAACCACCTGGAAACCCTCATCCCAGTAGCTCAGCATGTGACTGTATTTGGTGATCTTTAAAGAGGTAATTAAGTTAAAATGAGATCATTTGGGTGAGTCTTAATTCAATATAACTAGTGTCCTCATAAGAAAAGGAGATTTGGGCATAAACACTTCCATAGGGAAGACCATGTGAAGACACGTGTCAAGGAGAGAAGTCTCAGAAGAAACCAACCCTGCTGACATCTTGATCTCAGAATTCTTGCCTCCAGGACTGCGGAACAATAGATTTCTGTTGTGGAGTTCTCAAAGTCTGTGATCCTTTGTTATGGCAGTCCAAGAAAATGAATACCATAGAGAATCCAGAAATAGACATACATAATTAAGTCCAACTGATACTTGGTACAGAGGTGCAAAAGCAATTCACACAGTGTTAAAGCAATTGGACAACTATAGGCAAAACGTAAGCCTCAATGAACTCAGATCATGAACTCACATGTTAAGACATAAAAGCATAAATCTCTTAGGGGGGAAAAAAAATCCTTGGTTTCTAGGGCTAAGTAAGAGATTTTTAGACTTGACACCAAAACACAATTCCTACAAAGAAAAACTGATAAACTAGATCTTATCAAAATTAAAAACTTTGTTCTGTGAAAGGCCCTGGTAAGCCAATGTAAAGATAAGTCACAGTCTGGGAGAAAATATGTGCAAGCCACATATCTGACAAAGGACTAGTGTCTAGACTGTATAAAATACTCTGAAAACTCATCATAAAAACAACAGCAAATCTAATTCCCCAGTTATAAAATGGGAATACATGAACAGATATTTCACCAAAGAGAAGATACAGAGAGTCAATAGCCAAATAAAAAGATATATAACAGCAGTAGCCAATCAAGAAATGCAAATTATAAGCACAATGAGCTATCACTTCACCTCTATCAGAATGGTTAAGATAAAAAAAACAATCACAACATCAAATACTGGCAAGGCAGTGAAGAAACTTGATCACTCAGATGTTGCTGATGGGATTGGAATATGGGTCTGGCTACCTGGAAAAAAGTCTGGTAGTTTCTTAAAAAGCTAACTGTGCAGTTACCATAGATGACCCAGTAATTACAGTCCCAAAGAAATAAAGATTAATGTCCACATAAAGAACCATCCACTGATTTTTTTTTAAAGATTTTATTTATTTATTTGACAGGCAGAGATCACAAGCAGGCAGAGAGGCAGGCAGAGAGAGGGGGAAGCAGGCCCCCAGCCAAGCAGAAAGCCCGATGCGGGGCTCATCCCAGGACCCTAAGACCATGACCTGAGCAAAAAGCAGAGGCTTTAACCCACTGAGCCACCCAGGCACCCCCCCACCATGGATGTTTTTGTTAATAATAAACTGTCCTTCAAAAGGTGAATGTCCCTCAACGGGTGATTGGCTAAACACACCATGGTGCATCCATATTATACTGTACTATGGAATTTGGTTCTATGGAAAAGGATTAAAATCTTGATACACACAATAACCTGGGTGAATCTTCAGAGAATAATGCTGAGTAAAAAGTAAAAAGTAAAAAGTACTGTATGAATCCACTTATATAATTCTTGAAGGAACAACATTATAAAAGTGAAAAACAGATTAGTGGGTACCAGGGATCAAACAGGTGATGGGGAGGAGGGAAGTGGGGATGGCCACGAGGGAGCCTTATAAGTATCAAAGTGTTCTGCATCTTGACTGTAACACTATCAATATCTGGGCTGTGACATTGTACCACAGTTTGCAAGATGTTATCACTGCAGGAAACTGAGTAAAGCATCTATGGGATTTCTCTGTATTACTTATTACAATTTCCCATGAATCTAGAACTAGCCCAAAATAACAAGTTTAATTTAAAAAAATGGGTTATAAATATATTTAAAATAACACCACACAGGATTGAAGTATAGAACCTGAGAGCTAGAAGGGCCTTTGGTGATTTTCTTCTAATCCAAAATACCTTATACCAGACAAAATTCATTTTATCGTTTTGATTTAAATTAATAATTTCACTTATAAATATGTTAGGGTATGTGATTCTATGAAGAAACTTTTTTAAAAACAAGATTTACTTTTTTGGGATAGACTGGGGAGAGGGAGAGAGAGAATCTCAAACAGATGCCAACACTGGGCTTGATATCATGACCCTGAGATCATGTCCTGAGTGGAAACCAAGAGTCAGACGCTTAATCAACTGAGCCAGCCAGGCGCCCCTATACAAAGAAACTTTATTCAGATGCTATTTAGTCTAGGCTTAATTTATTAATGACTTGCAAAATATAATCATCATAGAACATCTTGTTCCTAAGGGAATGGGTTAAAATAATCCTCTGTGGCCATGAACGAACCATCAGTATGAACTGAGGTCGAGCTGCATTTAACAAAGAAGTGCTCTGGCCACTTCTCTCATGAAGCCTTCTTACATTTCATGAGAAATTTACCTTGGAAAGAATCCTAGTTTATGTCTTTGGGAATGTGGACATATACCCTTCTAGTTTCTAGCTCCAGGACTGACACATGGTAAATCTTTAATAAATCTGTGTTGATTTGGCACTGACATTTCTTACTTTACCTACTATGCTTGTCTATTGCTTTTTTTCAAGTGCAGAAATTTGCGGCTGACCACTGAAGTGGACAAGAAGAACTGATCAAACAAACATCAGGGACAAATTCCTTAATACCAAATCAAGAGACACCTTACTACTCTTTCCTGTATTCCCTTGCCTATTGATGAAAACACAAAAAATCTACCAGGCATATAATGACAGGGTTTTATTTCTAAAGGCCTTGGAGTCTTACAGATATTTTTCTAACATAATGTGTTAAACTCTGCCGCTGGGTGCTGTCCTCTGAGGCAATGGATGGCTTTGATGGCAAGGATTTAACCATCTCATAGAATGTTCTTTGTTCACATTTCTCCTGAATTCCGTTGCCAGTGGAAGAAATCAGAGGCAACAGAATCAGAATGCCAGAAGCTGAGAGGGAAATTTAGAGGGCACGTCATGACCCCCCTCACTCTGTGAGGAGGGAGGTCACTGACACGTAGTGCTCTCTGGTACCGTAAGAGTGACAGGATGCAGATTTCCACATTTCTAACCTCTGTTACCCCCTTGACATGTGATGTCTAATTGCAGGAGAAGAAGGATCGAACTGTATTTTCATCTTTTGCTTATATGACAAATATCAGATCCTAAGTCCCTGAGGGGTAAAAATTGTGCTCTTTTTATACATTTGTGTATATGACCTAGCTTTGGTGCTGTGTGAAGTCTTACAATACACACAATTTTTGAACTGGCTAACTGGAGCATTTGTCCCTTCTTTCTTAAGGTGAATGTTGCTGACTTTTCTTCAGGCTGAGGACTTGCGTGGCATTTGCATTGCTCAGAAGGGAGCGGTTACCCGGAGAGAATTCTGTGTCAGGACTGCCAAGTCTTGTCAGACGAGCCCTGGCCTGTGCTCTCCGCAGCTCTGCCTTCTCACAGGCTGCTAATACAGGGGCCATTTGATAGCTCTGGCATGGTCCTGTAAAACTGAGGAGTGGCCCCAAACTGCAGCAGAAAGGCATTCTTCTTGCTGCCTATTTGTTCTTGAATTTAGGGCCCAACCAACTTGCATGGCTACTAGTGACAAGCAAAATTAATTAATTAATTAATTAATCGAAAAGATACAGTCAGATACACATCCACATTTTACAAATGTGCTGAGGAAATGATTTGATAATTTGAGTCAGATTTCTACTTGGGCATCCAAAGCCATGTAGAACCTCTCCAGTACTTTGACATCTACTAGCATAATTGCGAATTATCTACTTTTGTTTGAGTCATTCTAGTTCCCTCAAAGCTATTAGATCATGCAACCTCTCTGAGAATCTAAAACTTGTTGTAAAGGTGTGCAGAACACATGAGCTTGAAAGCAGGTCATCAACTGAATGAAAGTGAGCGTATGAATAGTTCCTGAGGCAAAATCTTGTTCTGCTTTCCAGGTATCAGGAATGAAAGGATAAGAAACTGTAAGGTTGTCCAGAAGTAATCAGTGTTAGATGCTGAAGGACTGGCCATGTCCATGGCTATCAGAGGGCTGAGCCTCTTAACCCCCTCTAATTGGGAGCATAAATTGACAGAAATATGGAGCAACAAATTTGAAATGATAATTTTGCTTATGATTTCCATACGGCAATCCTTGTTAGACAATGTAGCCCCAGAGTGCCAGGGAACAAATCTCTTAGCTGGAGAAAAGCACTGCAACCAGGGGCAGGTCATTGCTTGGGAAGTAGGGTCCCCCATCACAAAACCCACAGTGCTGTTCTATCTCTGAACCCTGGTTGGTGACCCAACTGTGTGTGCTTTCTCCCCTGGGAAGTAGACCAAGGAGGAAAAGACAGGTCAGCATCAATCATTCTGTTGCCTCATGAGCAAGCCAAGGTCAGTGGCCTTCCTTTTGTACATGAAAAGCAACCTCTCCCATTTTCTAATCTCTAAACCTATGTTGCTAAAAAAAAGAAGTGTCTGAAAAAGAGCTCCATCCAGGCCCACGTTTCAAAGCCCTCAGGTTCAGTTCATGGCCCCTGATGATTCCACGGTACCCCTTCACCCGTTCATCTTCCAAGCTCCCGGATGATAGAGAAGTTGGTGTAACAGGAAAAGATGACATCAGCAGATTGCTGCCCAGACAGACTGTCTCACAGAAGCAAGCCTGCTCTTCGCCAAGGCTCTGCAACCCTTGAGATGCCTGGAACCTTGATGCCTGGAACCTTGGACGGGAGCTAGTTTTACAGTTAGGTCCTTTGATGTGGTCGCTGTTTCTCTGGAAAATTCACAGTGCATTCCATTTTTTAAGAGGAACACAGAAGACATGGCAAGTCCATACCCATCCCTTCTTCCCAGAGGTAACAGTAAGCTGCTGAATATTTCTGCAACTCCTCTAGCCTACTACTCCTTTCACTTCTGCACAAGACTAAACAAGTGAGAACAAAATCTGAGAATAAGTTGATGCACACACGGATCTTGGCTTCTATGATAAGTCAGAAAGGAGAAAAATCAAGGAGATTAGATGCAAAAGCAGTCATTAATTTTGCAGTGTATTTTTACTGAAATATAATTTCTTAACAATATAGCATACAAATCACAAGAATATAGCAGATTTTGACAAGTGCACACATTGGTGTCACAATTATTCAGTAAGTCACTATTTTTAAATGCTCAGATTTCTAAAAGTACATTAACAGGTTACTCTAGTCTCTCCATTATTTTTAAGTAGAGCTTAATATTTTTTTTTTCTTTTAAAGGTCAGATCAGATCTTGGGAAAGTTGATACATAGAGAAGGTTGAGAACCTGCTTCCCAGCCCAAAGCGTTTTATGAGTCTGAACTAGGTCTGGACTTGAAGATAACAAAAGTTAAATTTTCTTTAACTTTTGGTATCTTAAAGGAACTCATTTAAAAAAAAAAATACTCTTTCTAATTTTTAGTTGAGTTTCTAATAATCTTTATTGGACTCACTCCCTCCACTATTTTATTGAGAAAAAAAAAAAAAAACTGTGGCCTTTTGATAAAAGGTCTGAAGAACTCTGAATGGAAACCCAGAGTTCAGGGGACCTGGGCAATAGCCCTAATGAATATCCAGTAATGCCTACAACCATGCGAAGTTATTCATTTTTTCCCTTTTTAATTCTATCAGCATCCTTTTGATGGACAGGCTCTGAAGTCCACAGAGATAAGCTTGCGAGTTTGCAATCTGGCAGCATAGTTGCGAGTCAAATGGGTTTAAAGCTGGACTTTGCCACTTACCAGATAGGTGACTTGCCCTCTCTGTGACTGGGGTTCTCATCTCTTAAAATGGGGGAGACATTTTTGAATTCTGCTACTGGATTTTTCTAAAGGTTATCAGGATTGGGGAGAGGCGATGACAGCGCCTAGCTCATACTGTGGGGAGGATTAAGTAAGTTAAGACCGGCCACGAGTGTATTTGTAACCCCAAATCAATACCTGTGGTACTTTCATGGTCAGTTTCAGACACACAACGCTGAAGAATGTGTGTTGCGATGTGCATAGTCTCAGCTGACACTGAACAAGAATGACACCCTGCTTTCTTGTTTCAGCTTTCTGACTTAACAAGTGTCACTTTTGAAGTCTATTTACTGCCATGTTTTTATATTTTTGTGTCTTTTGTTAGAGATTCTGCTACTTAAAATGACCCCAAAGCATAGCCCTAAAGTGCTGTGAGGTATTTGTAAATGCAAAAGACTCTGAGGGGCTGTACAGAGAAAATACATGCATTAGATAAGTTTCCTTCAGGCATGAGTTTTAGTGCTGTTGGCCATTGAGTTCAATGTTAATGAGTCAACAATATCTACTAAACAAGGCGTCTTTAAACAGAAACACACATAAAGCAGGTAATGTACTCAATGGATGATGCAAACATTGTGACCGGAGGCTTGCAGGAACCTCCCCTTGAACCTCTTCTAGGAGCAATGATTCAGTATTTGTGGATTCAGTATTCACTGTGACTTCATAGAACACAACTACCACAAATAAAGAGAACTGGCTGCCTACCCAGTAAAGCACATACAGTGCCGCCAGGCACATAGTTACTGCTACAGAAGTGTTTGTTAAGTGAAGAAATCCCTCACTGAAGTTATGAAGTTCAAATGTCACCTTTAAGATCCGTAAAACGGATCCAGTAGGAAGCAGGAGACTAGGTGTCTCCACGGCCCTTCTAAGGAAAGTCATGGATCCGGGGAAAGGGAACTATAACGGGCCGTGACAGATTTGGCAGATGGGATTCCCTCAGGTTTCAGGGCCCTTTATAAGACGAAGGCTACTGTAAACAGCAGTCAGAGATGCTGCTGGGAAGGCAGTGGGTTTCAGAAGTCAGCTGTCTGATCATCTGGAATCTGATGCTGGGCATCAGAATCAGCGAGTGGGCTACAGAAACACCTGCTAGGCAAATTTCCCCAGCCTCACTTCAGAAGTTCTGATTCAGAGTCTCTACAGGCGTATCTACACATATGCAGCCTTGAGCAGCTCCTCACCAGCAGTCCAACAACAGCACCTAGGGGAGAGAAAGACTTCCTTTGGAGTAGGACAGCCTTGGTTTAAATCCAGCTACATGGTCCTGGGCAGGTGACTGAAATCAGTGGGCCCGGGTTTCAAGAAAAAATGATTACCCCAACCTTGAAGCATCATTGCTGAGAAAAACCAGGTAACATTTGTAAATTTCAAGATCTGATGTCTCAGGTGTTGGTAGATACCCAATGTTAATCTCCCTTCCTATTAGTTCATACCTAACTGCTGTTCCCATGTCTCACTTTTTATATGGAACTGACATTCCCCCAGGAAACACAGGGTTATTTCCCAGCAGGGAAGAGAATTCATAGCACCCCTTCCCTCAGGTGGGGTTCACACATCTGGCTTAGAACCAATGGATAAGAGAGCACCTGGGCAGGAACTGTGGACTCAGCCCAGTCTCATTTTCCTTGCAACTTTTGCAACCCAGAGAAGCCTGCCACAGGCTGCATTGTTGATCTGAGTGTGAACTGGAAAGAAAGCATTCCTTCCTTTGGTCTGATGTCAGCTTTCCTTAGGAACTTGATCTGGAGCCCCAGGGGCTTTGCAGATGTAATTGGTGGATTGAGTAAATGCAGACGGGCCAGGTGGGTAGCGTGGGCGCCAGAGCACAGGTGGCCACCGGCCTCAGCTGCATCTGGCACCAGCTGAAGCTTCCCCGGAGTCATCTGCAGGCCCTCCGGGCCCCATCTGTTTGCCACTGTCCAGGATGCAGACCCCCAAGGCCCTGCCTGTGCAACAGCTCTGTACTACAGGATGAGCTGTCCTTAGTGAGGAGACCTATGTAGCCTCCTCTGTTTCCTCCCCTTCCACCCATAACATCTTGTCCAAGCCTGTCTCCTCCACTTTCCCTGCCCTCTAACTCCTACCCAATCTCCAAAGTTCAACATTTCTTCACGTCACTCCCTGCCTTTGCCATTCATGTTTTTGCTCGATCTTGGCTAAGGGCTCTGGAAGTTTTCTTCCTCCTCTCTAGTGGCAAAGCCATAACTGCCAATAAAAGCAATTTCCCTCTGACTTTGGCAGAGTGAGATGAATCCCCACGTGGCTTCCCTTACATTCTCCTTGACTGGGTTTTTTTTTTCAACGAGTGTCCAGGGCCTGTTGAAGTTCGGTTCTGTCCAGTAGAAGGTGGGAATTATATGATCATTATCAAAGTGCTTTAAGTGGAGTGGAGTTTTCCTAAACTTTCAAGTATGGTCTGTTGACATCTTTCACCCTGACTGAAGAATGAGGACAGCTACAGAGCAGAGTGGAGGGTTGGAAATTCACAAACGCATACATTATGTTACCGCACATTTCTGGAGGGCTGATTCTGTGTCAGGCCTGGTGTGAATGAACTAACTCATTTAATCATTTCAACACCCAAGGATTTAGGAACAGTTAGGTATTTTCTTGATTTTACTGATAAAGATACCGACACATAGAGAGATTAAGTAATTTGAACAAGAGCCCAAAGCTTGGAAGCAGCAGTGTCAGGATTAGAAACAGAGCAGAATGTCTCCAGGTCAGGACTTGTGACCCCTTCACTAAGCTAGGCTCTAAAACAGCACTTTTCAACCTTCAAGACCATTGAGCCTTAGGGTTCCTAGACATCCTGGTGACTGTCAGGGGCGGGAAGTACCAAATTTGGGGGGGACCTAGTTACCCAATCTCTACCTCTCTCCCCAGCCCATCTCCCCTGGTGTCTGCTGCAACCACAAGCCTTCTGCTGTCCTCTCTTATATACAGTGGACTTCCATGTAAGTCTTAGCTTGAAAGGGGGACCCGAGGGAAGTGTGTAGCTCATCTCTCCAAGTTCCATTAGTCAGGGACAGTTTGGCTGGTGTTGATAACTCCAGCACTTAGCAGGAAATCTGATATCTGGTGGCTGCCTAACAACTGTTTTTTGCATGAGCAACTGATACTGCCCACCCCTGCCTCCCCTTCCTCTATAGCCTCTAGGAAATGAGCACAGGAAGGGGAAGAGTGTGGCAGAGCAGCAGGATGCAGCAAGTATGGCCCCAAGAGTGCCTCTTCATGATTTTACCAATCCTCCAGTGAACTCAGCAGGCCTCCAGGGCCTCGCCTGTGAACTCAGGGTGTTGGACTAAACACTTCGAGTTCTAGTAGAATCTTACATTTCTGTGAGTCAACAGCAAGGACACCAGAACTGGGAGCCAGTTACGCATCAAACGTGTCAATCACATCTCTTATCTCTAGCAAGGGAATCCTCCTTCCTCCAGTGAGCGCACAGGGCACAGTGTTTGATGTCACCTCTCGGGGATCCCCTAGGGAAAAAGTAATGTTCAACCTCCCAAGGAAAGAAACAGTCATGTATATACAGTTATTTTTAAATATAACTGGGTCAAGGATGCTACATGACAATGTGGTCATTAAGAAGTGTCCACCTACATGGGCGCCTGGGTGGCTCAGAGGCTCAGTTAAGCCTCTGCCTTTGGCTCAGGTCATGGTCTCGGGGTCCTGGGGTCAAGCCCCACATCAGGCTCTCTGCTCGGCAGGGAGCCTGCTTCCCCTCCTCTCTCTCTGCTTGCCTCTCTGCCTACTTGTGATCTTTCTCTCCCTCTCTCTCTGTCAAATAAATAAATAAATAAATAAATTTTTTTTTTTTAAAAAAAGAAGTTTCCATATACAGAGACAATGTTGAAGACAGAATTGCACAGGCTGAAAAGTGATGAAGCACCTTCAGGAAGGTCTTGCTGTCGCTTCCTCAGAAGCAGGACCAAATGCAGACACTGCCAGACAAATTACATCCCCCAGACTCATGTGTACACATTAGATGTGAAATATATCAACACTGACTTGTGAGAGTGAGAAGCAATCCTTGTCGAAGGCATTAAGACAATTTTAAAATCATTTCTATTATGACAGATTTAAAACAGGATTCTTTCTGCTTTACTGTAGGTGAGGCACCTATATTGGTTTCCTGCGACTGCTATAACAAATCAGCCCAAACTGGGTGGCTTAAAATAACAGAAATGCACTTCCTCATGGCCCTGGATGCCAGAAGTCCCAAGTAAGTATCACTGAGCTGAAGTCAAGGCAACATTAGGGCTGTGCTCCCACAGAAGGTTCTAGGGCAGGGCTGGTGGGTTCTTGCCTCCTCTAGCTTCTGGGGGCTGTTGGCATTCATGGTCACAATTCTATCTTCCTGGTCACATCACCCCCTCATCTCCTATGCGTCAAGACTCCTCCTGCATCCCTCTTATAAAGATACTTAAGACTGCATGAATAATCTCGAGATCCTTCATTTAACCATGTCTTTTGGTATATAAGGTAATATTCATCTGATGTCTTTGGGGGACATTTTTCAGCTAACTACAGCTTCTGAAGACCACTGCAGGACTCAAAAATCATCCACAGAGGGAAAAAGAAGAGTCAAACATCAAACACCATCACCCACTGGAATCATCTGCCTGTATAAACAGAAGTGGATGCAGAAGATGTCAGAGAGGCTCATCACGATGCTGTTCATTTCCCCCGCAGCCTCCATGGAGGAAGACAGAGAACTTTCCCCTTCTCTAGGTCACGGAAAGTGCTACCAGGAATAGAGTAGAGCCCGGTGACAGAGTTTTAGCTTGACTCCATCCCCCTGAGTGTGCAGCTGCACTGGCTGAGCAGGAAGAGTCAAGAGATAGAGCAGAGGGATTGCGGGAAGTGGGAAGTGCTGCTCACGGCCCCTCAGGCCCGGAAGACCCAAGTGGTGTCCAGGAGGGGCACTGGGATCCAACAGAGGGACCTACATGCAGAGAAGCTCCAAGACGGAAGGAGGAATTATCATAAGGACCTGCCCAGAGAAACAGCACCGCCCCTACCATCAGGTTCACAACCCAGAAGTACCCTAAACCCCTAAACAGAGAGAAGCAAAACTTGTCATCCGCCATGCCCCATGCGTGATCCGCTGATTACATCCGTGCCCCTCCAGAAAGACTTCTAGCCCCTTCTCATATTTCCCTTGCCCCAGCTTCAGCCTCGGAGAAACCAGAACCAGTTTCATGTGGCAGGAATAGGAAGGAAAATCCTAATGTCAGACCTTGAGCCCAAGGCAGGCACAAAATGGGAGGAGAAAAGCTTTAGTTTTGGATGAAGTTTTCAGTCTTGAGGTCTATGCTGTACTGGCCATTTTAGTTACTGAAATGCTCAATTTTCAAACTGAGATTCATTTTGGGACTTAGAGAACCCAGAGGGCTCTTTATTACTAACAGGG
Source organism: Mustela nigripes (assembly GCF_022355385.1). NCBI lineage: Eukaryota > Metazoa > Chordata > Mammalia > Carnivora > Mustelidae > Mustela > Mustela nigripes. The sequence goes on from NC_081574.1 coordinate 18,227,480, forward strand.
ACAAAGTCACTGGACCTGCCCAAGTTTCCCCCCAGCAATGGGGACCTAACCAGCCCACAGAATTACCAAATGGATTTGAACAAACCAGGGAGAAAATACAGTGGTTTTCTGCATGCGCCTCACTAAGTCTAGCCCAGTCACTGTGATGTTTGGATTGCTTTTTATCCTTCGGTCTCTTTTTATTATATAGGGCAAAAAGCTGGATTCCACACATGTTCTTAAGCCTCAAGGGAAGGCCACAAAGGACCTGTGAACCAACCAGAACTGTCCAGGTCTCTCTATTTTCAAATGAACTGCAAAAATCACCTTCACAATGTGCAGCCGTAAGCCATGAATTGCAAGGATTTCTGGGTCAGTGGGGAGTGCCTGTGTTTCCACAATTAGCTGCACCACTAACCTCACGAACTTAAAGAGCTGCAGTTCATTTGGCTTCCAAATGCCATCCTGTGGGCCCAGTTCAGTTTCCATACAGCATCTTTCTCCAGTGTGGGAACAAAGTTCCCTGATTCACTCACTCTTCCAGGGCCTGGGAATCCCTGGGCCTTTCATCACCCTCTGTACCACAAATGTGGTCATCTCGGCATTTATCTGCTCCTAATGTTAAGCAGTTTTAAGAGCTGGAGCAGATGAAGAAGGGCCAGGGTGGAATAAAAGCATTTCAGAGCAGGCTGCCCTCTTCTGTTTCTCTTCTTGATGAACTCGGGCAGTGAACTTGAAATTTGAGTCAAGGTGATAAGCTGAGTCATGGTTTCCCATAATTTTTGGTGGACCCGAGAGCATCATTCTCCCTAGTGGCAGATGGTATCCTAAGCATAGGCCAGGACACAATACGAAAACATGCAAATGGTACCAGGTTAGAAATTGGGAGACCTGTGATGTGCTCTTGGTCCAGGAACTCACTGTTTGCATGGCATTCTTCATCCATGGTATGGGCATAGCTCATACCATGATCTCTCTCGTGATCTGTCTAACCAGGCTGAGAAAAGCCAATGGATCAAGGACTTGGAAAGTGCTGATACTGCCATTCAGTAGTGTGCAAAGAGCTGATTTTCTGTCCTTCTGTTGGAGGTGGTGATGAAGAGCTCTGACTCCTCCGTGAGGATGATGATTGATCACACTTATTTAACTCCTCTCCTATCTGTGTCCTCAGTAAAATGAGGGGAAGCCATTAAGTTACTGGGACAAAGAGATTGGACAAAAGACAATCTAACGAATACATGCACACACATATGGGAATGGATATGTGAATGCATATGTAACATTTTTAAAAAGCAGAAGCACGAATGGTAACGCACTTGGCATATTCCAGCAGGTGCATTCTAAGCCAGCAGCGGGGGAAGCTGGGAGACGACTCAGTTTGCATACAGACCTTGAGAAGCCTCAGGAACTGGCAGCACATTTGCCCTTGGAAGTGAGGGTGAATGAGAGGCCAAAAAGGGAGGAGTAGGTTAAAAGTCTAGTTACAAAGCAGTGAGGTGCACAGTCCCCTTCCCAACACTGTCTGGATTCCCCGTGCCCTCCCCTGCCCCTAGGAGATTGGAGGCTTATTCTCCAGGGAGGACAAAACAGAATCTACAGACCAGGGAACACCACCAGTTGCAGGTAAGAGTACTTGGTCGAGAACAGGAGGATAAACAGAAATATCCCCACCCCTCCACCCTACCACAAAAATGCTGGAATCTAGGCCATCACCCTTCAGAGAGAAGACTGGAAGATCCATCTCTGGGGAATACGATCAAGACTGAGAGGAAAGACCCAAAGACACTGAGCTTGGTTTCCTGTGGAAATGCACGGTGAAGCCAGTCAGCTGGCCCGAGGTACAGTTCCCAGTCTGTTGCCTCCAACACCTAGGAGCAGGCATCCAAGGGCCACCGGACACCTGAGGCAGGTCTCAGATATGAAAAGCAGATTTCACGAAAGATAAACAGAAAAAAACACCTTGGAGTAAACAGATACTAGGCAAGGATGTGAGAATTACTCCCCCGCCCTTGTCAAAAACAAACAACAAAGAAATTGATGTTTATCATTCCCAAAGAGATAACAACAGATACTACAACTTAGAAACGAGCATGGAGTTGTTTAAGAAAGGAAAGCGTAACCATGTACTGAGCGGACTACACCGCTCAGCCGAAAACTGTATTTACATAATCTACATCACGTAATCTGTTATGATATAATCCAAAGCCTGGTGCAACTACACAGAAGTGGGCAGGGAGAGGCAGCAAAATCTCTCCCGTCATCTTCCATGTGGGAAGATCTGAGCTAATGCTTAAAACTGAAAAAAGAAGTCCCATTATAAACAATCATGGGGAGACACACACACACACAGGAAAACAAAAGGTAAAACCACGAAAGTGACAGCCTTGAGAAGAAGAAATAGGACGGCTGGGGGTGTCACTGGAGGACAGACGGATTGATGTTTTCGGTAATGAGCTCAGAAAACTACTTGATTCTTGAAGCCATGCATATATATATATATATATATATATATATATTTTTTTTTTTTTTTTTTTTTTTTTTTTTTTTTTAAAATACAAAAACGAAAACCAAATCCCAGAAGAGTTTGGACTCTGGCATCAGCATGCCTGGATTAGTCACTGGTCCTCATTCCCAGATGCTATAGGATGCTAGGCAACATACTTAACCTCTGTGGGCCTGAGCTGTCCCCTCACATGTCTGTGGGCCTTCACAGTGGTACTGCCTTATGGAATTGTTGGGGCATAAAATGGGACCCTGTGGGTAAGGCATGTAGCATAAGCACATAGTACGTGTTCAGTAAATGATGCCTAGTGTTTTCACTGTTGTTTTCCCACCCCCAAGAATCTGATTTCACCAAGTTGTGGTGAGGCTTAAATGCAGGAGTTTGAAAAGCTAACTGGGGGATTCTGACACATGAAGGAAAACCAGTGGTTTCCAGCCTAGAGGAAGTGATGGAGAAATATAACTACTGGTAAAAAAAAAAAAAAAAAAAAAGAAAAAAAAAGTGATTCCTGGATGTTTCGTTGTATCTCCTCCCACTTGAGCCCTACATCATCCAGATGATAAAGAAATGGAATGCTAGCATCCCAGTGATTCTCATTTTTCTAAACAGTAAAGCTGCCTGAAATGTTGACTATACACAGGAGTTTTCTAAATCAATCCCCACTTGCTCACTGAATGAGGTCTGATTTCAGTCATAAATTTTCAAAGGAAAATGCTGACCCTAAGACATACTAAGACAGGCTTCAGAATGTAGCACAGATTTTAAGAGCAAGCAATTTAAGCATAAAAAAATAGTAATAAGCTCTAAGATTTTGGAGGGCTCAACTCTTGGTGTCTTTAGAACACTTAGATTGAACCAGCATCAAAAGCTGGGGGGAAGAATCTACTTATCTTTAGAGATGTACAGCTCTGCCCCAAATTTCCAGGTTTAAAACCGGCATCACTCAAACACAGTTCCAAGTAGCTGAAGCAGAAGAGGGAATCTGTAGGCTCAGGTAACTGGGGAGGCCTCTAGGCTAGTCAACAGAATGAAGGGAAGAGCAGAGGGAGCCAGCACCGTACAGACCAGCATTGGAATTTATGGTGCTCACCTTGTTCTGGGGGCCCTGGATGTGTGGGACACAGCCGTGAAAACAACAACACAAAACTGAGAGACAAATGCATGTAAAAATAAGAAGATATCCACCTCAGAGGATGAAGACTTGTTCAAAAGCAGTGAGGAGGCCAGTGAGCTCCCAAGAAGAAGGAGAGAGCAGGTTGTAGGGTAAACCACTCTAAGACTTTGGCTTTACTCTGAGTGAGATGAGAATCCTTTGCAGGATTCAGAGGAGTGCCAGGATGTAATTAATGTTTCGAAACTTTGTGCAAGCAAACCACCAAATGACTGCTTTGCTGTATGCAAAACTGAATGTGGAGGGGGGCCTGGGTGGCTCAGTGGGTTAAGCCGCTGCCTTCGGCTCGGGTCATGATCTCAGGGTCCTGAGATCGAGTCCCCCGTTGGGCTCTCTGCTCAGCAGGGAGCCTGATTCCCTTCCTCTCTCTCTGCCTGCCTCTCCGTCTGCTTGTGATTTCTCTCTGTCAAATAAATAAATAAAATCTTAAAAAAAAAAAAAAAAAAAAAAACTGAATGTGGAGAAGCCAAGCAACAGCAGGGAGGCAGGTAAGAGGCTACTGTTTTCCAGGGGAGACACGATGCTGGTTGGAATTAGGTTGTCGTGGAGAAAAGGATGAGATGTCATCACGTCATCAGGGTCTGGTTCTATTTTAAAGGCGGGCATAAACGGACCTGCTGATGGATTCCGCTGAGCTGCAGGGAGAGCAGGACAGGGCTGCCTCCCGGCTACGAGGACTCTCTCCCTGCCCATGCATCCTCATAAACGCACAAATCCATCTTTCACTTTTGCTTGTCTTTGGCTTCATTCTAATTCTCCACATGGCAGGTAATAACACAGTGTCCAAGAGCTCCAAATTCATACCCTCCCATTTACATCCATGCGAGATATCTATACATCAGACCTTAATAATGTCCTGTTCGGTCATGGGCCCAACCCTTGGATTGGTCACTGTTGTCAGGAAGATGAATTTCATGACCGTCCAGACCTAGAATACACACTTAACCCCATGAGTGCTTACACCCCCAGGCCAGTAGAGCATGTTTCTGGGATTGCAAAGTTAGGAGAAGCTTTCCAGGCATGCGGTCTAACCCATACCCCTCCACCGCCCCCCCCCACAACAAAAACCGACTTGTTTCTTCTTTGAGTTTTTCTCGTCTTCCCCAGACTCTGAAGGCTCTTCCTTTCCCTGAAACTCACCTCAAAAGGGATATTGTTCTTTCATTATCTAACAGTATGCAATCAAGGTAAAAGTCACAGTAATTTTAAATCTGGCCTCAGGATTCAGCTTAGTCTGTCACTCAAAAACAGTTGGAAGAGGGAAGGGGCAGAGAGAGCATTTCGAATCCCCACCAGCTTAATTGTTCAAAGAGTCTCTCTCAGCTTCTTTCACAAGAAGCTGCATAGAGAAGCATTTCCAGTCAGTTCTCGGAGAGTCCTGATATGTTTTAGGGCAAGATATGCCTGCTTTTTAATTTTTTTTAAAAACCTACCTAAACCTTTCTGCACTTTGTCAGTTAAGAATTCTTGGCCCCGAACAAGCTCTACCAGTAGCATTTGTGAGTTTGGGGAACACTCTGCTGAAGAACTGAGGAAATAGTACATAGTCTGAAAATATGTAAATGTTGTAGCAATTTAAGATCTTGAAATGTTTGTTTAAAAAAAATGGCAGGCGGCCCTGTGCGCTGTGGGACTGGCTGCCTGTTCACATGAACGTTCAGTGACTGCGGCCATCAGTCTGATCACTGGTCCCACCAAGGCTGCCCTCTTTATCCTTCCTTCTGGAACACCTGCTCCCACAGTCACTGAGAGAGAACTGATCTCTGTTGACATCTTTCCCTTCCCCAAACAACCCTGGGCTGTTTATGGTAAATATTGCACACTAGTGAGGTTTTATTGATCTCTTTTTCCCAGACACCCTCTGTCTCCTCCCACCCCAGCCTCATTTTTGTTCGTCTGCCACCTGGAAGCAGCAAACGCTGCTCCTCTTGCTTTTCTGCATACCAGAGGCAGTGATAATATTTACAGTGGCAGGGAAAGGCCCTTCCTGCTGTCTTCACAGCCCTGGTACTCATTGGTGCTGGGACCCAGGGAGAGCCAAATGCAGAACAAGGGCTCCTTCCCTCTGCATGCCCAGAGAGGTATTCAGCTCTGGCCCAAATGCAAGGTGTGAGAAACCCCTCCCTTGGCCATCTGGGACATGGTAACCAGGGAACTCCCAGAAGTTTCCAAAAATGGAATGGTGTCCCTCTAGGTGTTCAAGGAAAGGTTAGCTTTCCTTCTGGAAGAGAGTTATAGAGGAGACGAACACATCTGGTAGAATTTGATGAGTTGCCTCCAAAATAGATTTCATGTACCCCAGAGGGAACAGAGACAATCCATTAGGGTATAGGAAGAAAATATTATAAATTTGTTTATTTTTAAATATAATTTTTGTATATCTTTTTAAATAAATATACTAGTATAGAAATATAAATATGGCATTTAAAATGAATAACTGTACATGAATTGAGGCTATATGTTCAAATTAGTATTATTACTTTGGGTAAATGATCAAAACAGTTTGAAAACACTGAATTAGGAGATACTCCTGCTCTTTTCTCACACTAAAATTCCGTGGTTCTGTGATTTTATGTCCTAGGAAAAAGTCAGCCGTGATAGACCTGATAAGGGGAGGTAAAAACGGACAACAGGTGTCCAGGTGGTAGCCAGATTCTAGTAGGGTTTCTGCCACTTGGGACTTTTGGCCCCCTCCCCAGTCCTCTCCTCTACCCCCAGAGAAGAAGGTGAGGGCCGTTACAGGCACAGACCAGAGGATGGGCCTCATTACTGCCCACTCAGCTCTCCCTCCCTCTTGGGGGTATAGCTCCACCAGGAACTGGGACCAGGATGCACGTGACAAAAAGAAATGATGGCTTCTGGTCTTTTTGAGACTGCTGCCAAGGTAGTACCATATTATCCTAGCTCTGTTTAGGTTTTTGGCCGGATGCAGACCACATGATCCCTAGTTTGAAACTCGAAAGGCCTGTCTATCAATCTTCTGGCTCAACTCTGACCACTTTGCAGTTCTTCATTTGGGGGTTAAGATATGCTTTTTCTCAACCTTCCACTTGTCTTTACTCATTTACCATTCAACTTTTCTCATCTGCTTTTTCTTTTACCATTTTCCTTCTTTCCATTATTTAATTTCACCTTCCTCCACCCTTTGGAGGATCTGAAGCCTGCTCACGGCCAGCTCCCTTCCGGCAGTATAAACCCCACACCATCTGGTAATCCTCACGTAAAGATCATGCAGGGAGTCTGAACCTCCACTTCAGTTGCTCCACATTCCCTCTGGAGCCTCTAACCAGTCCTCCCAAACACTTCCAGCCTCGAAAGCTATGATTTACTTAAAAACACACACACACATACACACACACACACACACACACACACACACACAGAACTTAAATGTTACCTCTTCCAAGAGCCCTCCCTTGCTCCTTCTACACCATGCACCAAGCTAATCAATTCCTTCCTTGTGCTTTCTGCACACGCTTTATTATTTTTTAAAAAAGATTTTATTTATTTGACACAGGGAGAGCAAGGGAGAGCGAGAGACACACTAGAGCAAGCACAAGCAAGGGGAGAAGCAGACTCCCCGCCGAGCAAGGAGCCCGACACAGGGCTCGATCCCAGAACCCCGGGACCATTACCCAAGCCGAAGGCAGCCACTAACCAACTGAGCCACCCAGACGCCCCTTTTTATTAAGATATATAGTATTATATTAGTTTTAGCTGTACAGACATGATTTGGTATTTGTATGTGTTGCAGAATGACCACCACAATACATCTAGTTAACATCTGTTACCACACAAAGTTAGAAAATTTTTTTCTTATAATGAGACTTTTTAAGATCTACTCTCTTAGCACTTTCAAATGCATAATACATATTAGTAACTGTAGTCACCGTGCTGTATATTGTATCTCCAGGGCTTAACTGTTTTAAAACTGGAGATTTGTGCCTTTTGACCCCTTCCTCACACTCTTCTTTCACAGCATCAATGACACTTGGCAGCACCAGTATAGTTACATGTCTGTCTCACTCTGCTGGTTTGTAAACTCATCCAAGGCCAAGGCTGATACCCGACACACAGCATCCAGCATAGTGCCCGGTACAAAGCAGATGCTGAATAAATGTAGTGAGGGGAGGAAGGCTGTCTGAAGACAACTACTCTTGGGCTCCCCATTGATGCCCCAGAATACGGCCAACTGCAAAAGTCACAATAAGAAAGCTAATATTTATTGTGCGCTCTCATGAGAAGCCAATCAAACAGGTAAGTGGTTGAGTGGAGATTGCCAAACCAATTAATTCTGTATTCCATAAACTAAGAAGCAGAGTACTGCTCCCTACGAACTTTTAAAGAGTATGTTCCAGGCTAAATGACAGTATCCTGCTTGTTTGGCTCTAACTGACAGGTTTTTTCCTTAGGTTTGTTTCTGTCTTTTAATCACAGTTTACACATGATTGTTCCTGGACTGTATGGATTTAATGCTTGCACCTGCAACACTGACATTTTCTTGTTCCTAGAAATTCACCGGAAATTTTCCAGTCACCAAAAGGCTGAATCTAACTGAAACACAACTTTACATGAATACAGTTTTCTTCTTTACCCTTCTCCGACAGGGACTATCATTTTTTTTTTTTTAATAAAAGGATCAGCAAACTGAAAAAAAAAGAATCAAATGCAAGGTACTAATTTTGACTACTAACTTCTCCATCTGGTCCTGCATCTACACTGCATCTACAGCCAGGACAAACCATGTACTTTCTCTTATATACTTTTTATATCTAGCGCTTGCTCACGCTCTGTCTTTCCTGCACACAAACACACACAGACACACACACACATGCACACACAACCTGAAGTCATTCAGCTTTAATTTCCAGACCATGAAAACTTTCACACATATGAGTGCTCCTCTCCTGGCCTTAAAACCAAGTCAGCCCTTACTATGCAAAGCTCACTATTAGCAGCTGCTCAGAGACCAACAGAACCTGAAAGAGTAATGCACCCCCCCTCCCCCGGGGGCCGCTGCCAAAGCATGCCTGTCCCCCAGTCCCCACTCCCAGACTGACACACCCATCCCAGCAATGTGCTGTGAAGAAAAATCCTCTCATAAGGGATGGCAACTCTGTAACTTCAAAAATATATGCTTCCCTCTCTGGTCAACGCTACAATCACAATCTCAGGAAATGGAAACTTGGACTGATACTTGATCCCAGTTCTAAGATTGTCAGATATCTGAAAACCCTGAGCCTGGTGATTCAGAGCCTCTTTGGATTACGGTGAAATGGAGCAAAATTACATTTCCCCCTCTTTTTTGTTCTCTCTCTGATCTGCCCACTCTCCTATTCTCTCTGCTTCTATATAAGGTCATTGTGAGGACAGATGTGATAATGTTTGTGAAATGCCTTGAATTCCTACAAAGGAGGTTTATAAACTCAAAACACTATTGCTTTTTGAGATGTTATTTTTAGTGCTCTGCAAACACTGTTAACATCTCTTTAGTGATAAAGAATCCTGTGGCTGGATGGCGGTGATGGTCCCTAGCAATGGACATGTACTTAATCCATTGCCCTGTTCCCCCCCAATGGTTTGGATGGTCAATTTTATGTATTGGGTATTTTTTACTACAATTTAAAAAAATATATGTAAATGAAGAGTCAACAACAAAAACAGAAAATGTTTATATTACCTGACTGCTTAGAAAGCAGGTTTCCTGGCATCCATCCCCTCAGTGCCCCTGTGTTTTTTCTGTTTGTATCTGTCTGCCCTCTGATCTGTTATCAAAACCTCATGGAGGTTGAGAGAGGACTAAAGCTGGAAAGACTGGAGATCGAGGGTCCATCCTCACCCCTTCCTCCACATTACAGATGAGGAATGAGGCTCATTTGGAACAAAATGGTCAACTGCCTCTCCAGGTTCCTAATTTCAGGTCCAAGTTTGTTTTCTTGGGGGAAAGAGGCACATCATCTGTGTATCACTCATAGCAATAACCCACACTATTGATAACCAGCACAGTACAAATCTATAACCTCCTTTATCACACCACTCCTGCTGGCCTTGTTGAAGGGTGACAGAGACCTGAGCTCCACAGGCTGGGGCACGCTGTCATTGCCCTGGCCTCCTCCAGGAAGCATACTTCCGAGGCTGCTGCTCTAGGGCTGACGGCCAGAGGGGCCACGCACTGGAGTGTGCCTGATTTCTGGCCACTTTGGGTTTTAGGTGACCAACTTTCAATCCTGTTCTGTCTCAGATAACTGAATACCAGGCTTTGCCAGAAAATGGACATTTTACACCCAGGTTATAAATTGTCATCAAGAGGCTTTCAGAGAGGTGGACATAACCTCCAGCTACTTTGGCTGAGTGGCACCACCGGAGCTCTACCTGGACCTTTAGGAAGAGGTCTCCTTGGAAACAGGTCTGCTGCTCACATAATGTGATCACCAGGCAGGGCAGAGTCCCGGGAGAGGTAGAACATGGCTGCACCAACAGCAGAGAGACTTCTAAGAAGTACCAGTGCGAAGGGACCTTAGCCATCCGGTCCATCCCCCTCCCCCATTTCAGAGATAAGGATCTGAGGACCAAGGCAAGTAGGGTGCACTTAGCAACCTGTCGAAGGCCGCCAGTCAGGTGCCTGCCTCTGGGAGTTCTCAGCCAGGCATTTAGCTGCCGGGGTCCAACCCCCTCCTCCATACTCCTCCACCTCGGCGTAAGGGAGGCAAAAAGCCATGCTGGGGAGGCATGGGCTTTGGAGCCAAGCCAGCCACACAACCCCCCCCCCCCCCCCGCTTCCTCAATCGTTAAAGTTTGGGCAGGTCCCCCTGCTTGAGCCCCAGTTTCCTCTATAAAATGGGCATCATAGTTCCCATCTTTCAAGAAGTGCGTGTTAAATTAAATGACTTGAGTTTAGGGACACCATAGTTTCCGGCAGTAAATGCCCCACAATGTAGCAAGGATTTATTCCATTTACTCCATTACAGTCATCCCCCTGCCCCATCAGGGGATACATCCCAAGACCCCCAGTGGATGCCTGAATCCAGGCATGATAAAAAAAAAAAAAAAAAAAACCCTCCAGATACGATTTTTTTTCTATTACATAAACATCTGGGGGAAAGTTTAATTTATAAACTAGATGAAGCAAGAAATTAACAACTAAATTGTACAAGTTTTTGTACCATACTCACCCCTCTTCTTGAGACGCCGAGAGGCGATCCTACTAAGGCGATGAAAGGAAGCGAGGTGATTGACGTAGGCGACGTGACGTAGTTTTGTCGTCTCCTGACGTCATGACGCTGCAACGTCAGAAGGAGGAGAATCTGGTTATGGCCCGCGGTTGGCTGTGGGTAACTGAGACCCACCCGGAAAGTGAAAGCCGGAAGCCACGGACTACGGTACTCAGGCCGCCCCGCTTTTTGAGCATCACGGGCCTTATCCAGGGCAGGATTCCAAATGCACTGCGGGTCCAGCTTGCTGGATCGGGGGACAGGACACCCATGATGATAATTCGACGATTTCCAAAAAATCGAGGACAGCAACAAAGAATAAAGCCCTCACACCTCCCGGTTGGAGAAAGAGAGACTATGCCCCATGAGTTGGCTTGGGGGTGGGGGGGGATTGATGTGGGATGTGCCCTCCAAGCACGTGTGGAGGAAGGTTTATGGAGCTTGCTTTCTTTCTTTCTTTCTTTTTTTTTTTTAATTTCTTTTCAGCATAACAGTATTCATTGTTTTTTCACCACGCCCAGTGCTCCATGCAATCCGTGCCCTCTCTAATACCCACCACCTGGTTCCCCCAACCTCCCCCCCACCCCCCCCACCCCCGCCCCTTCAAAACCATCAGGTTGTTTTTCAGAGTCCATAGTCTCTCATGGTTCACCTCCCCTTCCAATTTCCCTCAACTCCCTTCTCCTCTCTAACTCCCTATGTCCTCCATGCTATTTGTTATGCTCCACAAATAAGTGAAATCATATGATAATTGACACTCTCTGCTTGACTTATTTCACTCAGCATAATCTCTTCCTGTTCTGTCCATGTTGCTACAAAAGTTGGGTATTCATCCTTTCTGATGGAGGCATAATACTCCATAGTGTATATGGACCACATCTTCCTTATCCATTCGTCCATTGAAGGGCTTCTTGGTTCTTTCCACAGTTTGGGCCATTGCTGCTATAAACATTGGGATATAGATGGCCCTTCTTTTCACTACATCTGTATCTTTGGGGTAAATACCCAGTAGTGCAATTGCAGGGTCATAGGGAAGCTCTATTTTTAATTTCTTGAGGAATCTCCACACTGTTTTCCAAAGTGGCTGCACCAACTTGCATTCCCACCACGGAGCTTTGTTTCTTGGCTCTGAGTGGGGGTCGGGAGTGGGGAGCAGTGGAAGGGGGGAGGTGGGCAAACAAGAAATGCTGAATGGCTTAGTTGTCTTGGGACGTAATAACACAGGATCCACCCAGACCAGTGGTCCTCCACCTAGCAGTTCCTGGGAGCTTGTTAGATACCGATTCTCCAGCCGGATCTTGAACCCAGTGAATCAGAAAAGTCTGAGGATAGGCTCCTGCAAACTATTTACCAAACCTTCCAGGTGATTCTTAGACATACACACTTTGAGAACCTCTGATCTCAGCCATTTATCCTGATTTCCTGGTTGGTAGCACAGTGACTATCCATCTGAGCTGCATAGAAGTAGTCCGGTGCCAAGTCTACAGCTCAGAGCAATTAAATCAGAATCTCTGGGATTGGACTCAGGCACCAGCTTTTTTAAGACTCCTCCAGTAATTTCAGTGTGCAGCCAAGCTTGAGATCCACTGATTTGGAGCAAGAATTTTGAATGAAGCAGTAAGTCATTCATACCATTTGTGAGAACGTGATAGTGTGTGAGAGTATCAATCAATTCAGAGTGCTAGGAGTCACCCCATTTCCTTTGCTCAGAGGTTTTCCCACCATGACTTCCTCAACTGTCCACTGCAGTTTCCCTCTCCCCAAGAGAAGTTCTGAGAACACTTGATCCTCCTACCCATTCACCCACCTCTACTACCATCCAATTGTTAACGTCCCTGAATTCATGGACTGGTGTTAAGGAAGTGTTAAAGAAGATCCAGGAGGAGGCTCTATTTATTCTCTTGGAATCCACTGTGAATTTCTAAATTAAAGACAATTGTGTTTCCATCGTATATGTGTCTCTTCTGTCGTATTTTGTCTATAGTGCTTATTATGTTGATGCATTTTATTCAGCTTTCAGTTCACATCAGCACCAAAGCAAGCTAATAAAACCCTATGTGATTATGTTTTGTTTGGCCTTATGAAACACCCAAGTGTTTCACCAGCTGGAAGACTTAACATTCAAGACAGTTGGTGGTCTTCACCACGGTTTCCTTACCTGGGGGAGCGTGGGTAGGAAAAGAGAATCAGTTATTTCCCCCAGTATTCTGTAGACTGGACTGCAAGACAGTTGGTGAGTAGCCTCATGGTGAATAAAAATAGTATGTTTAAAGATGGGCAAGACGGGGCACCTTGCTGGCTCAGTCCATTAAGTGTCTGCCTTCAGCTCAGGTGGTGATCTCTGGTCCTGGGATCGAGCCCCACTTTGGGTTCCCTGTTCAGCAGGGAGCCTGCTTCCCCCTCTGTCCCTCACCCCTCTCTCACTCTTTCTCTTTCTCTCTCTCTCAAATAAATAAAATCTTAAAAAAAAGTAAGGATGGGGCAATAGGATAGTATATCTAAGATGACATAATAAAGGCTAGGCTTACAGTTTCAGCTTCAGATAAATTACTTGGAAGTTTTAGAAATCTTCCAAGAAGCTCAATTTAGAAATGTGTATAGTTTGTAGAGTTAACAATTTTTAGTCTGCCAATAAAAATCAAATGTCCCTTCCCAGAGGATTTTCTAGGCTACCAACTTCCCACAAAGTCTCCAGGCATTCTGAAACCCCCTGAATTCTATTTAAGGAGAAATGGATAGTGAATATACTTGCTCATATTTCTCTGCACATGTTAGAATAACCAATCACCCTGCTCTCTCTGAAACTTTCCCAGCTGAGCGCTGAAAGTCCCATGTCCACTGTCCATCTGGAGCAAACTGGGACAGTTGGTCACCCTACATAGTACCTAGAGATGCTTGTTTACCATCTATCTCTATAAATCCTCACCTCTGCCTGACTCAATCACTGCTTCATCTCAAACCGTCAGCACTGTGCCGAGAAAACACACACACACACACACACACACACGCGCGCGCGCGCGAACTCCTCCAATTCCTTCTTCACAATGCTACTGCAAATACATTCTTTCCTTTTTCTTGAACTTCTACTTCACATTTTTCCCACTGCCATCACCACCCTATCTCTCCACAGGGGTGATTCCAAAGACATCTTGTTCTTTTTAATCAAACTGCCAGAACAAATGTAGGGAGGAAAGGGAAGTGATTCCTGTGTTTCTGAGTTGAAACTAGATGAAAGAGTCTATCATAAAAGTTAAAGAGTGCCTTTTGATTCAATGAAATAAATCTTTATTGCTTATCCCTGAAGTGCCAGATACTGTGCTACACTGTCTTGGCAGTAAGACAAGTCCGCAATATCAAGCTACTACATGAGACAAATGTGTCCCCTTAGCTCAAGAAGACTCCCTGGCATCCTTGTCCTTGTTCCTTGATTTTCCACTGGAGTGGGCACACACGGCTTTGGTTTTTGCCATCCCTTATCTCGGGCTGCTCGTAGCAATGGACTGAATCCACTGCCACTTTGTTCTTTCTAATCTCGGGGCTGCTCCAGAATTATTATAATAAATCCAATTAATTTCTCATAGCGATTCCAAATTCTGTCCACCCTAAAGCCCTTTCGTGCATCCGTCACGCAGTCGCAGGCCTTTGTCATCTGTCCTGCTGAGATCAGCACCATTTGGTGGACTTTCAGCGAGCGTTCACTTTCCTCTATTAAATTTTCCCGGACTCATTATGGTCATTTTCCCTCATCCTGTGGCTTTCTGTAAGGAAACTTATTTTCTCCTCTCTGAGGCTCCCCCTTTAGCCTCTATCACTTCTTCTTTAGCTTGCTTCTTCAATCATTACCCATTTGATGTATTTTTTCCTGCCCTTTGACTTCTCTTCAACATGCAAATGTGCTTATATTACAAAGACTCTTAGAAAAATTAAAAAAAAAAAAAAAAAAGAGGGGATCCAATTCCACCCAAACTATGGAATTCCCACACCTCTCCTGCTTTTCACTAACTTCCTCTGTCCACACCCTCCCCGCCACCCCAACCCTCACCTTTCTCATGGATTGCTCAGGCCATTGCCTCAACCCCATGCAGCGTAGGATTGGCTCCTGCTACACTGAAATTTTCTCTCAGGGCAGACGTATCAACAAACAACTCGTAAAATGGGATGCCTCTTCTGGTCCCTCACCCAGCCCAGCCTCTTGGCCTCATTTGAGAGTGTTGTTAATGCCGACCTGTCTCACGTTCTAGATCCTGACTCTCCTCATCCTTCTCGTGCCCTGGGCACATCACTCTTGTTGCCTGTTTTTCTTCCATGCCTCCTGCCTCTTCCCAGCCTCAGTCTTGACCTCATTTGGTGCCGTGGGCTGCAGCTCTTGCCTCCCGTCCGCCTCCCCTTCTCTGAACCCTCCCCTTCACTTTCTATGCGTGTTTCCAAACACCTGAAAGGCAGTTCCGCATGGGAAAATCCCAAGATCCCAAGATCCGCGAACTCAGTATGCCAGAAATGAAGTTCATTACCATCGTGTCTAGAACCTGTCTCCCAGGCTTTTCCGTCTTGGTCCCGGCATCCATTCTACTAACTCAGATTCCTGCCTTATTCTTTACTTTTTCTATTCCTAACTTCTAGGCATTTGGCAAATAACATCATGTTACTTTTACTGTTGGAATTTCTCAATACAAATGGCAGAATGGCGACTCAGATTAAGCAAGAACAGGGGAACTACCTGAGACCACAGAAAGGAGAGCTTCACGTGAATGCCACCAGACTTCTTTCTTCACCTCTCAACTGAGCTTCTGTTTGCATACTCTCCATTCATTCGGGCTCCTTCATGGGATAGGGGGGCCACGGTCAGCAGCAGCTCTGAAGGCACACCCTGTTACCAAGAACAGGAAGAGACTCTTTATATGTTCCAGGCACATCGCTTCTCGGCCTTTTGGCTAAGATCAAGGGTATATGTGCCAGGCACCATTGCTAGGCACTTCAGAGTCCTCAAGGGAAGAAGAAAGAGAAAAACTAGTCTCCAATTCAAATTTAGAAAACCCATAGACAAAGTCTAAAACAGGCCAGTGTAGGTCATGTCCTCACCACTGGAGCGATCACTGGGTCAAGGACCATGAAGCAGAGTAACTTGTCAGATGTGGACACGGCCTACTTGTGAGCTTGGGGATTCACATAGGAAGGGTGCCATGAATGCAGCAGGTAGAAAATATGCAGGGTTAGATTTTCAGATAAGAAACTGAAAAGCAGAAACTCAACAGTGCTTATGAAGGTCCACAGGACTTAGCGTTATGTTATGAAAATTAAGGGGTAACAAGGAACAGTATCTGAATAGACTCCCCATCCACCAAAAAAGAAAAAACCCATACAGAAGAGAACCAAGACTTTGCTTAGAACACAGTTTTGGGAATACATTAAAACACAAATAAATGGTTCACCAAACCCCCAAATTTTATGCCAATGGTTCCTAGCCTCCACAAGTAGAGAATACCTTTTAAAATTAAAAAATATTTTGGGGCACTTGGGTGGCACAGTCGTTAAGCATCTGCCTTCAATTCAGGTCATGATCCTAGGGTCCTGGGATCGAACCCCGCATCGGGCTCCCTGCTCAGGGAGCTCCCCTGCTTATATTCCCTTTCTCGCTATGTCTCTCTCTGTCAAATAAATAAATAAAATCTTTCAAAAATAAAAATAAAAAATTAAATTAAAAAACAGTCAAATGTATACATCATAGCGATTATAATGATAAAATGCACAGTGATGTGACAGGATGGCACAACTTTGCACTACAGTACTGTTCAGCCGATAGGTGATAGGCCGTCTTCTGCACAGAGTTCAAGGGCCCATGGAGGTCTGCAGTCATGAGCTTTTCTTTCTCATAGAATTTTGGAAGGATTTTTGCCTGGAAAACTTTGGGAGAAGATACTGAAATTGCCCACTGAAGCCATTAAAAAAACCTCAATAATGCACCCATGAGATGCCTGTTTTTAAGCAATTTAAATTACCAGTGTCCCTTTTTAAGGTAAATAGTTGGCAGTTTTGCCCGCAGGTTAACGAACGTCGCAGTCATCGTCTGAGACTCCATAATGCTGCCTACAGAGGCTGGTGTTTATGGTCATGTATGGTGTCCTCTATTTGTCATCTGTTTCTGCATCTATAATTCATCTATAGTCTCATTCATCAGAAGATTTGTAACCATAATGAAGCCTAAATGGAGCACATATGAATATGAATTCCATGATATGTAAATTAAGCCTCGGGTTATAACATTTAGGGGAGGTATTTCTCCGAGGAGTGAACGCTGTCACCTGACGGGTGTGTTCTGAGAGGCTGTTTTCCTCTTCCATGGTCTAAGATTTAAGATGTACCTGGAAACATTCTGTGGGAGTGGGTTACCCCACATCATTGTTGTGAAAAGCATTATTCTATGCCATGCTCAGTTGGATTTAAGCATGAATAAAAACAAATGTTCAAGAAGCTTGTTTCCATACTAAGCTATTTCATCTGTTATCTTTTCCTTTTGCCCTCAAATGGGACCAAAAGAGCTTCCAAAATAGAATGCAGCCTTGTGTGAAGTCAAATTAATCTCTTATTTATAATCTATCATGGAATAATTGTCCTGAGTATTATTAGGCTGCAAAGCTATTCTATTTATGTTGTAAAAATATTTTTAAAGGAAAAGGAAAAGCCATCTGAAGTTGGATATTAAGAAGAGAAAGCTATACATTGTGTTCTGCATTTGAAATTCCACACACCGTCAATAATCCAGATTTATCCTATAAAGAAAGACATGCATCCCTTTGCCTGATTTCTCCACTTCAGAGTTCACTTTTACCATCCCCAGGTCTCCTTGTTCAGTCAAATGTGTATGAAGTCTGAAGCTTTCTAAGAAGTGCCCTGCCCTAGCCAGGATCAAAGGGAATGTTTCTAGAATGGGACATCTGCACTAGGGCTCCCTTGGTTCACTTTTTTCACTCCACATTTTTTTTTTATCAACAGCAGTGAATACTTTTCAGAAACAAAGCCACCTGCCGTCAAATACAAGCAAAGCAATGCTGACCCTTTGTGTGCCTGGGTATGTGTGTGTGTGGTGGGCGTGTGTGCAGCCGTGTGGGAGGCACTTACATGGCGGACCTCTCTTCAGGGTACTGCAAAATGTTCATGGAGCTGGAATTCACCTTCCTGGAGGGCGTGAAGCTCCAAATGGCCATGTTAGGGAGTGACCACTCAGTCGCCTCTTCATACGAAGGGTCAGACGTCCTGCCTGAAGTCATTCATGCGGAGATGTAGCTAGCTTAGCCACGTGACCCCAGGCCTGGGGGATCAGGAGACCCTTGCCTTTCTTAGCTGTCAAAATAAGGGCATGAGACAGTATCCCTGGGAGCCTCAGTTTTCCTCTGGGTGGAAAGAGAAGTTTGGGCTAAATCTGGGGTCTCCACGTTGGCTGCATGGTAGACTCGCTTGATTTTCTTTTTCTCATAGTGATGCAAGGGTCTGACTCCAGACCAGTCAAATTAAACCTCAGGGGCTGGAAACTGGACTTGGGTATCCCCTCCTGGCTGAAGCTCCCAGGCTCGGTGCAGGCTGGGTGCAGGACTGTGGGGTGAGGAGAGCTCCAGGATCTGTCCGGCGTCAGCACTGCTCGGCTTGCTGCTCATCTCAGGGCACCCCCCACCCCCACTCCCCAGTGTCAGCTGGTGCACCCTGCCCAGCCCACCCTTCCATGTGCAGAAGTCAGTAGGGCCACAGTACCAACAGGATCTGCTGAAATAGTCAATGCAATTAATCAGAATACGTAAACGAAAGTGTGAGGAGTCTGATGGGGGGGGTGGGCAGAAGATCTATTGTTTAAAGCGAATCATCATGGCTCCTCAGAAAACAGGCCAGCAGCAAAGCCCCCTCTTGCTTCTCTCAGAAGCTGCACGGGCGAGCTCATTTGCCTCTTCCTACCCAGCTCCGACTTCCGTTTTGCCGCTCAGCTCTGTGCTGCAGAGATAAACTAATTTAATCAAGAGCAAGCGCTGCATTTTGATCTTGCAATCATGTCACATAATTCCATTTCCAGGGCAGCGCCACACTTCCCTCTGCCCGGTTCTCTAGTCTCTTGAAGCCTCCTACCCCCTCACTCCACCCCCAGCCCCCGCCCCTTATTCCTTCTTAACCTGTCCATCCCTGAGTCCCACCATCCCCAGACCGCCCGACTGCCATGAGCCCCCAGGCCCCTTGGCCAGGTTTTCTTCTGTACTGTCCTGCCTCCCCCACTCCTTCCAGCCAGTATTGCTGGGCCACCGGTGGCTGTGAGGATGTGAAAATCTGAGACACAGGCATGAATAATGAATTGGGAGAGCCAGACTGAAGTCGATCAGAACTGAGAACAGTATTTCAGAGATACAGCCAAATGACTTAGCAAGAGGTGGTATCAAGTTACCCCAAACCCCAGAAGCCCCAGACATACTGTTAATTATGAGAACGCAGTTCTGAGTAGGTGAGGCTCTGCAATCATCCAAAAGCAGGTTAAAGCTCCATACTCTGCTTTGAGGCTAAAGCTGGGAGTTCTAGAAGGTGCCAAGATGCTTGCCCCACCTACTGCACCTGCCAGCCAGTGCAATGACCGGCTAGATGGCCAGCTTTCTCATTCCAAGATCATCACAGTCCCACTGGGCAGGGCACAGCTGAGCTGGGATGGTTAGAGCGGACAGAACTCTGCATAGCAGCCAGGCTATTCCCAGCCGGGGAGCTGGGAGGTGGGGAATCTAGATTGTGAGTTTGCCAGGGGGGAAACAGGTTAGACATCTGGAAGCTGAGGAGAGTGGTCTGTTGCTTCTCTTAGTCCTTAGAAGCCAGCCTAAGTCCCTGCTGTCAGCTCAGATGTGCCTGATCCCTTTCAGTCAGAATAGGATTCCCATTTAGTTGGAAATCTCCTTGGGACCTCCTTTTACAAACAATACTTGGTGGATGAGTCTACGAAGCCCGTGGTCCAACCTGGGGACATGCTCGAGCTGATGAGCAAGAGGCCCGCAGGGTCATCCCAAGTGGCATTCTTGCTGTCCCTCACGTCCCCACCCACCTGTCCCCCAAATGCAGCCAGACATGTCAAATATGAACCTGGCAATCCCACTCTGTTGCCAGAAACCTGTCAGTAGCCTGTCAACTGCAGAACAGAGGCTAGATTCCTAGTCAGAGCGTTCAAGGCATCTTTGACTTGGCCCAAGCTCCCATCTCTAATTCCACCTTTCCAATAGTGACTCGACCTGACAGCTCAGAGAAGCGGCCTGCTTTGTTCTTTGTGTCCTCTCTGCTGTTCCTCTCCTGCATGACTTTGCGCAGGTCGTGTCATCTGCAGAAACTTCTGTCCCACTCATGTCTGTCTGCTGGATGAACACCCATTTATCCTCCAAGACCCAGCTTAAGAGCTCTCATTTTTTTCCCCCGAGAGCCCTGAAATTGCATGAACTTTCTTCCTCTTGGACTCCCATCGCACCCACTGCCCATTTGACATTGAAGGACCTCTTTGGGAGACTAGACTGGACCCAAGGGCAGGGACCTTGCCCCATTCACCCAGGAATGTTCTTAGCATCCAATTACAATGCCTGGAATACAGTAGACATTAATACTTGGCTAGAGAGTCCTGACTGGAAAAGAGTCGGAATGGAGGGAACAGTGTTCCAACCCGACAGGCACGGATATTTCCTAGTTCCTGCCTTGCACAGAGGTCCAGAGGTCTCAGCTGCCCTCCTCTTCCTCATGATGGAGAGCTTCAAAGCACACATATGACAATCCCCACCTCCCCAGCCTCACGGACTACACTGTGATCTCATGCTGTCGGCTGCTCCCAAGTTCCCAGGCTCTTCTCATCTTTGTGGGGCCCTCACAGGCAGTGGAGACATGCTCTGGTGACTCACACGTTGTCGGTGGTGAGTTAAATCTTCCCAGCCAAAACCGACTTCATTTTCTCAACATCTGAGTCATGGAGGAAACAGGTAGAGCAGGTATGAATCTCTGCAAATCTGAATGGACCAAAAAAAAAAAAAAAGTGTCTTGATTTTTTCATAATTCAATTTAATTTCTATTTCAAGTCTCATTCCCCCCCCCCCCCCCTTAGGGTGGCAGAGTCCATTTTCTGTCCTCTCCCTTTTCCCCAGGGCGGCATCACAAGTACCAGGAGGGACTGAGTAACCAGGAGGAAGTAGCTGGTCTACATTCTCTGTGTCATCTGTTCATTCTGGGTCCTACTGGGAAGCCCCATCTCCTCTAAGATGACCACCACCTATGTGCTTGCTGAGGTGGCATCATTCGCATCCTCCGTGCTGTTCTTGGGAGCCAAAAAGCCATGTTGGGGCTGGAATGGGGCCTGAAACTCTGAAGGCTGACTGAGACCACATCTGCCAAATCACACTTGAGAGTCATGGCCACTTCCCGGGAACCTTAAAGAGATAGGACACAGGTTCACTCTAGATTCTAGAGTCTAGTAGATTCTATGAATTTACGTGTGAAGGATTTTTTGTTGGTTGGTTGGTTTTTGTTTTTGTTTATTTGATTTTAGTTTCCAAGCATCTCTAATATTTGACATGGGGACCAGGGTTCAAGGTCTCCCTCCTCGGACACCCACCAGCTCTCTGCTTTCATGACTCCCCTGGTCTAATTGGTTCTCCTCCCCACCTGTGACACCCTTTCATAACCAGCGTGTATGTGGGGGTCAGGGGGGCGCCTTCCTACTTCTCATCTGCCTATTTATCTCTGCCCTGTTTCTGTTTCCTCACAGTCTGTTCTTTTGAAATTCATAGCCCATGGAGACATTTTTCCCTCTGATCTTTTCTGTTATATCCCTTCCCTGGACCAGTGATTACCTGCTACAGTCTAATTACGGAATGGAGAGAAGGGGTAAGGTACAAGAGGGAACTGGCGGGGAAAGTATTGTTAAGAACGTTAGCAAATGCAAAAGTAGGGGTGCTGGGTAGCTCAGTCAGTTAAGGGTCCGACTTTTGATTTCAGCTCGGGTCATGACCTCAGGGTTGTGAATGAGCCCCGTGATGGGTTCTTCACGCTGTTGGGAGTCTGCTGGAGATTCTCTCTCTCCTTCTCTCTCTCTCTCTTCCCCTGCCTGAGCGCTCACTCTCTCTCAAATAAATTAAAATAATAATAATAATAATATTAGCAAACAGGAATGTAGCATTTACAATGAATCAGGCACTGTTCTAAGGACTTTACATACATTAAATCACAGCAATGAGGCAGACACTATTGCAATTCCCATTTTACAGATGAGGAAATTGAGGCGAAGTAGCGCCAGATCGTTGGAGCTGGGGTTTGAACCTGGGCCTCAGGCTCTGAGTTTGTGCCCTGAACCGCTACAATGAAAGGCTCTCACAAATCAGTGCCCCGCCACACATGTCATCCTCAGCATAGAGCTGTCTTCCCTGAAGATGTGTAGGAGAAGAAAAGTTTTAAAATATTGTGATAGAGCCCTCTCTCTCTACTCAAAGTGCTTAGGCTGGGATTTAACAAATTCTGATTTTCAGGAGAAATCTATCAGTCATCCAATTGAATGTCAAAAAAAAAAAAAAAGCCTTAAATTCTTTCAAAAATAAAATCTCCCAATAGCAATGATGCCACTGCCTTCGTCTGCCAAGAACATTTTGTCTTGCCCTTCAGCAGTGGGGTCAGAGAGGGCTTGACCTCTGAAAAGGTGTTCCAGTTCCTTCTATTTCACTCTGCGTGTCTTTGACCATTGCATCTAAGAACTAACACCTTTTGGAATGAAAAGTCACCCAAGAAAAAGCACTGGTAGGCTTCTAATTCTTCTAGGACAAACATTCTTAACATCTGGGGGGATCACAGACATGTTTGCAAGTAAGAACTGCCTCCCCAGGAAAATCAAATGCACATATCCAAATGCATAAATAATTTATCAGAAGACTGTAGGGGGTGACTCCTGGATGGCTCAGTCGGTTCAGTGTCTGCCTTTGGCTCAGGTCATGATCTCAATGTCCTGGGAACAAGCCCCACATCCAGCTCCCTGCTCAGTGGGGCGTCTGCTTCTCCTTCTCCCTCTGCCGCTCCCCCTACTGTCTCTCTCAAATAAATAAATTTTAAAAAAAAAAAAAAAAAAAGGACAACTGTAGGGAGATTACTGAGTCCTGGACTGTGTGTGAATTCTTCCTGGAAGTGAAATTGCTTTACTTATTTTGGTACATTGAACACCTAGCAGAGAATAAAATAATTGAGTTAGCCTCATCCTGCTTCCACCCAGCCCCCATACCCATAATGTCTCTCTGTGGTACCATAAGAGACAGAGAATCTTCCCCTCCCTTTAATACACCCCAGATTCTCTGCAAATGTGGGTGCTCATGAGGACTTTGTTCTTTGGGCACTGCGTGCCTCTGTGTTTGCTTCTGAGAGAAAAGCCCTGACCATTTGTAGGAGCTGATCAGAAGCTGCCATTCTGATTTCTGGACAACTTGGAGGCTACACATAAAACTCTACATACTGCGGTACCTGGGTGGCTCAGGTCATGATCCCAGGGTCCTGAGATCGAGCCCCACATTAGGCTGTCTGCTCAGCAGGGAGCCTGCTTCCCACCCCCCTGCCTTCTGTCTGCCTCTCTACCTACTTGTGATCTCTGTCTGTCAAATAAATAAATAAATAAATAAATAAATAAATAAAATCTTTAAAAAAAACAAAAACAAAAACAAAAAAAACTCTACATGCCTCATGGGGCCAGTTAGGGAAGGACCAAGGCTCTTGGTCTCTTCATAAGCCCATAGAGGACTCCTTCCCAACCCCTCACTGCAGGGTAGCCAATCTTCTGATTGGCTTTTTCCACAAAAAAGAGGCAAAAAAGGTTTTTCCCTTTTCAGAAGGGACTTCAACACATCAAGTTTTAAAATACTGTCCCCCCAAAAAATAGTTAATGGGTTTTCCAGGACCTCAAGAGTATCATGGAGGTACAGTTAGCTTTGTTTCTCAATCCTCTAATCAAGCAACAAAATGAATGTTTGCATCAAGACCAAACATTATTGGGAACACATAGATGGCTCAGGATAAACTCTGTGAGCAGTGCAGAGTCTACTGCAAGAAATCATTGTACCCTACAAATGAGAACATTTACATGATTATCGTTTGTGGTTCATTGGAAACATGCCACCAGGGTGATTATTAAGAATAAGCTGAGCACACAAAGCAGACAACTAAAAGATATTGGGACATAAAAATTGCATTTTCTTCTTCTCATTTCCCATTTCCTTTCCTCTAGTGGTGGGGTGGCAGGGGGTTCCCTTTTCATTGCTTCTTATCAAACTTCCCTATTTGTCTGATGATTTTTTTTCTTGTGACCTATTCCTGCTACCAAGTTTTAATATCTTAACTGTGTTCATGAATGCTTACACCATGAAAAAGGCCATCTTTGTTTCTCTGAGCCTTTGCAATACACACCCATCTGTAACTGTTCTAGACATGTTCCTTGTTATAAGTATGTTTATGATTATATAAAACACATGCAAATAAAACTGTACCAGTACATTCCACGTATTATGAGACACCACAAAATAAATTATAGAAGGATGAGATGAAATAATTATAAATAGAGCACTAACATTTTACTCTCTTTCCTGACAGATGATCCATTTCCCTTTGGGGAACAGACATAACGTATCAAAGCAATTAAACGTAGAGCGAAGCCCTCCAAAAGGTCTTAAATTGGATGTCACTGCCTCAAATTATAACCCGTAATAGTTCCTTAAACCTTCCCATTTGTATAAGTGAGCTCAGAGGAGACTCTCTATTGTAAATGTTTGTGTCCTCCCAAACTCGTATGTCACAACCCTAACCCCCAGTGTAGCTATATTTGGAGATGGAGTCTCTAAGGAAGAAATTCAGGCTAAATTAAGGTGGTGGTCTGATCCAAATGGATTAGATAGGTCCAGTGTCCTTACAAGAAGAAACACAAGAGAAATCATGTTTTCTCTCTCTCAGTGTCTCTCTGTGTGTATTTATATGTATGTGTGCTCACACTGAGGAAACACCATACGAACACAAGCAAGATGGTGGCCATCTGCCAGCCAGAAGAGAGTACTCACCAGAAACCAGCCCTGTCAGGCCTTGATCTGGGACTTCCAGCCTCCAGGGCTATGAGAAAATAAATTTGTGTTGTTTAAGCCGCCCAGTCTGTGGTATTGTGATATGGCGGCCTCAGCTGACTAAGACACTCTCAGAACACTCTCCAGATTATTCCTGTACCCTCAACTCTATAAACACACAGACAGAGTCTTTCAACATCAAGTTAATACTTTCTTCAGAGCTGATCACAAAATTGTGTTAGGTAACAAATTTCAGTAGCGTCAGAAATACTTGGTGGTAGGAGAAACTCAGACAACGTCCCCCTCACGTGGGCAAGTAAGAAACACAGGGCCAGTGTAGCCCAGCTACGCAGCAGACCTATAGACCTTTCCTTTTCCCTCAGATAGGCACCGGCTTCCCCAGTGGACTGTATCATAACTGCCCCCATGATTGTGGTTTTAGGATGTGCCTCAGAGAGGCAAGAATTGAAGTGTCTGTGGGAAGTAATTAGAAACTGGAGTTCAGCACTTGAGAATTTTTATAGACCTCTGTTTCTTGACATAATTGTTTCTTCTGTTTCTTGACATAATCTACTTTCCCACTGAAAACAACAAAGATAGGTGCTATTTTTGTTTATTTATTTTTTAAAGATAAATTTCTTTCAAAATGCATGCAAGAGTAAGTTAGAAAGGAAAGAAAATCAATGGAAGGTAAAAGTTAATTAAAAGGAGAAATATATAGAGGTAACTAAACACTGAATCTGGCTTTTGCTCTGAGGTAATGTATTAAACCCTGATTACTCCGAACTCCTGTTTTTAACTGCTCTGCAATGTGTAAGACATGAGACAAATCCTTGAGGCCACTGAGGCAAAAATCTGAAAGGAAAACGTATAAGCAATCTAGGAAAGTCAGACAAATCGGAAAGCATGGAAAACACTGCTAAAAAGTACTTGTTTCTTTCAGCCTTGAAGCTGGGTTGAAGGAAAAAATGTTTCTCCTGAGAATTCGTAAGTAGAATCCAGTTTTCATGGGCATTTTCTGCTCAAATTCATAGTACTTCGAATCTACAATTGATTTTAAAGTAGCCCTTAGTTGGGAATGCCCTATTGGTGCCAGGAAGAAGGAAATGCATATTGTTTTTGAAGGAACTTACCTTCAACCAAAGCTTCAAAAATTATTACAGGTAAAATTCTAGGGAACATAAGTCCCCATAGTCAATATCACAAGAAACACATAAATGAAAGGCATGAATGACAGATTATAAAATCAATCAAGAAGATTTGAAAGACTCCAAAAGAATGACTAAAAAAAAAAAAAATAGAAAAAGAGCAATTGAAAGTCAAGCCCAATATTCATAGTAGACACAGTTTAAGACTAATTTAGTGAAATGGAAAATACTGTAGCAGAAATTACCCAGAATGTAGCACAGAAAGAAATGAGGTGGAAAAAATTTAAAAGTCATTAAGAACCTTATAATATAGAATGAGTTGTAGAATCATAAAACCACAGTTGGAATTTTGGAGAAACGTAATAAAGAAAATGGAGAAGAGGTAATATTTAAATTGAAAATGGCTCCTAATTTTCTGTTACTGTTGACAGATCGCCATACTCATACTAAAAAGATGAATATATGTGTATATACAGTGGGATATTACTCAGCCATATTATGCAAAGTGAAGTAAGTCAGTCAGAAAAAGACAAATGCCATATGATCTCACATATGTGGAATTTAAGAAACAAAACAAAGCAAAGAAATAAAAGAGAAACAAACAAAAACAGTGTCTTCAATACAGAGAACAAACCGGTCATCGCCAGAGATGAAGGGAGGGGGTGACTAGATAAAAGGGATCAAGAGTGCCCTTATCTTGATGAGTCATGTACACAGTTGTTGAATCATCATCTTGTACACCTGAAACAAATATAAACCGGATGTAAATTATACTCCAATTTTTAAAAAGTTAAAAAACATTGAAAAAGAAAGACATTTTCAAAGAAAGTTACGTTTTAAAAAATTTACAACTGTACCCCTCATAACCAAACTGCAGAAGGGAAGGAATGAGATCGTCTTAGAGTAGCCAGAAGGAAAAGATGGTCAAAGAAGAGTTCTCCAACAGCTATACTGCCAGCTGACTTCTTATCAGAAGTAATCAGAAGTAAAATCAGAAGTTGGTGGAATAATTTTTCAATATGCCGAGAAAAAGTGAACTCAAAAAACTAAAGTTTTGTATCTATACCCTATCACTCAAATATGGGGCTGAAATAAAGATATTTTAAGACAAATCAACACTAATAGAGTTTCCAAGAAATAGACCTTTCCAACAAGTTATAAATAGGCATTTCGTATAGAAAGAAACTAATCCTCAACCCAAGGTCTGGGATGAAAGAAAAAAATGGTAGAGAAATTAGTAAAATTGTCTGTAAACTTATAATGTGAAAAACAATAATAATAATATGCCCTTTCAGAGTTAAAAAAAAGACAATTAAAATACAACAATGGTATAGAAGTAAGGAGGAGGTGATTGGAGTTGAAGTGTTCATAGACTGGATAGTTTGTGAAAATGGTAAAGATGCTGATTTTAGACTTTAAGTACTTTCACTTAAAAATTTCCCAAGGTGACCATTAAAGGAAGACAATGCACATATTTAATTCTACTTCTAGGAATTTACAAGAATACCAACATATTGGAAACATTATAAATGGTTATCAATAAAGAATTGGTTAAAACAATTATGGATAGTAAAATACTATGAATTCAGTTCAGATAATCGGGCGCTATGCAGCCATTTTAAAAATGCAGTAGCTATGTATGTATTTCTTTGAACTAATCTCCAAGGTAAAATTAA
The DNA here is from genome assembly GCF_022355385.1 of Mustela nigripes. Taxonomy (NCBI): domain Eukaryota; kingdom Metazoa; phylum Chordata; class Mammalia; order Carnivora; family Mustelidae; genus Mustela; species Mustela nigripes. The sequence goes on from NC_081574.1 coordinate 18,255,234, forward strand.
AAATGGTGTGTGTCATATATACTATTTATTGTTTTTTTTTAAAAGAAGGGACTGAAAATATGTGCATACATTATGCTTTTATTTTTATAGGGTAGCTCTGAAAGAGACACGAAATTCACAACAGTTAATTGACTCAGGGTTAGCTTTAAAATTTTCTAGTGCATATACATTCAAAAGCAAGATTTCTTTTAAAGACTTATCAAAGCAGGAGAAAAGCTTTATACAAAACCAAATACCCAGAGAAAAATACATGCACAGGGGATTGCAAACACACACACACACACAGGACCTGAGGCAAGATGTACGTCTTTAAACTGTGTACCTCACCTTTGTGGGAGCAAAACATCTAAAATAGCCCTCTGACTTTCCCTTTTCTCTATATAATAGCAGAGCTCTAATCCTTGCATTTGCTACAGAGTGTAGTATGAGCATTTCTTTGTTTCCTCTTACATCCTGTTTGATTGTACACTTCTTGAAGACCTGACCCAAGTATATTATTTCCTTTGTAGTTCTTTTTTTTTTTTTTAAGATTTTATTTATTTATTTGACACAGAGAGAGAGCGAGAGCGAGGGAGAGATCACAAGTAGGCAAAGAGGCAGGCAGAGAGAGAGAGGGGGAAGCAGGCTCCCCGCTGAGCAGAGAGCCCGATGTGGGGCTGGATCCCAGGACTCTGAGATCATGACCTGAGCCAAAGGCAGAGGCTTAACCCCCTGAGCCACCCAGGTGCCCCTCCTTTGTAGTTCTTAAAATATTTTTAGTATAAGCTTTGTATATAGTAGGTGCTTAATAAATCAATATGTGAGATACTATGTATTGTATTTTATGGGTTTGAAGTTTTTATGCTACCCAATTGACCTAATCATGTGAATGAGTTTTTATAACATAAGAAACTCATTGGAAAGTTAGATGAATTTTGGATGGTTTTAAAATTTGGAAGTCCACTAGTTTCTTTCACCATCTAGATTTCTTGCTAAATTTAACACAGTAGGGAAGACTTACTTCAGGCATCTAGGAAAGCAAAAACCACAATACAAAATAGTCTTGCAAGCAGCCATATTAACACGTTCTTAATATCTTCATTCTGTGTGACCTGAAAACCAGCATGTGGGATGCATTCCATTATCACATTTGTACATGGCACCTTCTGAAACTCTTGTCTGAAATGAGGACCTCTAGTCTATGGTCATACCACCCTGAACACGCCAGATCTCGTCTGAAATGAGGAACTCTTGAACTGAAAGCCAGATTTGAGGCCTGGAGGGGGCAGTTATAGTCCTGGGTGTGCAATGGAGAATAAAGCATTAATCTCAGCTACTCAAGCTAACAACACTCATTCAGGAACCCCTGAGTTGTACAGATCTGTTGCTAGAGGTACAGAGTGGTGTCCTTGCAGTAGACGAAGGAAGTAGCTTTCTCTGTCCTGAAGTAGGGTTTGGTTTGGGTTTTGGTTTTGGTCACGGAAGAGCTTCTTCAAATGAAAGCATGGAGGAGATTCCAGTGTATAAAATAGATGAATTCAAAATGGGGGTGGGGACATCCCAGAACCCCAACTTCCAAATCCTAGATCTATGGAACCCGAGTCAGTGGTGTTCCTCAAGCTCTTTTCAGTGTGTGTGAGAATCAGCTGGGAGTGGATAGAACAGGGGCTGATCAGAACATCTGGGTGGGTCTGAGACTCTAAATCTTAACAAGCATCCCGGGGGTGTGGGGGCTGTGCCTGCCCTTCCTCCTCACAGTCATGCCTCACAGCGACAACGCTCAGCAGAGCCCAGTGTGAAAATTAGCCTGCAAGAGGATCCAAAATGAGTCTTACTCTCTGACTCACTCATGAAGCAATGGCAGTGAGAGATTCTCCAGCACTTCAGTTGATTTCCCCATAATTTCCTGAGCCCCCCCCCCCCACACCTGACTCAGCAACTACATTTTATCAGCCTGCTAAAAGGAAGTGTAAGAACGTGTTTAATTTCAGGCAGCCATAGAGCTCTAAAAAAGACTAACATTCCACCGAATACCCATTTCCCAAATTATCTCAAGAGAAGGAAGACAAGTAATGTCTTGATCCTATGGAACTGTTTAGGACAGCAGCTGAAACCCTAAAAATAGCTGAATCCTGTTCCGAGCCCCATCAGGGAATTCCTTCCCAACATTTGACATCAATGGATCGCCATGAATGCACAGCTGCCTGGCGACACAAATGTGCCACACAGTGCTGAGACAAAGGGTCTTAGATTCTAGAAACAGCGGTCGGTGGAGACCCTGCACCAGACTGACTACTTTCTTGTCTATGAAAATGGACATTGGCAAAACCTGTATGTCCAAAACAGGGGACTTGGGAGGGGCAGGAAGTACATTTCGGTTTCCATTTTGGAGATAGTAAAGCATCACCCCTGATGCCTGCCCTGCCTCTCTGCTTAGACAGTAGACGAACTCTAGAGCGGGAGCCAGCATGTGTGTGTGTGTGTGTGTGTGTGTGTGTGTGTGTGTGTGTGTGTTTAATCTAGATTCTATCACAGTGTTTTTTGGCTTTTTTAAAATTTTTTTTAAATGGTGCTTGGTAATTCCAAGTGATTCTGCCTGGGCAGGAAAAAGCCTGGGGGTGCTAGTTTAGATTTGCAAGACCCATTTTCCTTCAGAAGAAATCACGAGCATGCTTACATATGTCAACAGAAGTTGCAGGATCTCATTTTATGAATATAACACCTGGGACTAAGTTTGGCCCCAAACACCACCACCACCACCACCACCACCACCAACAACAACAACAACAACAACAAAAACCACCCCAACTATGGCGAATTACAACTGGTATTTCTCTAAGACTTGAACTTCTCAGAGAGCCTGAGCATCCATGTAAAGAGATACTGTATGACTTGCTCTTTTCTCATAAGGATTGTGAAAAATTTATTCTGAAGTCTACAAAGCCCTTCAATTCTTAGTGAAAGCATCTGGGTAAAAAAGATGATTATTAAGTATTCATCTAATTTTTAAGCGAGATTACTAGAACTTCTAAAACTAAAATGAGGAGCGCAGTGGGTTAAAGCCTCTTCCTTCAGCTCAGGTCATGGTCTCAGGGTTCTGGGACCTAGTCCCGCATCGGGCTCTCTGCTCAGCGGGGAGTCTGCTTCCCTTCCTCTCTCTCTGCCTGCCTCTCTGCCTACTTGTGATCTCTGTCTGTCGAATAAATAAATAAAATCTTTTAAAAAAATTAAAATGGGGGGAGCCTGGGTGGCTCAGTTGGTTAAGCATCTGACTTCCACTCAGATCCTGATCTCAGGGTCCGGGGATCGATCCCAAGTCCCGGAGTCCGGGTCTGCACTCAGCAGGGAGTCTGCTTCTCCCTCTCCTTTTCCCTTTGCCCCTGCCCCTTGCTCTTTCTCTTTCTCTAGCTCTCAAATAGGTAAATACATATTTTCTTAAAAAGTATTAAAATGAGCATTAACCTTCAAAACGATTGCTCCAGAACACTGGAGCTGTATTTCAATGAAGCTGCCATTTCTCAAAATATTTCTTGACTTCTATTTTGTGAATTGTCTTTAAACTCAAAATAGGAGCCACATAAACACAGTCCTAATACAATATCTTTTAACTATTCTAAATATATACATCTTTCGAAATGTGAAAAAAAGACCATCAACTATTCTGTATCCTAAGGCCCATATCATGGACCTATCACCCAAGAAAGTTTAAACTTAAAGTTGAAATTTATTTTTTGTTGTTTATTGAATGAAATCAGGATTTTTTTTTCCTATTTCCCATCTGTGAATGCATTTTCAAAATACATCACCAAAGTGCCATCCCCAGAATTTTTTAATAGATTTTATTTTTTAAAAAGATTTTTACTTATTTATTTGACAGAGATATCACAAGTAGGCAGAGAGAGAGGGGAAGCAGGCTCCCTGCTGAGCAGAGAGCCCAATGTGGGACTCGACCCCAGGACCCTGAGATCATGACCTGAGCCCAAGGCAGAAGATTAAGCCACTGACCCACCAAGGTGCCCCATCATCCTCAGAATTTTTATTTCCCACTGAGAATCACTGCTATATTTTAGTAAAAGCTTATTTCTAATCAAAACTCAGCTTCATGATTCCCGTTACTCAACAGCTTGCCTCTGAATGAGACCTTTTTCAAAAATCAAATCCATTTTGAATGGAGAGAGCTTGCCACCCCAGACTTTGAGGGCAGTTTCCGATGGATTCTTACACACTTTTCACACTGATACTCAGAAAAGGACCGTATCTGTTCGTGTGCTCAAAATCTAATATGTTAAGAAATTAATTAATAGTTATTATTGATTGGTTATAGTTTTTAAGCATAGAGATTGTTTTATGTTACAGGTTATTATAGATGACAAGCTGCATTGTAGAGAGCCAGGCTGATCACTGGTTTATTTGACATACAGAATATTAATCGAGAACCTTGAAAACCTGGCATTGAGTGTATGTAGAACATGACTCCATAAGCAAGAGCTAACTGTTGTTATAGAAGCAAGTGTGTGTGTATATGTTTTGAGCAGTGAGAAGGGGATGAGTTGGGCAAAAAGATAGATTCAAACTTACCTTGAAGACATTTTTGAAGCTGACCACTTCCCAATAAACAACGAGAAGAATGTGATCGAAGAGAGAAGTTTGTAAACTACTTCGGCCATGAGTACGGCTTGGATATTTGTTCTTATTTACTAAAGTCCATGCCCTGTCAAAGTGGTGTTTAAAATATTTGAAGTTTGAAAGGCATGGGTCATGACGGGATACAACTTTTTAGTGAAAGGAAAATCATTTGCGATATTCACTTATGGAGGAGGAACCTACCACAGCCATCTTTACCTAAGAGAACTGGATCGGGGTGTGATGACACCCATGATGCTGGTGGTGGTTGCATCATGGTTCAATTTTTGTTAGAGGGAGTGATCCTTTATCTCTTTCTCATACCTTTCTTCCAAATGGGCCCACTGAAGCTAACAATGTGATCTCTGGAAGCTTCCTGTTACCTCAGAAGCAAACACACAGATCATGAGTTGCTTATATTTTGAGAGGGTAGAAGAAAATGAGCCAAAATGAGAGACCACGTAGCTTGTGAGAAGTAATACTGTTAGACCATAGGGAAGCTGGGAAGCAGGTCTTGACTTCCAGATACAGCACTCTAGTCAGATAAACTCAATGTGATGTTCAGCGGTGACTTTAGGCTGTTTTTGCTCTGGTAAAGGACACAAAAATGTTCATTCTGTGGAGCTACTGTGTGGGTTTTTCAAAAATATGTGTTTTATCAACACTAGCATTAATACGAATACTCCAGTAGTTAAACAGAGAAAACAGGAGACAAAACCTGTCCTACACCTGTCCAACACCTATTTGGTTCAAATACCAGCTCTCCCACTCTCATGTAGTGTGGGCAGTTGAATGAGTTAACCACTCTGGGCCTCTATAAGCCATTTTTACTCATAACACATATGACACTAAATGTGGGTTTTCCACACCAAGCAATTCCGCAACTTTCCAGACACCAAGTGAGTGTCCTACAATGCAATTCAATTCTGACCCTAGCTACCCAGACATAGTGTCAAACCCCACAGATTAAGGGTTCAGGCCCACATATCTTCCCTTTGTTTTAGATACAAGCACAGGTCGTGGTGGTCTCCCAAACTTCCAAGTGATTGGCTACAAAGTGGGGATTTCCTCCACCCCCTCCTTGGGTTCTGTAATTTGCTAGAGTGGCTCAGAGAACTTAGGAAGGCACGTTACCTGCCATGAGTGGTTTGTGATAGAGACAAGAAGTCAGGAATAGCCAAACTGAAGAGAGGCAGCGGGCAAGATATATGGGTAAGAGGCCTGGAGTTTCCATGCCCTTTTCAAATTCACTTCCCACTCAGCACCTTGAGGTATTTGCCAACCAGGAGGCTCTCTGGCCATCCCCCAGCCCCCAAACATGTTTCAGGATCCTTTTTTTTTTTTTAAGATTTTATTTATTTATTTATTTATTTAAGACAGAGAGAAGAGAGCATGAACAGGGCAGAGAGGCAGAAGCAGGCTCCCTGCTGAGCAAGGAGCCCAAAGTGGAGTTTGATCCCAGGACCCTGGGGTCATGACCTGAGCCAAAGGCAGCCACTTAACTGACTGAGCCACCCAGTCACCTTCTAGTTTCAGGATCTTTATGGAGGTTTCCTTACATAGGCATGATTGATTAAGGCATAGCCCCTGGTGATTACCTCCATCTCCAGCCTCTCCCTCGCTCCCCCTGAAGTCAGGGAGTATGGGTGAAAGTTCCAAGTTTCTGACCATGTCTTGGTCTTTTTGGTGATCTTCCCCCCTCCTGGAGCTATCTGGGGGTCCCCAACCACCAGTCATCTCATGGGCATGCAAAACACATTCCTGTCCCTCCAGAGATCCCAACAGCTTAAAACTCTCTTGTGTCAGGACAGGAGTCAGGGACTAAGACCAAATGTTGTAACAAAAGATGCCCTTATCACCCGTCTCGCTCAGGAAATCACAAGAGTTTTAGAGTTCGGTGCCAGGAACTGAGGACAAAGACCAAATATGTATTTCTCGGTATATCACAGCCTCAGTTTCTCCAGCTGTGAATAAGATTATGATTAATACCTCACCTAGTAGTTAAGAGGATTCAACCTGTCACTTGTTAGCAAACACGTGGGATGGACAGACTTCCCCTTCGGTGACAATTATCCTATTTTTCCCTGTTCAACAAAGACACAGTAACCACTCCTTTTGTGTCCATCTCTGAGCTGGGTACTCTGAGGGACACGGAAAAAGAAACAGAGAGGTTTCAGGCCACCAAACACCCCAATAGAGCTGCACAGGCCCCTTAAGGGGATAATTTTTTGCCACGGTAGGAACTTAGTTGGTGGAGTGGCTGGACATTTATTGTGAAAGTGTGTCAAGTAGCAGAGTGTCTCGAATGTCAATGATTAGCTTACTTCCACTCCGAGTTTAGAGACCCACTTCATGTATTTGTTTAGAGATCAAGGCCTGTGATACCAAAAAAGGAAATGGAACATAGTTCTCCTTGGGTAGCTAAATCCAGAGTGCTGGGCAGAGCTAACATCTGCCTAGTCTTTCTAAATGAGTTGTTGTGCATATCTTAGGTTAAATAAAATAAAGCAAAATAAAAAAAGAAAGAAACCTCTCACAGTACACCGGCAGAAACGTATTATTCAAATGAGATCAAATATTTGTATGAGCAGTACGGTGTTCTATAAATGTTTGGCAAGCTTCCACCTACACATTTTATTACCTTTGTTATTGTAGCGTAAGTTATCTTCGAAGGTTTTAAGGTTGTAAGAACATAAGTCCTCCAGCTGCACGAGGGATGTTTAAGAGAGAACAATGACTGTGCGTGCCCGTGAACACACATTGCGAGGCGCTCTGCGGAGAAAGGGGATGTGTGGTTCCTACAGGCTGCCGTCATCTTCAAATATTTAAAATATTGTTCTATTTTTAAATGCTTTTTTTTTTTCCAAATTAAGTCTGGAAATTGTTTCTGATGAGAAATAGCATACCGTCCGTGGCAGAAATTTTGCAGAAAAGTGTTGGGAAGCTGATAAAAATGAAGTGTGACCTCTGTGTCCCTGGCATCCCAAACTATGACCTTGAACCGAAGACAGGTTACTATCTTTGCACTCCCAAGATGTTAATGCATGAACCCCTCCAGTTTTAGTTACTTGAATGCAGTCCCCACTCCCCAACACCCACATACATCCCTGTCCCATGCCTATCAGCTGGTGTGAAGCTTTTCAAGGTGCCAAAATGTATGTTCTCAGGAGCAAGTTTTTGGTTTTGTTTATTTCCTGTTCCTTGGCCTGCAGTCTTTACTGCTGCTGCCCCTTGTAAGAGTGCAGCCCTGAAAGAGTCTGACACTGGTCCCCAGGTAGCCAGTTAGCCCACTGCCTGCCTGTGTGTCCTGCCACGGAGGGAGCCCCTGTGATCCAGAAGGCCATGCTGGCAGAGCAGGCGAAGGCTATGGGGACATGTCAGCCTTCGTGAAGGGTGCCATGGAAAAGGGAAGGAGCTACCCTGTGAAGACTGAAACCTTCTCTCAGTGGCTTTCGAGGATGTGGTGGGAGGCCAGAGCGCTGCCTGGAGGGGCCTGTCATGCCCAGCAGAAAAGCAATGAGGAGGGCTAGGAAGGGAAGGGTCCGGGGACTGGGAGAAGGTGTGTGACGGTGCGGTGGGCCCGCTGGACACCACCTCATCGAAGGTACCGGTGACGCTAAAAGCTGGGTCTTCCACCGGAAACTGAAGGGTGACTACACCACTACCTGACTGAGGTAGGACCGAAAGCATATCATCGACCCTGCCCTGTCAGTCTGCCAGGAGGCCATAGACCTCAGCAAGGAAATGGCTGCCTGGCAATCCCACTGGCCTGGACCTGGTCTCAAGGAACTTTATGGTCTTCTCCTATGAGATCCCCAACAGCCCAGAGCAGGCTATCTCACTGGCCAAGACCACCTCGGACGAGGCCATGGCTGACCTGCACACCCTCACCAAGGACTCCTACAAAGACAGCACCTTCATCACGCAGGGACTGCAAGACAACCTGGTGCTGGGGACGGCTGACAACACCAGGGGAGAAGGGGTGAGGCTCCTGAGGAGCCCCAGAACTGAGCCACTCCTGCCCCTTGCTCTGCCCCCACTCTCCACAGAGAGGATTAGTATGGGGTTGGAGACCTCACCACTGCTCTCTGTACCCTGTTCCTGAGAACACTCGCCTCTGAACCAGGTCACTGCTCACCCCCTTGACCCTCTTCTGTCCCTATTGCCTCTTGATCTGAGGAACTGAGAAGAGTCCCACCCTTGTGGCTGAGAACTGGGCTATGAGTGTGGCAGAAGCTAGAGATGAGTGTGTGTGTGTGTGTGTGCGCACGCGTGCACAAGACCAAGAATGAGAGGAAAAGCATGACTGCTGTGTGTGACCATGTTTCTTCCGAATAAAGTTCCCCACCACCCCCCCAAAATCGAGTATAGCTCTTCTAGGCCAGTCATCTCTGTCATCCTAAGCAAGATCTCTTTCTGCAGCTGCAGGAAGGCAATGGTTGTCTTTATGGTGCACCTACACACCACACGTGGTATGCTGGAGACCAGAAGACTGGGTCACAAGCTAAGGGAAATTCACAACTGCTTCTAGAACTGTATACTGTTGGCATTTTAGGCTCAGACCCAACCTCTGAACCCTGGCTTAGGTTCCAGAAGCCTCCCCATATCTCAGAGCCAAGCCCAACTCAGTTCCCAGAAAGAAAAGAAGAACCTTATCTTGCCAGTTGAAAACCCACCCTCCCTCTCTGCTAGAATGAGTGATTGTTGTTTCTTCCCTTTGGGGGAAATCCCACCCTTCTAAACAGGCATCTCCCGCCCCTCAGAGCAGGGGCACCGCAATCACTGGAGCCCTGGGAGCTCTCCCAGTGGCTGCCACAGGTCACCTCAAATCACGGCTCTTATGGGCGATGACGTAGACCAGGCTTCAGGATCCCAGCTCAGCCATCCCTTGTCTTACTCCATCCTTCCAGCCCGAAGTGGACAGAATTTCAGGTAAGCTTGTTTTTAACTGACAAAGGTGGTTCTCGCTCCTAATTTTTTAAAAGCAAATGTGTGGACAACAAAGTCAACATACCTCCCGTGAATGACAGTAATATTTGGGAAAGTTTGGGGAGAAGCCATTGTCTGTCTTCATAATAGAATTCTGCTGTCACGGAACTCCTCAGCATTTTTTTTTTAAGATTTTATTTATTTATTTGACAGACAGAGATCACAAATAGGCAGAGAGACAGGCGGGGGAGGGGGGAAGCAGGCTCCCTGCTGAGCAGAGAGCCCAATGCGGGGGGCTTGATCCCAGGACCCCGGGATCATGACCTGAGCTGAAGGCAGAGGCTTTAACCCACTGAGCCACCCCGGTGCCCCACTCCTCAGCATTTTTAAGCAGCTGGTAGCATCTCAAGCCCAAGGATTGGCGCCTGGACTCCTTCCTTCTCCGGGTTCCAGTTCCCCTTTGTATGGAGGCAGTCCTTTGGTCTGTGACAACTGCCCTGAAAGATCCTGCCAACAGTCCTCCTGCCACGGGGAGTCTCCACCCCCCAGAGAGTGCTGTATTCCTCGGCATGGCAGAGGTTTGCACATCAGATGATATGACCCAGGATCTTGGTAGGTAAATATTACGATTGTCATCTTTCCTACTTTTTCACTCAGTCCTAGGACTCCAGGGCATTGCTCCTACCAAGTCCTCAACCTGTTGTGGCAATGTTAGAGATAAGCCTTCCCGACTGGGGACAAACCCGGAGGTGGAGGGTCACCCTAGGAGTTCGGCAAGATGACCTTGGAAAGCTTCACAAAACACTGAAGTTCTGAAGAAAGCTAATCCATTGGTGAATCTGCTAATGCCTGCATGTCCTCTTCCCCTGCCCCAAAGATAAGAGCCACAAACAATGATGGCCTTTCCTTCCATTATTGGCATAATTTTACACTCTCAATTTCATTAGCTGTTTAGATAATAAGGCGGGTGCAACGAATAAAGCCCATAAAACAACAATAGAGTAGATCACTTGCAAGTGTAGAGCAACTTAATTGTTGTTTTCAGCACACCCAGAATGACAAAGGGGATTGTCTCTGAAGTCTGATGGCATTTGTGTTAGACAAAAGCTAGTGGTTGATTTCGGTAGTTATTATTCTTCCCTGCAGTTTAAATCACTTTCTTACTGGAAGCAAAGGAGCAGTAAGGAAACAAAACAAAACAAAACAAATTCTAACCTTATGTAAATGCAGTTCTCCAAATAGATTATTTTTGCAGATTCTGGAGCCACTGAGGGAGATAGGGTTCCACAATTCTAAAGAATCCTAGAATTTTAGAGATGTGGCCATAAAGAGCACCATCTAGTTTCGTTAGTCTGTGCTTCCTGAACTGGCGTGCCTATGCCCTGCTTTTACAGGGTGCTCCAAGGACACTACGAGATGGAGCCCCTCCCCCGCCAGAGAGACACCCTTATAAGGCCTGACATAAGGGAGGCACTTGGAAAATATCTGTTGTGTTAATAAATCTCTGTGGTTTGTCAGTTTCATTGGTTGTTAAATAACTTAAAACTTTATTTTATTTTATTAGGTTTTTTTTTTTTTTAAGTAGGTTCCACACTCACTATGAAGCCCAATGAGGGGCTTGAACTCACAACCCTTAGATCAAGACCTGAGCTGAGATTAAGAGTCGGCTCTTAAACCGATCGAGCCACCCAAACACCCCATACATTATTTTAATATTAAAATAAATCTGTGTTAAGCATGAACCTGAATGTATGCAGATTTAAAAAAAAAAAATTATCTGGGAGATCAGGGATCCCAGGGATGAGATGCAGAATGGAAACACAAAAAATGACTTCACGGAGGGCATGTGTGCTCGCGGTGGGGTGGGGAGGATGGGGGGTGGTTCTGACCTTAGGAACTTCTGGAATGAGGAGAGTCTATACTAAAGGCAAAACAAACTGTACATAAGCTTCGCACTCTGTCAATCAAGTTGCTTTCTTTCCATAGGGGTGCAGATTAACAATAGTTACTGGTACACATGTACACCAAGAATGAACAAATCAATAGAAGGACAACCAGTGATAGGAATCAGTTTTCTCATTCTTGATAAGCAAAGGGAGAAGGCTAGAATGATCTGTGTGTTAATGGATTCACACTGGAAACCCTGTACGAGCTTACATTTAGCTGAATATGGGTATAGATACACCTGTATGTACTTCAGATACATATAGATGTGCAAATATTTATTAATGTGTATATAGGAGTTAGTATACACATATCTATTTCCTTCCTCTGACAGCTGAGAGGACCCAGAAGCCAGCACACCTAGAATCTTGGTCTCTTAGAGTAGTCTCCAGTGAAAGGAACAAAGCAGAACTCCTTGGAGAAATGGCCGCTTCTAGGAGCAGGGCAGGAAACACACACACGATGAGCCCAGAATATCTTCGAGTGCCAGAAAGTTATAAAATGCTGGAGGAAAAAGAAATCCCAAAACCAAACCCCATATGATAGGGGTACGTCAAAGGGACACAGGAACCAACGGAAAGACCTCCTAATGAGAGCCAAAATGGGAACAATTTGAGTACCAAAATAAAGTAGAATTGGATTATTATCTAAAGGAAAAAAAATAGATACCCATAAGCCTATTGCTACTATAAATAAATGAAATAAATGACTGAATAAATAAATTGCAAGAAGGAGACAAATCTCAGTAATTCCAAGTAATTTCTGTACTCTGCTTTCCAGGAGGTGAAGTTTGACTGCCCACTTCTTAATGACGGGTTGTGCTTAGTAACTTCCTAACTTCCTTGAAGGGAGGAGAGTATGCAAAGGAGGGGAGAGGAGTAACTTTGGAGTGGAGAAAGCTGATAAACACTACCTCGGCTAGGAGATCAAGGTCAACAGCAGCCGTGATGTCATATTGGTTAGTATGTTCTCTGGATATGATGTGATGGGCGGTGCCCTTTACCTGTGATCTTGTGCTGAAGACCCATAAACCCTGTCTAACCCTGAGGAAAATGTCAGACGGACCCCAAATGAGGGAAGGTCTGAGTCAAAATCATCCAAAGAAGATCTGAGGAACCGTTACCAGCCAATGGGAGCCCAAGAAAATCAGACAATGGAATGTCATCTGGGATCCTGAACAGATCCTGGGACAGAAAAGAATATTAAGTAGAAATTGAAGAAATATGAATAAACTAGGACTTTGGTTAATCATAATGTATCCATATTGGTTCACTAATGATAACAAATGAACTTACTAATATAATGTAGGGTGCTCATAATAGGGGAAATCAGGTACATGAGGTATGGAAACCCTCTGTATCACAGTTGTAAGTGTTCTAATCTAACACTGTTCAGGAAAACAAAAAAAAGACTGTTCTGAAATAAAAAATGTTTTTAACCTTAAAAAAATCTAGATAGGTCATGGGTAAAAGGCCAAGTATGATGAATCTTTAAAGAAACAGACTGAAGGCAGACTGAGTAGGAATATCCCCGAATGTTAGGGTGTCTTTTGACCCTTTTCTGCCGTTAGGAGTACTTTGGTAGCACGGTCTATGGTGTGTAGAACACTACCTTAAACTTTGGACTTTGCCTAAGATTAACTCCAAGGAAACTTCAAGGATTTACAATCTCCTCGTTTAAGGAGTGGAACAAAGACAAAGACTGGGCGTCTCTAATGATTAACCGACATATTTACATTCTCCATGTTGGAAAAAAAAGAACTTCATTGACACAGAATGAAATCGACCACTCCTGGGTAAGACTTACTAAAATATTTTGTTTTCATAATATATAAGGGTGATAAATAAAACCTCTTTATTTTAGAAATATTTCTTTTTCACTTTTAAAATCCTTTGGAAGTTTGTAGTGACTAATATTTATGCAAATAATCCACTTGGCTTCATTTCAGCAATCTCCCTCTTTTTACCTTTTACTCTTTGCAAAGCTCATATCCTGGGTAATTCTTGAGGCTGAAAAATCTCATCAGTTTAGTTTATGTTCAGTACTTGAAAGCCTTTCAAAATGTATGGCATTTATTTCTCATTACATAAGGCCCATAGTACCTGTTAAATTATAACTTGTGTTTTAATACTGAGTAAATCATAACCGGCTCTTAATAAAATCAGTCCTCAAACTAAACACATGTTCTACTTTGTCCAATACCTTTTTAGACTTTGTCAGTGAAATCATTTCTTCCTCCCTCCGTTCCTTTCCTTCCTTCCTCCGAAACGCTTACTGAACATCTACTCTGGCCAGGATTTGGGAACACATTTTATTTTATTTCCTTCATTTTTTAAATATTTTATTTATTTCTTGGAGAAAGAGAGAGAGAGAGAGAGAACAAGCAGGTGGAAAGGCAGAGAGGGAGGAGGAGAAGCAGGCTTCCCACTGAGCCTGGAGCCCGACTTGGGGCTGGATCCCAAGTCCCTGGAATCATGACCTGAACTGAAGGCAGATGCTTAGTGGACTGGGCCACCCAGGTGCCCCTGGAGAAAACATTTTAAATAACATATGGTTGGTATCAAGGACTCCTAGTCCAGTAGGAGAAGCCGGTGATGGGCAGATAATTAATCCTCATTAAATGCATATTACGCTAGAGGTGTGCAAAGGATGCTTATGAGGGCAATGTAGGACAGAAGGCTGTTCCTCGGGGTGGGGGAAGTCCTCACTATTATTACTCAGGATGGGGGAGGGTTCATCCCCTCCCTCACCTGACATTTGGCTATTACTTTGCGGGGGTTGCTTCCTTGCCCTGAGGTACATCTGAAGTCCGGTCATTTTAATCATTTGACAAATACATCAGATGTAATGGAATCAACCAACCCTTCCCTCTTATCTTGTCCTGAATTTTCTTTGTAAAACCTCCTAGAGGTAAAAAACTCACAAACAAAACACACACACACACACACACACACACAAAACCCCAAAAACAAAGTGTTTGTGATAAATCCTATGATAAATCCTGAAAGGAACAATGCATTCTTTCTGTCCTCTGGCCCTCTCCGCATTAAATACATAAAACAGAAGGGGTTTAGAAAAGTGATCACATTTAACTGCTTCCTGTATTAGCCAAACATTTGAGTAGAAAGCCAGATTTCTTTTAGGGTTTAAAAGTTTGTGAAATAATTTTTTCAATAGTCCTTTTAAAAAACATTTTTCTCTGAAAAAAGCACTGTGGCCTTTCTGAATTGTGAGGGATTAGAAATGCCTGGTTTTTACATCAACCCCAAGTGATACATAGCTATCAAGCCATAATCTGATAGTGCTGGTCTCATGACTGTCTTGGAAAAACAATGTCCCCATTGTAACGCCACAAAGGGGCAAAACGGGAGCCTCTCAGAAGGGTCTTAGTGTCATGCTTCTGCTCCAAAATGTGCTGAGTATCGGGGACCCATGTCACATTGCTGGGTAAGGCAGTGCCCATGTCACTACACAAAACCATATTATGTAGGCTTGACAAGGGCCATGACAAATCTTAACACTGACATGTGAGCTCTGAGACTGTTAATCAGCCCCCGTCTTCCAACGATCAAGGTTAGCAGTTGACTTTCTAAAGGTTTTTGTCAGGAAGCGTTTTATTAAAATTCTTTTTTATTATTTAATTCAGCAAAGAGACATTTCTAAGTGTGTGAACATGAGAGGGAAAAAATATTTACATGTGAATTACACATGCCCGCCTGGGCGCTGTCTCACGTTTAAATCAGATCCCACAGAAACTTTGCCCACATGAATCTTAATCCAAGATGTTTATGAAACCACCAGACCGACATCTGAACTCTCTTTTCCGGTGCCAACGATTTCTGGAAAGAAAGACGCTGTAACTTACACAATGTGCTTAGTATATGATCTGCCTTGGCTAAACCCTGGGTGTTGGGTCTGCCCTGCAGTTTTGGTTTGTTAACAATAGTTTCACTAAATAAGGAAAGCCCCGAGGGCAGGTCTTTGATTCCGTGTACCACTGGTGGGTCTGGCCTCTGGGCTGGCCCAGATAAAGGGAATTCGGTGAGCCCACCCCCCAATGGAGGGAAATGCTGACCGCAGGTCTCCCCCTATAAAGCACTGTTAGCA
Organism: Mustela nigripes; assembly: GCF_022355385.1. NCBI lineage: Eukaryota > Metazoa > Chordata > Mammalia > Carnivora > Mustelidae > Mustela > Mustela nigripes. The sequence goes on from NC_081574.1 coordinate 18,270,816, forward strand.
GAAGACACAGACAGAGAGCCGTGAGAGCTTGACAGAGTTCAGAGGTCACAAGGCCCTTTCTCCATCTCAGGGATGGCTTCCTCAATCTTCCCCTGGCAGCATCCGCACCTGCGGGTAGTGCGCAGGAGGGCGGAGCCAGGAGTTCCATCACGATAAGGCTCTCCAACACATGTGACCTCACACATCGCCTTGTCCAGACTCTTCCTTGCCCTTCCATGGGGTTCCTCCCCACTTTCTTGGGAACAGCTATTACTCATTCTTTAAGATCCTTATCAGATACCACGTCTGCCAGTTATCCCTTGTGCCGGGATAACTAGCTGTTCCCATCCCCACCCCGCCCCCATGTTCCTATCGCGTCTTACAACAGGCATCACCCTCGGGGTGAGGGGACGTCTTTATGGTGTCCTTACGCCAGCAGTGCGTGACTCTCCCAGTCACTGCCTGGACGTTTGTCCAGGAAACAAAGCTAAAGAGCTGGGAGAACGGGGATGAGGAGGGGTGACGGGAAATTGTGGGGGAGGAGAATGAGTTGCAGGACTGAATGCGAGGTGCTCTGAGATCCTCAGTGTGGGTTCAGCACGAGAGGAAAAGGCCAAAGCAAATATAGTCAGTCTCGAAGTGGAACAGAAGAGCCCTAGAATGAAGACAGGGTTAATGCTGGTCTTCGGAAGCAACCAGAAATGGAAAAACAAACCTCAGCTGGGGTGCCTGAAATGTGTGTGTGTGTGTGTGTGTGTGTGTGTACATACGTGTGGTGTGTGTGCATATGCATGTGTACATATGTGTGCGTACATATCTCTGCATATGGCATAAACATTGTTTTGTAAACGAGGGTAACAGCCACCCTAGACACATTTTCCTTGCTTTCGAGAGTAATTTTCTTGGCATGCCATGACTTGTGCTAATTCCAAAGAGATAATCCCAGTAGAATCATGTACTTCGTCGTTCCCAAACCCAGATGATGTTCCAAGTTTTAAAGTAATATTTGTTGTCCTTCTCTCAAAGGTGGTTGGGTCATATGACTAATTCCCAAACTGATAAAAAATCAGATCCTTGAGAAGTCTGTTACTCATGATATTGGCACTCGAAAGAGATCCAGAAGGATGCTACATAGGAAGACTGACTTCTGCTCAAATATGGTAAGCTGGGTTACAGAGACCTAGCAAGATTGTCTGATGTTTCTCAAATCCTTTACATCTAATACAAGGAGGCCAACTTCCAGACAGATGTGGAAGACAGGGCGTCCTGATTAAGGAAAATATGACCTGGTCAAATTACATGTGATATTACTGTCATATTTTGTCTGTATTACAGGTCAGCAAACATTTTCTAGAATGAGCCAGATGGTAGATATTTTCAGGACTACAGGCTATCCTGTCTCTGGCACAACTACTCAACTCTGCCTTTGTAGCATGAAAGTAGCCACAGGGCAGACGTAAACAAATGGACATGTGTCCATGCTCCTGACTGTGTTTCAGTAAAACTTTATTTACAAAAACAGGTGCAGGGTTTGCTGATTCCTGTTAGAGTTGATGATACAGCAGAAATACAAAAAAGATCTGTAACCCTTCAGCTTTTAAAACGCCTGTTCTGCATTTTTTTAAGGTACAATAGTATAGAGCAGGTTAATGATTTTGTTCTGGATCAGACCCGGATTTGAATTTTTGCCCTGCCCCTAATTACCTGTGTGACACTAAGCATGTTACTTTACCTTCTAAACCTTTATTTCCCTGTCAGTAATACCAGTTATGATATTATGATACTGACTTCATGGTTTGCTTTGAGGATTAAAATATGTCACCCACATATAGATATTACACAAATAATATGTGTCAAGGCCCGAGTGCCACTGCTGCATAATGTTATCTATCTCATGCATTTACATTGTCCTGGAAAAGGCCACGACCATCAGCAAGAAAGTCCAGCGCTGCCTCGCCTGCCTGCCTGTGAACCTTTAGGAGAGTTACACGCTACAGGGTGATTCGGACCGTTATAAAGCTCAGCTCCTCAGAATTTCTACCTTTTCAGGGTCTCACAAACTTCAGGAGATAGATTCAGTAGCAACTTGGTTACCTAATAGTCACTTTTCAAGAATAAAACTTCAGGTCTGCCGAGGAAGGGAAACTGAGACCTTTACTTTTTTTTTTATTTACTTATTTGACAGATGGAGATCACAAGTAGGCAGAGAAGCAAGCAGAGAGAGAGAGAACAGAGCAAGCTCTCTGCTCAGCAAGGAGCCTGATATGGGGACCCTGAGATCATGACCTGGGCGGAAGGCAGAGGCTTAACCCACTGAGCCACCCAGGTGCCGCCCTTTACATGTTTTTAAACCAATGTCGTACTGTCATTCAGTTCTGCTTCTTCACAGTTTAGCTTTCCTCCTGGTCACAAGGGCCCCCTTGTCTTTGATCTTCCCAGTGATTAGCGCACTGACGAGCATGCACCAAGCACTTACTAAATGCTTTTTGAAGGGATATTGTCAACCGGAAAGAATGAGGAACCAACAGAAGATAAAACTACATGTCCGTGACTCTTGGGGTATTCTTTCCTTGGAATCGTGATTTCCTAACTTTATATCCAGACCCGTCCAGGGATAAGACTAGTCTCAAAGCAAAGAATCACTTTCTCTAGTTTCTTTTCCAGTGATGGATCAAAGCGAATGTAGATCTTATTCTATACACTTAGCTGAGCAAGGAATGTAACTAGATTTTCCTATAACCCAGCTAAAATTTTGTTTCGTACCTTTTCTCAGTGGTAGGGACTTTAATCCAGTTAATACCAGGTGCCCTCTTGTGCCTGATTTTTGTGTCTAGGGCCTGGTGGAGTCTGGGATTCATCTCCTCCTTGGCCACTGCCCATCTGGGGAGGCAGCTGTGTGAGTTTTGCTCATCGGGCACATCCGTGTCCCCTTCCTCCTTACTACAGAGGCTCATTCCTTCCAATGCAGCGTTCTTTTCTTTCTGCCGTGTCCCAGAACAGACTCTGTGCTCAGTGTTCCACTGTTTTCCTTCCTCGAGGCAGTAGGCAGGAATGTCCTAGGTGATTTATGAAGGAAGGACACAGCAGGTACATAGAAATGTGGTGGAGGCAAACACACCCACAAAACTAGTTAATATTGCGAAATTGCTCTGCCACATAGATCGTTCAAATTAAGATGAATTGGACAAGAGGGATGCACACCTGTGTGCAAATAGCCTGCCTAGCCCCCGGGTACAGGATTGTGCCAAAGGGGAGAAGACATTGCTACATAGATGGGGCTTGTCTTGGAAACAAATAAAGCCTCAAAATGTGATGCATTTAGAACAAGCCACAGATACAAAGAGCTGCCTCAGTAGCCATTCGGTTCCTGGGCAGGAAACGGTCAGCGGAAGCTCAGTGCTTGTTTAAGTGGATGCCAGAGAAGAGATTTACAGCTTCAGGGAGGGTTGGAAATGGTCTTTAATATATTCCCAGCTGTGCGAGTTTTGTGATTCTTTAGGAGTTTGTGAGTATGTGTGTGTGTGTGTGTGTCTGCTTTTGGTTTGACATCATGGCGACAAGTCCCCTAAGAGCTGTGCTATTTTCTTGTTGTATGACCTCAGAGAAGGTTCTTCCCAACCTGCTTGTTTCCTCACCTATAAACTTGGGATAACGATGCTTCTTGTGTATTCGGAGGACCGATTACATTGGGTAAAACTCTTTGCAGAGTCACTGATGCATTTTGAATATTTGATAACAAGTAGATAAATCTTGATAGAAACGAGGAACTAGATAAAACTATTTGGCCCTCCCAAAACTTTTGAACTCTTCTATCTTCAGGGTTTCTAGAAACAGTACACCTCTTGTGGGTCAATTTTGACAGACAGACTCGGACTCAGATATTAATTATAATGATAATTGCAGCTAGGTTCCCAGAGCCCTTGCTCCTCCACATTTCCGTAAGGTAGGCGGAATTGTCACCCAGATAAGGAGACTGAGCCCAGAGCTGATGACTGGCAGAACCTTCCTTTGAAGTCAGATAATTGGCTCCAGAGTTTCTGTCATCAACCACTGCACTCCGTCTGCCACTGACTTGCAGTCTATATTAGTCAAGTTCTCCAGAGAACCAACAGGGTATGTGTATATATGTACGTATGTGTGTGAGGAAAGGGAAGGTTGGAGGGGAGAGAGAGATTTTAAGGAACTGGCTCATGTAATTGTGGAGGGGTGATAAATCTAACATCTGCAGGGCCAGCTGGAAACCAGGAGAAAGCTGCAGTTCAAGTCCAAAGGCAGCTGGCTGGCAGAATTTCTTCTTGTTCCTGAGGTCAAGGTTTTACTCCCTTTTGCCTGCAACTGACTAGACGAGGCCCACCCACCTTATGGAAGTAATCCACTTTACTCCAAGTCTACAGATTTCAATGTTCATCTCATCACCAAAATATTTTCACAGAAACATCCAGAATAATGTTTGACCAAATATCTGGTCCACCCATGGCCCAGCCAAGTTGACACATCAAATTAACCACCATGTTGTGGTTCTCCACAAAAATCCACTCCGATTCCTCCCTAGCTTTCCATGTCCTGGCAATCAGGTAATAGAGCAAGTGAGTTGATTCTGAAAAGAATTCTCGAGATGCTAAGATAAAAAGCGCTGTACAATTACTCAGGTTTTCTACTTCCTTCTGCACTCCCTACCCCCTTTTATCTGCCTTTTCCGCACCCCCTTCTTCTGGGAAAAGAAGGAGGTTGGGGAGAGAGAGAGAGAAGTTTCAACAGGGATAGTTTTGCAATCCAATACCATAGCGTGTCGCAACACCGTGATGCTTGAGGCAAATGTATCTAAAAGACAAATTCCATTTTAAGTGCCTACACTATATAATAATTCAGCACTTAACATATCTTGGTACTTTGAAGTCTTTACGGGTGCTTTTCTCCTCGCTTCTCAGGTATGCATTTTTCAACACGTAGCAGAGTTTGAAGAATCAAAGTCGAGTCCCTAGTTTTCTCTGGGTGAAATTGCAAACCTGCTCATGTATGATTATTCACATCATAGCTTTATTGCAAAAGGGACCAGGGGATCTCAGGCAGCTGCAGCCACCACTTTCTCAGTCCCTTCAGCCAGCAGCACATTTACCTATTCATATATGGAGAGAAAGCCGTGTTCTGCTCTCCCTGTGGGGAGTCATGGGCCTGGAATGACAAGTATAGAAAGAAGGCTGCCTATTGCAATGTCTGTGACAGGTTCCCGTGGCCTTGGTTCTCATCCTATTTCATATAAATGCTTCTGCTGAAAAGGCAAATTGCTAATTGCTGTATGAGTAAGTTATAATAAGTTATTAAAAACAATATTGAGGGGCACCTGGGTGGCTCAGTCAGTTAAGCATTTGCCTTCAGCTCAGGTCATGACCCCAGGGTCCTGGGATGGAGCCCTGCATCAGGTTCCCTGCTCAGTAGGCAGCCTGCCTCTCACTCTCCCTCTGCCTGCTGCTCCCCCTGCCTGTGCTCTCTTGCTCTCTCTCTGTGTCAAATAAATAAATAAAATCTTACAAAATATATATATTGACTTAACTTGCAAAAACCCCTTTTGAAATCAATTTTTATTCGAAGCTGCGAAAATGGACATATGAATCAAATATCCATCCACTGGCGAAGGGATAAAGAAGTTGCAGTATAGCCACAGAATGGATACTGCTGAGAAGTGAAAAAAGAACAAATTGCTACTATGTGGGGCGACATGGATAAATCTCAAAAGCCTAATACTAAGTGAAAGGAGCCAGATACAACATACTACACAATGTATGATTCTCCTAATATGATATTACAGAAAAGGAGAAACTCTAGGGACGGAAATCAGATTTGCGACTTCCAGGGGCCGGAGGTGGCAGGAAGGAACTGATCGCAAAGGGGCATGAGTGACCTTTTTGGGGTGATGAAACTATTCTATATCTTGATTGTAGCGGTGGTCACAGGACTGCGTACATTTGCCGACATTCATAGACCGGCAACACCTCGAAAGGGTGAACTTCCTGTATATAAGTTATGCCTCAATAAACGTGACGTCAAAAAAAAAAAAAAAAAAGATGTAGGATAATGCAAACATCTGGAGAGAGCCAAAGACAAGGATGCCCAACACATGCAGAATGGCACAGGAAAGAATGGCCATTGCTAACCTCTCATGCTCTCCCAGACCTCAGGGGAACAGTGAAGAAGGAAGACTAAGGGAGCAAGCAGAGGGCAAACCTTATTCTCCACCGCATTCTAGATGCTTCTACTAAGACTTGCCAGTGCTTTGGTTTATTACCAAACACTCTCACTATCTGCTTGAAGGTGGAAAACATCAAGTCGGTGTTGACCTTCTCGGTGCACGAAGAGACTGAAATCATGACCCACCCCGGGATGGGAAGCCTTCTTCCCGCTCTGGCTTCTTAAGGGCACTAAAGGGACAGCAGCCAAGGGAGTCTGGTTTCCCTCTTTCTGTGTCTGGACTGCATCTCAGCAGGTATAGCAGGGAGGCCAAAAAAGGAAAAAAGAAAAAAGAAAGACATTTTTTCATTTGCCTTGAAGGGCTACAAAAGCGAGGTGCATGGGGGAGGGGTGCTACTAGAGTAAGTTAGCAAAGGAATTACTCAAGCCTATAAGAGCGTGTTATCAGTAAGTCTCACTTCTAAGGGGCAATCTGCTGTCCCGTCTCTCTCTCCTATGGTGATTCCCTGTAACTTAGTTCTTCACTGATCTCTATTGACCCCTACCAGCCCCCTTCCAAGTAGAGAGACAGAAGGTAAAGAATATATATTCTTCGCAATGTCTGGAACTTACTTTCTGTGTTCACACTGTGCTCGGTGCTTTCCGTGTATTATTTCACGGACTATCAAAAACAGCCCTATGAGGAAGGTACTGTGAGCACTCCCATTTTTCAAATGAGGATACAGCAATCTAGAGAAATTAATGAACTTGCCGAAGGGTGCCCAGCTATTTAGAGGGCAAAGCTGACAGTCACAGTCATACCCACACCAATGCCAAAGCCAGAGTTCCTGCCCACTAAGCAAAGACTGCTCTATCGTTGCAAAGCCAAGCCATTCCTTTCAGAAGAAATGGGCATCGCTAAACATTGCCTTCTATCTTTCAAAAACATGCGGGATGTGTGACTAGGGCTGTCCAAGAGAGTCAAATACAAGCTCTACAACCTCATGGTTGTGGGAACTCATGTGAGTCGCGTGCTTTCCCCAATTCTGTTAACTGTAAAATTGGAATGATGACACTTATCTTACAGAATCATCTTGGAAAATAAATGGGATCGTATGTATGAAAATAACGCTACAAATCACATTTTTTCCTCCAAAGAATAATCCCCCCCAAAGTTTAATTATTTGCTATTCTTACCCATGGTAAAGGGACATGGGAAGAAGGCTGGACACATTTAAAGCAACCGATCTGTGTTTTTCAAACTTTTGGAGGTTTTAGCATGCTTAAAACCTGGAGAATATATTGAGTGGTATCCTGGATGTGAAGGCAGAAACAGAAATAGTATTGCCTTTTGCAAAACCACCATGTTCTCAAGAAAGACTTACTCTTGGGAAGTTGGACAAACCTTCCCATACACCCTCCCCCCCAGCTTTCCAAATCCTGCCCTTGCATGAAATCTTGATTTATCTGTACATCTGAAATTGCAATCTTACTTGTTTATAGGTGCTGCACCCCTAGAAAGATGTAAGTGAACTGAAAACCATAATACACTGAAAGAAGTTTGGAGTTAGAGTAATTTGTATATAGCATTAGGGAACACCTACTTTTTAGTTCCCTGTAATGTAGGAATCTCTTCCATAATACCTTGATGAATTATCTGAACTCAAGTCCTTACATCTTACCAAGGTGGGGAGCTTGCTGTCAGGGTCCGTAAACTTACTGCCCCTCCCTATGATCTACCCTCACTAGTCCTAGCTTTCGTATAAATGAAGGCCCAGTTCCATATTATCCTTCTATCATGTATCAGTGAAATATAACCCTGCTGCCTCCTCTTTCTATCAAATCCTCTTTTCTGGGGAGTACAGTTTCCAGACTCTTGACTCTGCTAGGCCTTAGCTCTGCCCAGTACCCCATCGCCCACCCTTACATTGGGGCTAACATTGTCTTGACTTTTTGGCAACTCATCAGTCTGTGGTTGGCTTAACATCAAGCCTGTAATGTAAGAGACTGCAAAGGAAAAGGTGAGGCCCTTGGCTCATGAAAGTGGTGATGAGAACCAGGTGTTGTGGACTTGACCAAGTCAGAGAACCCAGATTCTTCTCAGCACCCTGAATGTCAGCCCTGCAGTGTGTGGCAGGACAAGCCTATGAAACTGATACACTGTATAAAATCCAGGAGGCCAGTGGGTTCATTGAGAGTGAGCGATCACTGCTTCAGGATCCAGAAATGACTTGGACACACACAATTTATTTTTCTCTCTCTCACACAAAGATGTCCTGGAATTCTTCATCAAATGCCTCCATGGAGTCTGTAGGTGCACCATAGACTGCATGGTCTTCATCTATCAGCCTGATGGTCCACTGAATCTCTTTTCTGCTTCTTCATATTGAAATAATGAGTTTCTGCTTTTCCCTCCAGTATCCTGTGTGCATAGACAGCAAGACAATGATCCTGACCGAGAACAAACCTGAAAAGAAGACAAGACTTCCACTAAATATTTTCTTGACAAGGACTGGCAGGGAAACCATCAAAGACTCTGAGACGCACGTATGACTCTTCTTCTATGGGAAGTTCACTCCTACAGGAGAAGCAGGATGTGACATGAGTGTGAATCAAGGTTTCTGACCTTTGAAAGAAACTTGTAAAATGGTTAAGAACCATCTTAGGAGGCATGGAAGTGACGAAAGGGGACCAACATAAATGGTATTGGAGGTCACAGTAGATGGTGCTAAGAGCAAAAGGACATGGTGCAGGTGCGGGGCAGGGGGCAATGACCCCAAAATGAACTTTGCAAGATGAATAGAATTTAGTTGGGTTGGTGGGGGGTGAGAAAAGAGCTTTATAGGTAGAACTGATTAAAATTAAAAAATTGGAAGGAAACACTCATCAGTAGGGTGAACGCATGTGTCACAGAAGACAGATTTAAGGAGGCACGTCGACGAGAACTAGGTACGGAAGCTGAAGGGAAGACCCAGAGAGATCTGAGGGAATCAGAGGGGGAGGAGAGTCTGAACTGCTTTTCTGGAGCCCAGAGGGGAAGTCAAATTACCCTTTGGAGGTAGAAAATGACAGCATTTGGACAAAACAAAATAAGTATTACTTTGCAGAATAGTTGGAAACCTTATAGAACTTGTTAACTTTAAAAGATACAGACTAAATAAACATGTATTTCAAAAGTGTGACTACAACCCTGCAGTTTATACACAATGGATAGGTTGCTAAGAGAAACTAGGGATGTGTCTACATCCTGATCTGACGTTAGCATCACAAAAGGCAGCAATATCTTTTCTTTTCTCAAGTCCATGAGATTAATCTCTAACGATAAAACCCAACATAAGTGGTCTTGACTTAGATCTTAGACCCGGGATCCCATGACACACAGATGATATTTCTGAACACAAACGTTTTCTAATAGCCTCATCCCCAAAACAGGGTCGTTCACCGCTTAAAAGTGTCTGGTTTTCTTTGAAATAGTTTGTGTGCTAAGAGGGACTGGCTTTATTTTCTTTCTCAGTGGTCTTGGAAAGCCATTAACTTTCTGGTCTGTACATTTCTACCTATTCCTCTTGAAAAGTCTCGGATGGGGGCGCCTGGGTGGCTCAGTGGGTTAAGCCGCTGCCTTCGGCTCGGGTCGTGATCCCAGGGTCCTGGGATCGAGTCCTGCATCAGGCTCTCTGCTCAGCAGGGAGCCTGCTTCCTCCTCTCTCTCTCTCTGCCTGCCTCTCTGCCTACTTGTGATCTCTCTCTCTGCCAAAAAAATAAATAAAATCTAAAAAAAAAAAAAAAAAAAAAAAAAGAAAAGTCTCGGATGGTGGAATTTGGGATAAATGTTGAGATCTTTCTGTTGTACTGTAACATTGGTTAAAAATAAGTGTACTATTAAGATGCTGTTTTTATAGATGGTTAACTTTTTATCTGGAGTGTCACCTCAGAGTACCTCAGTTTTAGGTACTTTCTCCTTCTACACCACAGAGAGCCCAGGAGTTGTTGCTACATAATACTAATAACAAATTCCTGTCACTCCTGAGTAACTATTCCACCAAAAAAAAAAAAAAAAAAAAAGCAAATTCTGCTTTTTAATCTTTAAAGTTTATTTATTTATCTGTTTGTTTGTTTGTTCATTTATTTATTTACATAAGTAATCTTTATACCCAATATGGGGCTCAAACGTACAACCCTGAGATCAAGAGTCATATCCTCTACCCACCAAGCCATGGGCACCCCAGATTCTCCTTTTTTAAACATTCATTTTATCAGATGAAGGTTTGGGGTTGTTTGTTTATTTGTTTGTTTGTTGGTGAACAGGAGATACGCGTCTCTCACTAACATTTTGTTTTTAAAATACTTAAATGCCACGAGAACCACAAAGCACAATTTTTTGTCACGATTCTAATAAACAGAAAATAGACACCTTGGAGGCTTTGAAATGATGCTTAAAGGACAACACATTTGCGTTTTTCACAAAAGTGTAAACAGAAACCCAGTGTGCCTGGCGGGGGAGGACGGCTGAGGCAGACAGACATTGGCACCAAGAACAGCATCTTCAGTCACTGTGGCTAAGGGCAGTAAGGAAATGCCAAAAAGGCCTTCAGGAGAAACGTATTTGCCTTACACTTGGAGCAGCCACAAGAAGGTCTGGGGCAAGCAATGAAAGGACCAGGAATTGCCCAGACTCCAGATGCCGATGTCAGCTGGGCGGCTGAACTTGCTGTCTACCCTGAGGGCAAAGGAAACCTTTCCTTTTGCTGTGTGCTGCCTTCAATTTCTTAACCCCTGGACTCGGAAGGAGAGCAGGGGAAGAGGTTAAACGAATGAGGCTCCGCGGAGACCTCCAGCTTGGCTGCTTTGGGAGCTGCGAGTTTATTGGAGCTAATGACTCAGAACAGTTTTGAACTCTCGGCGGGGTTCACGTCTCCACAGCTTGCCCCGCATTTGGCACAGATAACCGAGCCTTGGCTGGAACAGCCGTTCTGATAATACGGTGGAGAGTCCCGTGTCTTTCCCAGTGATTGCCCTCACGATGAGAGGGAGACAGAACCTTCAACTGGTGATCGCTCTGATGTGGATTTTCATGGTTTCATAAATGATTAAATTGGACATCTTCCAAAGGGGAAAAGTCGTAAATAAAATTTAAGATTTTTTTCCCCTTTCTTTTCTTTTATTATTTCTTTCTCTCTGCCTCTTCCCCCCTCCCGTTTCCTCTCCTTCCTTACCTTACCCTTCCTCTTCCTCCTTCTTGTTTTTTGTTACCCTGTTAAGGAAACACCATGGGGATCTCTCATAATTTTGAGCCTTATTAAAGAAAGACTTGGGAGGCACCTGGGTGGCTCAGTGGGTTAAAGCCTCTGCCTTCGGCTCAGGTCATGATCTCAGGGTCCTGGGATCGAGCCCCGCATTGGGCTCTCTGCTCAGCAGGGAGCCTGCTTCCTCCTCTCTCTCTGCCTGCCTCTCTGCCTACTAGTGATCGCTGTCTGTCAAAAAAGTAAATAAAATCTTAAAAAGAAAGAAAGAAAGAAAGACCTGGAATAAAAAGGACTGGATTATAGTCTAAGTTCCACCACCTACTGGGTGTATATTCTGGGTGAATATAGTTTTGTGAATCCCAGTTTTCTCATCTGTAAGCTGGAACTCCTAGCCAGAAATGGGATTCAGCTCACCTGACTCAGTCCAGCGCTCTATGGGTTTACTTCAGGATCTTACTGGTGCCTTTGTATTTGCCTCCATAATTCTCCCCCAGGTGTTTTCCCTGCAGACCCCTTGGCCTCTGTTCCTTTGCTCGTCTGCATTCCCTGTGATGCCAGAGGGAACAACTCACATGCCAGGAAAAGGGCTGGAACTTGGTTCTTCCAAATCCATCCCAATAAATACCCTAATCCTACAAGACTGATAGAGAACCACAACACAACCACAACAGAACAGATGCCCTTAGCCACATCCTGCTTCCGTATCCTGCTTCACTTTCCAAGTGGCCACCCGTCGTGCTTGCAACCCAAGCCACAGCATCCATCCTAGGGAAGACCTCGTTAACTCCCTGGGAGTGGGGTTCCCCTGCTCTGCGACCTTAGAGTATTGTTCCTTCCAACATGGAAGGATGTCATTATTTGCCATCAAAAATGCACCATCCCTACACCTGAAACTGACATAATACTATATGTTAATTACACCTCAATAAGAAAAATTTTAAAGAAGGGAATATAATTAAAAAGAACGCATGGTCCTGTTTGGCCGGGTCATCCCCCATCCCCCCACTTCCCCACTCTCTGCTATACTGTCCAGCTCAGAAAGTCAGGAAGCTTATCTGTTTAGCTCATCACTGTATCATCGGGGCCTTGCCTGGAGCCTGGCACAGGGTGTGTCCTCAGTAACAAAGTGCTGAATGAGTGATGATGCCTGCTCTAACAACACCCATCACTCACGGAGTATAGTATATTCTGGGAACTGTAGATTAATCGTTTGGTTCACCCCAAAATTCAGATATTGAAACCTACCCCGCAAGGGGATGGTATTAGGAGGCGGAGCTCTTTGGGAGCTGATTAGATCATGAGAGGGGAACACTCCCGAATGGGATTAGTGCCTTTATAAAGTAGACCCTGGGGGTTCCTTCATGCCTTCTGCCATATAAGGACAAAGCAAAAAAAAAACAGCCTTCTGTGAACCAGGAAGGGGGTTCTCACCAGACATTGAACCTGCCTTGATCTTAGACTTTCCAGCCTCCAGAACTGTGAGAAATAGATGTTTGTTGTTTATGGTACTTTGCTGTAATAGCTCAAGGGTGCTAAGACACCAGGTTCTGAACTAGGTGGTTTACAAAGCTTGCTTAATTTTCAAAACAATCTCTTGAGGAAGGTATCACTTCCTGTGTTTTACAGACAAGGAAATTGAGTCCAGGAAAAGCACCAAGAGGGAACATCCAAATCTGCTTCCAGAGTCAGCAAAGGCTTTCCAAAGGTGACAATGATAAGATTTATGATAATTTAATCCCTTCCAAGTCCAGCCCAAACCAAATTTAAGTGGCTGAGTTTCTCTGGCAGGTTAGCATCTTAATAGGGAGAGAAAGATAGACAGACAGATAAGTATCTCATGTATATGCTCACATAATTGATATTTATCAAGGAAGGTTCTATCAACTATAGGAAATATTAATAAATATGAGACATAACCATCTGGTATAGATCCGGGCTAAGCTGGTTAACTATGGAAGGTACGTGGGTTTTGTCCTTTTGCCACCACCACCCCACCCCCGTCCCCACCACCTGCCACCACACTCAGTATAGCCCTTTGGAGATCAGGAACTGTCCCCTTCTGGCTTTCTCAAGATACTGATGCCCATCTGTCAAGCCCAGGTTTGGTGTATTACAGCCCAAAAGATGTGGATCTCTGTATTATCTTCCCTCTCATACAATAACATTGTGATGCTTGTCTTTTAATTGAATTACAAACAAAGCGACACTATGCCCTGATTTGAAAAGTCACATTTATTTTCATTCTGGACACTGGCTCTGTGGGATCATGCAACTGAATGGTGCTGTCGTCCCCACTTGGACTCAGTCAGCTGAGTTGGAAGAGATTTTGTGTTTGTGGTTTTCTTTTCTTTTTTTTTTTTTTTAAGAAAAGAGATGAGTGAATGCATGTCTGTTTGAAAGCAAATTCCTCTTGGAGCAAAACACCAGCAACGTGCCCTGGTGATGAGTCCTCTCTCCTCATCTTGTGAGCCTTGACCTACGGATGAGGATATTAGATAATCAAAGGTTTCTCTTGAGAAGAATCAGAGGTAAAACTCTACAATTCCCTCATCTCACAAACGCACGTTTTTCTTTTTCCCTTTTATGCTCTTGTGTTACATCTTTTTGGAAGCTGTTTTCCCATTCAAACAACCCCTACAGGACCAGCAAGTCTGGAAGAGCTGCAGGTGTCCCCTGGCCACTGTTTAAAAAGCCTGCTTGTTAATCAGCCCCATCACGTGTCTTTTGACCCCTTTCCTGCCCTGCTCGCTTCACGTCTCTCCCTGCCAGCCACCACTGCCACTTCTAAAAGGAGGAAAAAAACTGAACAGTCGGTCAAAAGGACCATTATCCTAAGGCCTCCTTAACAAAGCCTGGGGCTTTCCAGTAAATTAGTTGAAGGTTTTGCTCGCCTCCCCCTTTCGAGATAGGGTGGTCCCCTCCCCCCATCATTGGTCACTTGCAAAGCTCGGTGACTCCGCTACCTTCTGTGACCACTGGACATTCTACCAAGCATTCTTCCCGGAGCCTCTCAGCTACTCTCTTGATAGGTCAGAACCAGTTAGGACTGTAAATCCACAAGCAGATTAGCCTAACCTACACAAAGTACAGCAAGGGGAATACTGTGGGCAGTGCTATCTGGGAGTTTAAACAGGGCTTCAACCAAATAAATAAACCACTCCCCCCGACCCCGCCAGTCTCCTATACATGATTATTGACTGTTTTGACCATGTAAATCCACCCCATATAGGAATGCTAATTCTAGGAGGTTCTGACTTGGGGAGAATTCATTTACTGGTAAGCGCCAGTGTCTGGCGAAGGCTCTGGGGTTGGATAGAAGGTTCTAGATAATCTATGTCAATTACATAGTGTGGGCCTGAAATTGAAGGACGCCTGCATGGATCTGCAGGTCCTAGAGAGGAAGGTTTGTTTGCTTCCCCCCATGTCACCCTCCTCCACCCAGCGCAGAAACCGGGCACCATCTGTCCCTTCACTCAGTTCATGCTCTCAGAAGCATGAAAGGAGGAAGCAGGTAAAAGTATTTTTGGTTTCCTCATGTGGTGGACCATCGAGAGAAGTAAGATGTCCTCAGAGTCACTTGGGCTGTACCAAAATGGGATTTTACTCCTAGAAAGGACCGATGCTGGTTATTAGTAAAATGCTGTAAGTGTCCAAAAGATGGTCTTTCAATCCTTTTGTAGTAGATTTCCTATGAGAACCCTAAGGAAAAAAGAAGGAAAGAGGACAGACCACCTCACTTTCAGGGTGAATAAGTAAAGGAAACAGTTTGCTTTTCAATGGGCTTATACAACTTTGCAATAGATGGTGAATGATGTATCTTTCTAGAAAAAAAACTTTCTCTTCTTCTACCATTAAACATTCCTTGGGAAAACATGATTCAGAGCATTGGCTTATGTTTTAAGTAAAACCCCTTAGAGACAGTCCATATAATGACAGTCTCACGGCTGGGTTTTGACGAATGATGACTAGGTTGCGGAAGTCAACAAAAACAACGCAGGCAGGGGTCAGGACACTCAGAAGCCTACTGACCTAGTAAAATGTAAAACCAAAGCTGTCTTGGGGGAGACAAGAGGAGAAGGATGTTCAGCGGTGGGATGGTTGAACGGTAAAGCGTGTGATGTTTTCTCATCCATGATTTATCAGGCGGCAAATAGGCCTGGAGTTTCTGTGGCTTTATAGAATTGTGGATCGATCTGTTTCCTACAGGAGCTTAAAAACTGATGATCTTTTGAATGACTAAGGCTCCCTGACTTAAAGGTAACATGACATTTGGGGTGCCTGGATGATTCAGTCGGTTGGACATCCAACTATTGATGTTAATTCAGGTCTTGATCTCGGGGTTGTGAGTTCGAGCCCCATGTTGGGCTCCACGCTGGGTGTGGAGCCTACTTAAAAAAGTGCTAGGCACATTGACATTGTTGCCCAACTCTCAGCACCACCCGTCTCCGAAACTTTTCATCTTCCTATACGGAAACTACACCCATTAAGCAATAATTCCCCACTCACACATAATTTCCCCCCTGCAACCACCATTCTGCTTGCCCTCTCCGTGAACTTGACTACTCTAGGGACCTCACATAAAGCAAAATCATACAGCAATTTTCCTTTTGTGACTGGCTTATCCCACTTGGCGTAACATCCTCAAGTTTCATCGTGGTGTACCAGGTATCCGTTTCCCTCGTTTTTAAGGCTGAATTGTATTCCGTTCTTCTTCCTTTCATAAACAACTTCATTAAGATATAGTTCACATCCTATGAAGTTCGACTCTTTAAGTATACGATTCAACGATGTTTAGTCAATTTTTCAAGTTGTGTGATCATGATTCACAGTCCATTGGTAGAACACTTCCATCGTTGGAGTGAGAAAACCCCGTGCCCATTGATAGTTAGTTCCCACTTCCAGAGCCCATTCCTACTCCCAGCCCAAGGCAGCCATTCTTCTACTTTCTGTCTCCGTCAAGTTATTTCTCCTCGATATTTCCTATAAATGGAATCACACGTTAAGTAACCTTTTGTGCCTGTCTTCTTTCAGGTAGCATAAGCTTTAGCTATTACGAATAATGCTGTGTGGGAGTTTCTGTGTGTCCTTAGCTACATTTCTCTTGGGTAGATGTCTAGGAGTGGAATTGCTGGGCCAGAAGACAAAGTTATAGTTGACTTTTTAGGAAGCTGTTAAACTATATTTCACGAAGTGGCTGTAGCATTAGGAGGTTTTCTTAGAGTAATGAAGCAGATCTTTCAAATGGGCTTGTTTTTCCTTTGTGACTCTTCCTAATGTTAAATATTCTGCTTCTTTCCAACCCTGGCTCTAGCTCAGTCAGAAAGCCAAGCAGCAGGAGTCATGAATTAATTCCTCAAATAGTTCTCATTTTCACACCCTTAACTCACAGTGAGTCCACATTAAAACCAAACAACCTTGACATCTCAGAAGGACAGGGTTATGAAATGTCTCAGGAGACCTTGGGCAAGACATCGAGGACCTCAACATCTCCATTTGTCCCTGAAGGATAAGACCTGGATGATCTCTCCTGTCCATTAATGATATCTCTGGAATGTACGTGGACCCAGAACCATCCTTTGATGGGCTTTGAGGTTCATCTTGATTCATACTGCCTGGGTGTGGAGATAAAGAGTTTCTCAACCATGCAAATGCCAACCCAGGTAGGGAACCAGGACTTTCTCCTAACCATGGGCCCTGAAACCGGAGAAAGAGAGAGCTATCAGTGAAAGAATGGCCATTCTCTTCCTAGGGCAGGCTGAACAAGGGGACATGCTGACTTTATTACAGAAAGCTGTTTGGCCTTATATCCTTAGGGGACATTAATTAAAAGAGCATGTGTCATGCTCTTAGGAGCTGATTTTTGAAAATCTTTATCTTCTGTCTAGAAGCAGGAGTGTATATCATTCATTGGCACAATTTCATTTTCGTAACTGTATTATTTTCCCAGGGCTGCTCTAACAAAGTACCAAGAACCAGGCAGCTTAAAACAGCAGAAAGGTATTGCCTCAAGGTTCTGGAAGCTGGAAGTCTGAGATCAAGGTGGAAGCAAGAGGCAGGCTCTCCCTAACAGCTCTGGGGTAAAAGCTTTTCTCGCCTCTTCTAGCTTCTGTGTACGCAGGCAATTCTTGGCCTTCCCGGGCTTCTAGAAGCATCGATTTAGCCACATGGCCTCTTCTCCTATTGTGTTCTCACACAGTCTTCCTTTTTTGGGTGTCTGTCTCTTCCCTCCTTTGTATGAGGACGCCAGTCACATTGGATTAGGGACCAACTGGATGACCTCGATTTAACTTGGTTACCTCTTTAGAGACCCTACTTCCAAATAAGGTCACATTCTGAGAAACTGGGGTTAGAATGTCAATTTATCTTTCTGGGGGGAGTGGGAGAACACAAATCAACCTATAACAGTAACATTTTTGAAGAAAATGAGGTTTGCAATAAGGTATCTGTCACCAAATATACAACTAACCATGTTTATGCTATAAAAGGAAGAAAAGAAAGTGTTTTCCTTCTTCAGTCCTTGATGTCTGAGCTCTGTAGCACTTGGGCACAAAGGAAGATCATAACAATCTTGAACCCTTGGCTCTCAGTCCCATGTGGTTTGAGACTCTGACATCCAGCAGTTATTTAAATAATAGCTTTCAGTTTTGGTGGAAAAAATCTATTCAGTGCTTGGAATATGATACTGTCAATTATTTAGAATATTTTATCCGGTGGAGAATTGCCTAGGACTAGAGTCGGGGGCGGGGGGGGAGGGGAGAGTGGGATGTTGGAAAAGGTTTTTTAAAACACTGGGGCACAAGGAGGTAATGTCATAATCACAGGACAGGGGTTGGCTGATAAGATTCCTTGAGTTTCCACAGCTCAGAGAAGAAAAAGATAAGTTGCGTTGGCAACCGAAAGAGCTGATTATCACTAGGCGAGAAAGAAGGAGGGGAGTGGGGCTGTGCACGCGTGCTGGACCAACCTTTGGCTGGCTCGCTGAGACAACCAGCCTCCAGCTCAGATGTGTCCCTCCCAGTAATTTTCAGAAGAACTTTTTTCTTTGCTTCTTCCCTGACCAGTCAGTCCCCTCTGGGGTGGCTTTGGGCACCTGCCTATGGCTTTCAGTGATTCCATCCTATCTCTTCAGCGGCCCAACCTCCTCTCCCCGTTAAACGCCCTTTTCTGGACAACAGCCCACTGGAGGAGCCCACCTTCTCCAACCCATGTTCCTCTGTCCCTGATTTCCTTCTTCTATGGAGTCCTCTGGAACTTCCTGCCGTTATAAGCAGAGTAACTAAGACTTTAAGCTGGTCTCAGACACTCTCCATCTGACACAATTCATTGCAACCTGAATTTCCTTCATGTCCCCTCCTTCCTGGCTAGTCTCCCTCTGCACACGGCTCTGGGTTTCAGAAGGTCTCAGAGAGAGGGCCCATGCTCCTTTTCTCCATGGCGTCTTCTAGATTACGTGTTTGCCAACGCTTTGCCACTTCATATCATCTCTTCTCCAATGTCCTTCCTTTTTTTCTATGGTTCCAAACGCCACAGCTGGCAGGATACCGTCCTCCTCCGGTTGGCTGCTGTACACACCAGACACGAGAGCCCACAGCGTAAGTACCTTGACTTCCCAACTTGTACTAGCACAACCATTAGTCTACCAATCTCTGGAGGTTAAAATTCTGCTGGTTATCTTTGATTCCTTCCTCTCCCCCATAGCAGCACCAACCTGGGAATTTCTGTGAGCTTCCTGTGAGAAAAGGCATACAAATCCGATAACACACAGGGCCTGACACAGAGCGAATGCTCCGCCATGCAAGCTGCTATTTGTAAATATCTTAGTGCCCTCGTGAATTACTAAGCAGTCAGTCCCCAGATCTCCCTCTTCACATCTTTCCAAACCATCTACCCCACATCCCTGCTTTTCCATTCCCACCGCCCCTTCCCTCCTATCTGGACCAAAGATAGAAACCCCAAGCCAGTCTCCTTGTCTCTCACCCCTTCTCCCACTTCTTAATCTATCTGGGATAGAAGATCCAGGTAGAGCCAATGATAAACTAGCTTGGATGACGTCATTCGGTAGCTCAGAAAAGTCGGTGCTCCCCCGTTGGTAAGTTCGCTCCTTCCTGCCAGTCCCACGCTGAGGTTTCAGCCTCATCTCCTATAACCACGCTCCAGCCATAACCGCATGGGGAATCTCTGCAAAGTCTCTTGCCTCTCCTCCGACCACTCTTTTGTGGATACCATTCTCTCAGTCTGGAAATTTCCCATTGTCCACAAATTGAAATCCTTCTCATCTTCCTAAGCCCCCTGCCTCTGTGAAACCACTTTTTGGGTTTCTGTCTTTTCGTTCTTTGAGCCCCACTAATGCTGCATTACCTCCAGCTCACAGACCTCTTTTCCCTGTAGGACCTCATCCTGCACTTTGTAAGTAGAAGTGTTCAATAAGTGTTTGTTTACTAACCCTGAACCCCTTTGTCCCCTTAAGGGGAGAGGCACCTCTCTGCTGTTTGGAGCTCTACTGTCGGCTGGAGAGAAATCAGGCATGGGATTACTTTGGTTCAAACTTCCCAAGGTCCAACCCCTCCAGTATCCCAACTAACCTCTTCTCAGTATATTTTCATGTGCACACTTCCTCATTCTGCCTTTTTGCCGTTCTGATTTCAAACGACTCTAGCTTACCGACCACCAAAGCACTACCTGTCCCGGCCTTTGTCCTAATTTCCCTCCATTTCACGGCTGTCTTATACAGACTGGTAAAACCCTAAAGGGAATCACTCTGCTTCAAGGTCTGATCTGTACCTGGGAACCCGAGCCCTGCAGTTAGAAGTGTCATGAAATGCACTGATAAGTAGCTAGAAGCAGAACGCTGTGTACACACCAAAGACATTGCATTGCAGGATGCATTTTGGAAGTTCGAGCAAGACTTGTTTATTAAAATGCATGAGCTTACCGCGGCTTTACCGAGGAGATAACATACTTAACAGTCACTGGTGGAACCCTGCATGAGAGAACGGGTATTTTATGAGGCTCTAAGTGGGTCTTTTGAAGTATTTTTTGATTCTTTTCATTAGGCAAGATGAAGCCATCTTTAAGGCCATGTCGCTGGCATGAAAAGATTCACGTGATATGTCAGCAACTATGGAATAATGCATTTATTTTGTGTGAGCGCAGCAAAACACTTGGGGACACGGATTATTTGGCAGAAAGACTGAATTAACCCTTCCATTGCCGTCTCATGCCACAGAACTGCCAATCTCGTCCCACCGTTGCCTTTGCTTCTGACCCTTATGTTCTTCCGCCTGTTTGTGTGTTAGGGATACGTTAGGTAAAGAGAGGAAGATCAAGGGGGAACGGGAATGCTTTCTCTAAGCTCAATCCTGTGAGGTGGGTGTCCCCAGCCAGGCCTTAGAGAGGGAGAACTAGAGGCGCATCTAGCCTGAATCATGGGAGCAAGGAACTTCTCAAACCCCGGGGATGTGCCATCTCCCACTGTAACTGAAGCGCATGCATGTCCTTATGCCATTTTTTAATTTCTCTGGTACAGACCACTTTGTACCTATCTGCTTATCAACCCCCCCGGCCCCCTGCGCCCTCCCTCCACAAATAGGTGTTGGTAAAGAGAGGCCTGGCCCCTTCTGTTTGGTTGGATGCTGATGGAGGCTAGCCAGAGTTTCCTTCCCTGTTTGTTCGCATGGTTTCCTCTCATTTAGAGAAGAAGGAAAAATCGGGCTGGACTGCCAGGACTTGGAGAGGGCAGCACGGCAAGACCGGAATTGTCCACCCGTGGAACCAGATGGCTGTTGCTTCCGATCCCAGTATTACCGCTGTTCAGCTGACAGGCCCTGGCAAATTCTGTGGTCCTCTGCGCGTCAGGTTTCTTCCCTGTAAAATGGGGATGGCGTCCCTCTCGCAGGGTGGCTTGGCACAGGGTAGGCACTTGAGTAATGTTAGTTCCCCTTCCATCCTCTATGCGACCTCCCCTCCCCCTAGTTCTATTCACACTACGGAGAAATCCAGACATTGCAGCATGAGGAAGTATTCCTTATTTCCCTCTACTGTTCCCCTTTTCCCGCGCCCAAGCCAAACCTCAAGAACAGGTCTCCCCTCCGCTTACCTCCTCACCCTCAGTCCTGCTGTCACTGCCAGATCTCATGGCAAGCCCAGGAATCTCAAGGGAAACCAGTCCTGCACCTCTCAGCTGGCTGGAGGCTCAGGGGCTCATCCCTGTGGACTGCAAGGCAGAGAACCTAATTGGAGTTGCCATACCTTACCTCTCTGGGGAGCAGGAGGGCGAGAGGGGAGGCCGCAGGTGTTTTTCCAGGGTCTTCTTTCTATTCCGCTCCACCACATTGCCCTTACCCAGGCAGGCTTACGGTGGTGACCCTGGCGCTCGCTAATTCCCTGAGGAAACACCCAGGTCAAGGTTCGGGCCGCTGGAGGAGGCGACGAGACGCGGACTAGGTGGCAGGCGGTCATACTCTGTTACAAGAGTTTTTAGCCCGGGGACTCTCTCGAACTCAGTCTATCTCAGTGCGTGAGTCACTCAGGGAAAACTGTAAACACAGGTGTAATTCGGGCCCGCGGAAGCCCTGGCTCACGGTCCAGGCGAGGTGTTAGTCCAGCTCTCCCCAGCCCCAACCCTTCCTTCTATGTCCAGAAAACTGAAGTTCCCGGGGGTGAAGCGACGTGCCTGACGCTCAGTCCCGGGACTGAGCGGGACCAGGAATCCGCGGTCGGGAGTCCCAGCCGGGCTCCCTCGCGTCCCCCCACCCGCCTCCTCCCCCGCCACAGTCACGCAGCTTTCGCGACCCGGGGGGCTCCCGACCTCGCTGTCCCACTCCCGACCCCTCGCTTTCTCGTTCCCCCGCCCAGCGGTCGGGCTTTACCGCCCCGGGGTGTAGCAGAGCCGGCCGGATGAAGGGATGCGGGACACCTCTGATACCTACACACACATTGTGCTCACAGGAAGGCGGCAAGCCCGGATCGCCGCCGCGGCGGAGGCGCGCACCGCCGCCTCTGGGGCGGGGGCAGGTGGGGGCTCGGCTCGCGGGTCGGAAGGCACCCAGCGCCGGGCCAGGGGCGGGGCCTCCCGGGCGGGCGGGTGGGCGCGGGAGGGAGGGAGGGGCGGGGCGGGGAGAGTTGGGAGCCGCAGCCCCGCCACAGGGAGCCGGAGGCGCGCGGGCCTACCGGGGGCGGGGGGCTCGCGGGGCGGCGGCGGGGACTGCGGAGGTGCGGCGGGAGCCCCGGCGCGCGGCGGAACCGGAGGCGGAGGGGGCGGAGCCGCGCTCGCAGCTGCCACCCGGCCTCCGGGCCCAGGCAGAGGACACCCGCCCGCGGCCGGGCACGCACCGCGCGCACTCACTCTCCAAACAATGCTCCGAGGCGCCCGGCGGGGCGGCTGGCGGCTGGGCGACCGGCGGCGAGGCCGTGGAGCGCGGCCCCGAGGTGAGCCCGCGACGCTTTCTCCAAAACCCGTCTCTTTTTGTCTGGCGAACGCGGCCGCAGAGGGGAGCTCCGGGGCGGCGGGGAGCGCCTTGGTGCCCGAGAGGGCGACTCCCCTGTCGGCTTCCCCCGGGGTGACAGGCGGCCGCTGGCGGAGGGTGGAGCGTGCGGACCGCGTGCGCCCGGGGGTTGTGCTCGAGGTTGGAGGCGCTGAGCCGGGAGCACACGGGAGCCGGAGGGTGTTTTGGATTCATTCGAGAATCGCGCTTTTTCAAAACGGGGAAACTTTCCTTCGAGTTCGGGAAGGGGAAGCCGCCTGTTCAGCCGGTCTTGTTGGGCTCGCTGTTCTGTCTGGGGCAAGAGACCGAAGCGCTTTGCGAGTTGCTAATGGGGAAGACTTCATTTCTGCGGCAGGAGTATTGTCAAAGGAGCGGAGAGGGAGAGGCCGCCGGGGCTGCTAGGACGGGGACCCCGGGGGCGAGATGGTTTGGGGCCCCAGGGTAGCCGCCTCGTGCGCTGCCCCGGCTTAGATGTCAGCCTCCGAGTCCCCAGAGGGAACGAGATGATGCCTTTCTCCCGAGCGCTGGCTGAGCCCCCTGAAAGGCGTACTGTGGGCATGTTCCTAACCTTTGCTCCTGCTGCTTGTGTCCCCAGCTGGACACACACACACACACACACACACACACACACACTGAGAAAACAGAGCCTCTCCACCTCTCCGCTTTCACGTCCTGTAAAAGGGAATGGAGGCAGGGCCGGCTAAATGTGTTTATTTTTCTCAGGTAGAGCTCAGCCGGCGAAGGCATGGCTTTGCAGAGCTGGGAAGCCCAAAGGTCTACCAGCCAGGAGTTTTGCAATGAGATCAGGGCAGAGCAGGCTCCACGGACCTTATTATCACTGGCCCGAGCTATGGTGGCAGCCTTTTCCCTTTTTGAGAGGGAAATTTGACAGGAAGCCCTGGGGAATTCTGTAGCTACTTTGTTATCAGGGGATCCTGTGGAATTCGGCTATCCTTCTTACTGGTTTAGGCTGTAGTGTAACCCATGAAAATCACATTCCTACCACTGAGATTAGATTACATAGCATTGCAGAAGGAAAAAATAAAATTAAAAGTCGGGCAAATATCGTGACACCCGGTGTGGGGGGGTATTGAGGGGGTGTTAGGGAGGTGTGTTAAGGTTGTCATTTTGTTCTTTCTGCCTGGGCAACCCCTGCTAGTGGAATATTGAAATCCAGACACCTTCCACATGTACTTTTCTTTTTCAATGTTGCATTAATTTAATCTTCAAATATATAGAGGTAGATATAGATATATGAATAAAGATACAGATATGATATATATATATATATATTTATTTATAGGTGAATATTTTCTGGAATTCTGTCACTTCAGGGTAAGGCATTAACAGCCTTTGATGCAAGTGTGAGGGGCATTTTGAGCCACAAGATTTAATTTTATGGATCTGGCCACCATTCTTCAGATTCTTTCAAAATGGGATGGGAGAGCGACTGACAACTTCAGTCTTGCAAACTGTAGCCACAAATCCCGTGCAGAAGTTTGCAGAGGCAAAGCTATTTTATCATGACTTGGATCAGAAAGAATGCTGGGATCTTTTTCTAATCTTACACTGCTGCCTCCCACTGAAATGGGGGAATTTGCATAATTCTGGGGGCTGCCTCCCCTCTGAGGTAAGGAATGTGGGCAGGAAGGTGCCATTCCCAGGCTGTGGAGAGTCGGCACTAGGGGGCCCAGCACTGTTACCACTCTGAGAGCGCCACTTTCACCATCTTTCACTGAAAACAAATAGGTGATAATTCCAGGCAAAGAGCTCTCTAGACAGAACTGGCTTGACGTGATGGTAAATTCTGTTTGCTGTGACTGTGAAACCAGTTTTAACAGGATGCAGTGAGTCTGTGATGGTGGAAGTCTATAGCTTCATTCTGTTCTCGTAGTCAAAGACTTCCCCCCAAAAGCTTTGCATCTCTCAGCAGTGGTGTAGAGAGCTGTGCCCATGTCAGAGAATCTCAGAGCTGGGCACGGGAGCCCAGACAGTGTGCGTAAGCAGGCAAACATTCTGAAGGAAGCTGCCTGTACCTCAGTCAGCCAGAGCTGATCCAAAGTCCCAGGGCTGTTGTGGGCCATCGGGGACAGAGAATGGGGCACTCTGGCACCAAGCAGATGTGACAGGTTTGTGCTCTGGGTTGCCTGCGGGGGGAGGAAATGAGGGGCGGCCACCCCAGACTGCCTCTCTGTGAGTTTGTGGTAGCCCTGAGGAAGTAGTTGGATGCCCATCTCCACAGATAGCTCAGCCTTATGAGGAGCTGCAGGAATGTGAAAGGCTCCCACAGAACCGGCTTCTGAGTGTTTTTTCCCCATCTCACCAACGGGGCTTGGGAGCCTTTGCCTGCAGTAAAGGGGAGCCTCTCTTTCCCTGTGGTCAGGAAGCCAACCGCTCTCCAGGAGAGGACCAACTCCCCGCCTTGAGGCAGGGATATGGACACTTGCTCTCTGAATACCAGCGTGCTTCCTCTACTTCCCCCAAATTCAGCAGCAGAGCCTAAAGCTCTCTGTGGCTCAAGATTATGGGAGGAAAGAAAAATCCTTGTTCTCCTCCTCTGCTTGTTGAAGCTTAGTGACCTCTTCTGGGGAACTTGGTGAGGCGTGAACCTGCTACTTGGGTGTATTTAGGGGAGCTGAAGAACCCAACCCACAACCGTCTTAAAGAGAGGGATGCCTAAGCCCCCACCAGCAGTTGCTGAAAGACAAACACTTGCCTTTATTTCAGAGTGTTCGTTTAGCTTCACGAGGCAGTGGCTTCACGGTGATCCTTGGAGGGAAAGGAGGCAAATTTAGCTCTGGTCCTTGGTGACTAAACACCCCAGTCTGTGAGTGTGGAGCACTGGAAAGAGAGCACTCTTCCCGCAGATGCTGGAATGCACTCCTGGCTCATTCCACCGGGTTAGTCCTGTTGATAATTTGTCCGGCATCTGCCCCAAAGCAAGTTCTCACTGGAGGAGAGTGGAGAGCAACCCCCAGGGCAGAACTCCCTTTTTGATGAGAATCTGATCCCCCGCGGTTTGTAGAGATGATTTTCTCACAAATGTTTTCCTTCTGAGGAGGCCAGTTCATTTAAATGAGGGAAGGAGAGTGAGGAGCGGCAAACAGGCAGTGGGCAGCTACCTTGTGTCATGAATGACGTGATGAAAGTTGAAGGGCTTCCAGCACAGTTGGCCTTTTGCCTTCTAGAACCACCAAACTCCCTGCGTCTTTTGGACAAGCCTTAGTTTATGTCACTGCTGTTGTTTCCTCATCTGTAAAATGGGGATAACAGCTCCCTGCTGGGCTGTTATTCAGGCTAATTGGCTAATGTCTGCAACCCCTTTGAGCTCATCTTCAATAGGTGAATTTACTAGGTTCTCTGGGAGAACCCTCTGCTCCCTGTTTCGCTGTCAGAGACAACTTTTTTTTTTTTTTTTAAAGATTTTATTTGTTTGACAGAGATCACAAGTAGGCAGAGAGTCAGGCAGAGAGAGAGGAGGAAGCAGGCTCCCTGCTGAGCAGAGAGCCTGATGCAGGACTCGATCCCAGGACCGTGGGATCCTGACCGGAGCCTAAGGCAGCGGCTTAACCCACTGAGCTACCCAGGCGCCCCCAGAGACAACTCTTGCAACAAACAGGCTGCCTTACCCTCAGGGCTATCGTAGGGAAAAATAATTGTGTGATAACCTCTTCCCTCTGTTATATTTTACCTGGCCACCCTTAGATCAGAGGGTTGTGGTCATCAGGCATTTCTCTTTCTGTTTCCCTCCTCGGCCTGCAGCCCCCGCTCCGCTGACCTGAGCACTGGGTTGAAGTAAGGGGAGGAGGGCCAATTGCCAAGATGCTGCACCTCCTAACGCAGTTCCCCTGAGGGGCAGGCCGGCGCCACACCTCTCCCCTTTCTCATCCATCCAGTGTCCGCGGGGCCAGAGGTATGGCTTCCAAAGCTAGGCTCAGGGCCCAGGCCTTCCTGCCCACTCACACAGTCGTTGGTGTGAAGTCGTGGCTTGTCCTCTGGAAGCCACCATGTTTATTTGCCGTACAGCTTTGTAGTTCTAGTCCCCAGCGCTAGACCCCTCCGGCCCTGGGGACTGAACTGCTGACTGGGCTCTGTACTCCCGTCCCAGAGCTGTGTTTGGTTTTTACAGCTTCTGATAAGGCCGCCCCACGGGAGAGTGACTAAGAGCCTTCTGGCAAATAGGTGAGGGCCTCTGAAAACGCAGAATGCTAATCTTTCCCTTTTTTTTCTTCTCCTTTCCTCTTTCTTCCCCTTCTACTCCCCCTCGAAATGATCAGACTCCGGCTGGTAATGCAGCTGTCCTCGGGCTGGGCAGCCCTCTGATCAGCCCAGTGTTCTGCTACGGTTCCAGGAGGCCACCCTGCGACCCACCTCTGTCCCCCAGAAGCCCACGCCGGAGAGCCAAGCGCAAGATGAACCAGCGCGCCCCGGGCTCAAGATGCACCAGACCGTCCGCCTGAGCGCCGAGAGCCCGAAGATGTCTGCGTGCAGTGACTTTGTGGAGCACATCTGGAAGCCCGGGTCCTGCAAGAACTGCTTCTGCCTGAGGAGTGACCATCAGCTGGCGCCTGGCCAGCCCCAGCCCAGAGCCGGCCACCTGCCCCCTCCGCCTCGCCTGCCCCCCAGGCCTGACACCTGCCGCCTGGAAGATGAAGCCGTGAACGGCTCGCCCTACTCCAAGCCCACCATCGCCGTGAAGCCCACCATGATGAGCGCCGACGCCTCCGATGTGTGGACAGAGGCAAACCTGAGCGCCGACGTCTCGCAGGTGAGGCTGACTAACGCCTGTGGTATTTTTACAGGGGCTGCTCTTGCTGTAACGGGATGGCTGGCCGGCGGCCAGGGAGGGCTGTTAGAGCATGACTCCCGAGGGGTGGCCTCCGGTCGGCCCACCCCACGACTGCTCCTTCCCACCTCCTGCTCTCTGTTCCTAGCTGCGCTCCCTTCCGTCTATCCCTTCAGGCTGAGAACCATCAGTCCAGTCCCACAAGTGGCATTGGAGAGTGTCTTAATTATGTAACTGGTGGCACACAAAAATGCAGCTTTAAAAAGAAAAAGTTTTCAAACTTTTTTTATCGCTAGTTTACAATGCATACACGAGGAGCAGTGATGGCATAAGGAATGCCCCACGTCCACGGCCGTGAGTGTCCGCAGATGAACTCATGACCCCGTCTTGCTTCCTCTCTGCCCCCAGCCCCACCCTCTCCTCCCTGGGATTTTAAAGCACACCCCAGGCATTGCACCATTTCTGCCCATGTCTTTAAAAAATAAAGTCTTCCTAAAAAAGGGAACCACAAGGCCATGGTCACACTTGACCTGTGAGTGGCCATCCCTTCATACCAACTTCCCAGCCGCTGTTGATGTTTCGCATTGTGAAGCTTGGATTTCAGCAGTTTTGACCTGGGACCCCTAGAGACCGTTATATCCCCAGAGATTAGGTCCCCCTTACAGAAGTGTAATTATTTAGAGGGCATGTAGAGCCTGCTGCCTCTAGACAGGTCCAGGAAGCTGGAAGTCTAGGATATCTAAGAACCTCTGGGGACTTGTTTGACCTTTTTGCCTCTTCTGCTTTTCCTAAACCATCATGCTGAGTGGATCAGGAAGGGTGTTTGAGCCTATGTGAAATCAGAGGTCAGTTTTAAATTGGAGGAGGCTTAACTGAGGAGCGGCATTTCCTGTGGTTGCACTTAGTTCCATGTCCTTCCAGAACCACTCCATCAGTCGGAAGCTGGTTATACCCATTCACTAGGCTGCACTCAGGACCTTTGGTCTTCGCAGACATAAGCTGGGGACTCCTTCGGTTCAGAATCATCTTGGAAAGGAGGCAAATGGTGGCTCAACTTCTTAAAGTTTTGGGGTACGGGGAAGCTTTAGAAGGGGAGGGCAAGGGGACCGTGACTTCAGTAATGGGAATGACCAATCTACTTCTTTTTTTTTTTTTTTTTTTTGAGAGAGAGAGTGTGTGTGTATGTGTGCATGAGTGGGGGGAGGGGCAGCGGAAGAGAGAGAATCTCAAGTAGATTCCATACTTAGTATGGAGCCCCACATGAGGCTTGACCTCATGACCCCAAGATCATGACCTGAGCTAAAATCAAGAGTTGGACGCTTAACCAGGGGAGCCACCCAGGTGTCCCATGACCAACCCGCATCTTTGTCTCAGAGCTCAACTAGTCCAACCCCTTATGCAATTCGGGCTGAGTCATGCTGCCTGTAAGTTGGAGGGGGAGTAGCTCTTCGGCATGGCCCAGAGAGCAGTAAGGGGACTGGGGACCCAGTTCAGAAACCAGCCCTCACTCTCCTGCCCCACCACCCTCCCAAGCTGTTTCAAAAAGCCCCATGACTTTGGTTTCTTGAGGATTGTACTGTGACACGGGTATCAAAAAACTAACAGACATAAAACAAAAATGCAACTAAACTCAAAATTCTGTTTTCAAAACTCTTAGGAGAATTTCTCTCATCGGGCCATTTTGAGGGAGAAGGCAGAATGTCCTTTTTTAGATTTTTTTTTCCCCTGCCTCACAGACTTAAGCCAAAAGAATTACAGACCCGGGGTGGGAAGCACAGCTCAGTGTCTGGGAAGACCACTGGCTCCAGGGGGTCCCCAGGCATGAAGAGAGTCTGTGGGGAGATCAGAAGGTAGGCGTGCTCTGCAGGGAGGGAGCTCTGCCGCACGGAAGACCATTCACAATGTCATGGCACTTCCCTCTCACTTTTTCTCTCTTCCTTTTTTCTCTGACAAGGTCTAATGTAAGTCTTTTAACCTTGGGGCTGTGTAGGTCATCTGGAGACGAGCCCCCGGCAAGCTCCCCCTCCCGCAGCAGGACGACGTGCCGATAGTTTACCTGGGCAGCTTCCGAGGCGTCCAGAAGGCCGCCGGGCCCTCTGCCTCCACAGATGGGCACACTCGCTGCCCCCCCGCCTATGCCATGGTGGGGCTGCACAGCCTAGAGGCCCGGGGGGAGCGGCCCACCGCCTTCCACCCCGTGAGTTTCTCCCCTGAGAAGGCGGGGCGAGAAGAGAAGCCCATGTTTCCCTACCAAGAGCTGACCTCCACTCAGGAGAGCTTCCGCCAGAAGGTGGCTGCCTTTGCTGGGATGACCTCTGGCTGTCACAAGGGCCCTGGGCCCTGCCCCTCCCCGCAGCCCCTGCGAGAGTCGCTGCCCTTGGAGGGTGACAGCGATCAGAGGTGCTCACCTTCGGGGGACAGCGAAGGGGGCGAGTATTGCTCCATTCTGGACTGTTGCCCCGGGAGCCCCATTGCCACGGACACGTCACAGGCCGAGAGTTCTCGGTGTAGACCCGGCAGAGGGGACCGCTCCCCGCCGTGCTGGGCACAGGGAGTGTGTGCGGGGCCCCCCGAGGAGGAGAAGCGGGCTCTGGGCTTCCGGAGGGAGGGTTCCGCAGAGAACCCGCCCCGCCTGGCCCCCAAGAAGCTATCCCTGACCTCCGAGGCTGCCAGCTCTTCTGACGGCCTCTCCTGTGGGAGCGCCAGCAGCGGGGCCAGCAGCCCCTTCGCACCTCATCTGGACAGTGACTACTGCTCCCTCACGAAGGAGCCTGTGCCAGGGAAGCCGCAGGACTCAGGCTGCCACTTGGCAACCTCTAACAGAGGCCTTGGACTAACGGGGGAACCCCAGCCTCCAGCCCACCCCCAAGAGGCAGTACAGCCTGAACCCATCTATGCCGAGAGCACCAAGAGGAAGAAGGTGGCTCCGGCACCTTCCAAGCCACAGGCTGCAGTGGAACAGGCAGCAGCTGCTCGGGGCCAGGGCCAAGGCCAGGGCCAGGTACGGACAGCTAACGCCTGGGCTCAGAAATCAGCATCTGGCTGGGGCCAGGACCGGGAAGGCCCAGACAGGGCTCCCCCGGTGGCAGCCACCATCACAGTCATGGCAGCCCACCCAGAAGAGGACCACCGGACAATCTACCTGAGCAGCCCTGACTCCGCCGTGGGGGTACAGTGGCCACGCGGGCCCATGAGCCAGGACTCTGAGGCAGGGGAAGAGGAGGCTTCAGCTGGACAGGGGACGAGCTCCAGGGAAGGTGCCCGTCCCGATGCCAGTGAGAACACACCCAAGGGGAAGCCTGCCATTCCCCCCAAGCTGTCCAAGAGTAGCCCTGGAGGGTCCCCCGTGTCGCCTTCTACCTCCCCATTCTCGGACCTCAGCGAGGGGAGCTCCACAGGTGGTCCCGGGCCCCAGGCATCTTCCAGGGCCCCCACAGACTCTGCTGCTTCCTGCCGGGCCAACAGCGTCGCCGCCACCAGTGACTCTGCCCGGTGCCCCCCGCCTGCTGCCGCCGCCTCGACCTTGGACCAGAGGAGGCCCCGGTACCAGACGGGAGCCTGGAGCCGCCAGTGCCGGATAGAGGAAGAGGAGGAGGTAGAGCACGAGCTGTTGAGTAAAAGCTGGGGCAGAGAGATGGAAAATGGCACCGCGGAGCCCTCGAGCTCCTCCACCTGGCACCGTCTCCGCCCCATGGACAGCTCCTCTGCGCAGAGCAGCAAAGTTGGGACTGGGATGAGTAAGTCGGCCTCTTTTGCCTTCGAGTTCCCCAAGGACAGAAGTGGGATTGAGGTATTCTCACCTCCGCCACCGCCTCCAAAGTCGAGGTGAGTACATGGTCTGTGTGTCCTTGGGGCCCTTCCAGAAACCTTTGCTCTTGTCCTAGACCAGAAGCCCTCAGGCCCAAGCTCTTGAGTCCTGCACTCTGGGCATCAGCATCAGCCCAAAGGCCCTCGTGCCTTTATATAAGCTTCTGAGTTGTTCATGTTTGTGCTCAGCAAACAAGCCTACCAGGAGGGCCCTGCCTGGTCTTTTTGAAACGACTCTTTCCAAGAAGCACTGCCAAGCTGGTCTTCCTCTCTCCCAGTGCTCAGAGCTGTGGAAACTGGTGCTGTTTTCCTCCCCCTCTCTCTGAAGTCTCTCTAGCAGGCTTTTCTGGGGAAAGGCCCCATGCAAAAGAAGGCCAGGGGAGACTACAAGGCAGCATTTGGAGAGTCAAAGAGATGGGGAGG
The DNA here is from genome assembly GCF_022355385.1 of Mustela nigripes. Classification (NCBI taxonomy): domain Eukaryota; kingdom Metazoa; phylum Chordata; class Mammalia; order Carnivora; family Mustelidae; genus Mustela; species Mustela nigripes. Next base: position 18,302,702 of record NC_081574.1, read on the forward strand.
CCCCTGGGTGCTGCCAAATGTGTTCCAGAAACAGGCCTTAGAGCCAAGAGCAGAATACTAGGAGGCTCTGCACGTGGTTAGTAACCTTCAGATGTGGGTTTTTACGGGGAGGGAAAAAAAGGAGTTCATTTGAGCACGCTGAAACGTACAGCTTTTCTACCGCTTCTCTGCAGTCTCCTGCCAGTTTAAAGTACCTTTCAAAGGCCTAAGAAAAAACAAGTGCCTTTTTAAAGATACTGAGTTGTGCATGGAATATAAATTCTGGGAAAACATAATTTCCCTCTTATTTCAGCAAAGTGGATTTCTACCAGGGAAAGGAGAAACCTTGCTGTGTTTTTTCATTGTTGTTGTTGTTATTGTTTTGTTTTTAAAATGACAGCCTTTCCAAACAGGCCTTTTCTAGTTGTGTCATTTCCAGTGATTCTGTTTCAGCCCATGTGCCTCTGGGCTGCTGTCGGAAGCAGGGAGCTGTCCACAGAGAGATGCAGCTGTGACACTTGACTTTGAACATCAAGGCGTCTCGGGCTGTGATGCTCTCTCTAACATGGGCTTTTTCCGTGACCGCTGCTTTGTTCTGGTATTGCACTGGCCGCCTGCCATGCGGCGTAGACGTCCTCCAGGTCCTCAGGTGGTTGCAGACTCCTTTTGGCCACAGTTTTAACTTCCTGAGTGAATGAGGGAGCCAGCAGCTAAGAATAGCTCTCGTTTATATGGTGCTCACTATGGACCCGGCGTAGAGCTAAGGGAATTAGACCTATTAACTCATCTGATCCTCAGAACAGCCCCAGGAGGTAGGAATTACCACCCCCAATTTATAGACGACAAGGTAGAGATAAAAGGAGCTGATGTCACCTGCCAAGGTTACACAGCTGTCCCTGGACAGCTCTGCTCCTAACACATAGAGCACTTCAGCAGGTGTAGGAAGTGAACAAGGCATGAGAGTAAAACATGGGCATTGGATCTGTCTGCCTCAGGCCTCGTTAGGTTAGTGGGATGCACGCGCTTTGAACTTGATCAGAAAATCAAGTTTAGACGGCATCTGTCTTATCTATGGGCTGAGTGATCTTGAGCAAGCCACTTGGGGGTGACTGAGCCTCCCTAAAATTGGATGGGAATAACAATGCTTTTATAACACCCTGTTGTTGAAAGACTCGAGTGTGATGAACAGACTCCAGTAGAGAAGTTAGCTACTATTATTATTGCTTTTTAAAGTATTTATTTATAAATTTTAAAGATTTATTTATTCATTTGTCAGAGAGAGAGAGCACAAGCAGGGAGAGCAGTAGGCAGAGGGAGAAGCAGACTCCCTGCAGAGCAAGGAGCCCGATATGGGACTCGATCTCAGGACCCTGGGATCCTGACCTGAGCCTAAGGGAGATACTTAACCAATTGAGCCACCCAGGCATCCTGAGAGGTTAGTTATTATGTAGGCAAGAGCCACATAGGGCTACTGGTGGTGCAGAGACACCCGTACCCTATGGGAACCTTCTGACCCACTCCTAGGCATATCGTCTGAACACCACCTGGTTCCTTGGAGAAGAAACTAAACCTTTCTCATGGAAGAATTAAGGACTTGGCAAAACCAAGTTGCCACAGCAATGTGACTCAGGTAGGGTTTGTGTTAGCGGCTGGGTTGAGATGAGAGTTTTTTGGCTCAGTTTGTAACGATAAAACCATTGGGTTATATACAGCTCAAACCAGGTGGGAATCTCAGAGGTTCTAGGCTCCAGCTCTTAAAAACAAGAACAAACAAACCAAAAAAGTTCTTATTTTCAGGACTTTTGGGGGAAAAAAATCTAGGAAATAAAAATAGCTTAAGGGAACCAAAAAAAAATAGCTTAAGGGAGCCTAGAAAAGAGCAAAGAGCGCCTGGTACTTTTTCAAACAAACTCATATACATAGATATTTTTTCATTTGGGGAAGATGTTTTAAGCATTACTGACAGCTCTTGAGTCATCTCATCTCCCTCGTAGATAAGAGGGTGGGCTTGGGACCGTAAGCTGACTTTTAATTCTGGAACTCGGTACTTACTGAATCCCTCTGAGAAAGGTGCCAGAAACCCATAGTCTTTGAATCTAGCAGGTCAGGGTGAAGGCAGATCACGCTATTCTATGAGAATAGAGCCCACGGTGGATCCAGGACCAATACCAGTACTACGCTGGTAACTACGGCAGGCTGATGTCAGTTTTCCAAGATGGAAAATGTTGGAAGGTCTGTGAATGACATTGAAGGTTAACTCAATTTCTTTGCATGGCCCATCTGTTAATGGGTCCTATTTCTAGGAATCAGCCTCACCCGTGAACAAAAATAGCCAATCTCATATGACTCAACACTCTAGAGAAAGGGGCTGTTTCATGTAAGACAGTGTTACTTTTCACTTACCTTCACTTAGATCCTCTGCTTTCTTGTACTATTATGGAAGAACGAAGAATCATTTTATGGCTTGGAGTTAAAAAAGGGGGGGGCGGTTTGACTTGGCTTTCCTGGGATCTCGTTGTGGATGTTTGGCAGTAGCTTTTTTGTTTGTCTGAGATGTTGTCCTCTGTAAGCTTCCGTTAGGGTTCTGGAGAAGACTCTTGCCACAATGCCATATAGACTAGAGGCTCTCAATGCCCATTTCATACCCTTTAGAGGTCTTTAAGTGCACCCAGTGTTCCTCCCAGCAGATGAGGCATGGTCTGGGTCCACCAAGGTGGCTGCCTTCACGCTCTCGCTCACTGACTTAGACCAATGGACCTCACCGAGGGAAACAAGCATGGGCCTCTTAGTTTCAATGTCACGTTCAAGACTTAAGGCAGTTTCATTGAGAGCGGCAGCACCTGGGGAAATAATTAAGATGCAGAAGAATCAAATTTATTTCTGCCTTTTATTTCTTCACAGATGCAAACCTGGTTTTAAAAGACTTACGGCTTTTGAGTGACAAGGTCAGTTGAGGGAGAATCCTCTGATTAGCACAGACAGAAATTTCATAGAGAAACCCCAAATTAGGATGAGAGGCCTGAGCTCCGAGGAGGAGTGAGAGCACGGCAGGTGAATAAGAACGAAGACAGGTTTATATGGTTTTAGTGGCCAAGGGTCTGGCCCCAGATAAGACTAACCACAAGAAAAGAGTTTCCCCCAAGAAAGTGACAGACGTTTACTTTTGACGTTGTTACTCATGCTCGTTGTGATTTTAACCCACTGCTTAACTACATACTCCGCCCTCTGCAGGGATTCTGGGGAGCAGAGACCTAGTCTCTCTTTGGGCTTCTGCTCATTCTTGAATCCCTGCTCTCTCTCCCATGTCACTGCCCCCCAGACAGGTGGTGACAGTGTCACAGATGGAGCACTTTTCTGTCCCCAGAAGTGGCCACTGGGCCATTGGAATCAAAATCAAAATGACTTCATTGTGTGGTCTCTTAGTAACATGGTCTCTCAGCATGAGCCCCAAGGATGGAAATGGAATGATGGAAATCGGTATTTATCTCCAGACTCCATATCCAATCTGAGTTAAGCTGCAGATGCTTTATTCCTGAGGCATTTTCTGCTACAGTGGATTACCGTAGAATGGCAACAATTTACTAGGAAATCCCATAGTCTTGATGTGTAATGGGCTTTTCTGTGTGGCATTTTAAGAATCACAGTTTGTATTAGAAAGCACTATGTGTGCTCTGAGAATCTTTTCTGGCTGTGTTTAGCCTTTTTGACAAAGCTGAAATAAGTTGGCTGGAGGTCGAATCGATCCAGGGAAGAATGAACACTGGGGGATAGTTCAGGGAGAGAGACTGCTCCCGCATATACACTCAGAGTTTGGCAAACAGAACAAAGCACCCCAGCAAGGCACGTTTGTATTCTGCTCCCTGCCAGGGGCAAATTAATAGTTGGCTTCTTCCCCGGAGTTTATGGATAGAAACTGAAAACACTGGACATCTAATGATGCTGTCTGGACCAGGGAGGATTGAAATTGATTCCTTTATTTCTATTCTGAAATTTAGAAAAATCACCGGCTTGAACAGTAGTCTATATCAAGAATTTGGAACTTCTCTCCATTATGGAGCATACATCCATGGGTAAGGCTAGGTAGGGATTAGATACTTTCTGTAATCCATCAGGTGTCTACTTCCCGTTATGTTCTGTGTAAGGTGCTAAAACACCAGTGATTGGGTTCTGGCCCTCACGGCCCCCGAGGGTTGAGTGGGTATAAACTAAATCAGCGGATGTGTCGCCTGACCACCATGGGCTCTGCCCTTGTTGTTTTGGTTCCTTTTGATGAGATTCATTATCACAGCAACTGGAGTCTCAGCACATCCTCGTTCTGTTGGGTAACACAGAGGTAGGTGCAGCTCCGTGTCCCAGAGGAGTGAAAGAATAGTCCTTCCTTTCAGTGCCTTTTGACCCCATTCAAGATCAAGGTTAGTACCAGTTTATAGATAACCATTTATTTTTTAAAAGGCAAAATGGGGAGGCAGATGCTCCTTGAAGGTCAAGTGCATGCTTAGCCATCTGTAAAAACACAGTAACCTCTTTGGAGTCTGGTACATAATAGATGCTCAAGAAATACATGTTGAATTGTAGGTAGAGAAACATGCTCAGCTTATCTCACTTTCTGCAAAAGCACTATGCTTTGACATTAGGAAATGTTGAGAAAGGAAGAAGTAGCCTTAAACTCTTACATCCAAGTATTTTTTCTGAAACCCAGGTTTCTGGATTGCCCCAGTACTCTGTTTAGGCAGTTAACACAGTATGTCTTACACCATGTTCAATTGGATCCCTATTTGTATCTTGTCAAGAATTTGTAAATTCCTGGAAGTGTAGGAACCATGTTCTGTATGCTTTCCTTTGACTTTCCCATAGGGTGCCTCAGCATATACCTGGGACATAGTAGGTATTCAATAAAGGATTATTGAATGGGGGGGGGGGCAAAAGGCCAGAGAGAACTACAGAACTTGGCCTGATTTTTCACTAGATATCCTCTTATAATTCTGTGCCTAGCCTTGCTCAACAGAATGTTGTCACCTTGAGCGGAAGAAGCTGAAGTTAATAATTATTAATGCTTCAAGGTGGGCATTTCAAGGTGCCCTATAGGCACAATGCATCCTTTCATGGATTAATTTCTCTCCAGTACTTATACATTTCGGTTTTGCAACTGGGCTCATACTCTGCTTTTTTTTTTTTTTTTTTTTCCAAGCTGAACAGGTGTGTGGATCCAGCCCTCTCTCTTGCCATAAGAATGTTCCTTTCAGGTAGCTATCACCTAAGCACCTTTCTCCCCACCAGTGAGTCGCAAGGAAGTCTGGGTGTGGTTTCACTGCTCTTAGGAAGAGATTCTTCATGCTTCCTGAGGTGGGTTGGAAAACATGGGTGGGCCGTATGCTCGAGCCCCCTTCGACCATTAAGTGATCCGGCGGAGTTTTTCCTAAAATAGCCAGCCTACTTTTTGGGTATAGGACTCACCAGTTGGTGATAAATTATCTATTTGTGGTGCAAGTCGTTTGTTACACTGTATTAGGATCTCCGGTGTGCTCAGGGAGGGATTTTCTCTTATCAGCGTTGATAGACCAACTACGGAGAATACTCCGTGGCCCTTTCTGCAGCTGATAACCTTCAGAGTTTTAAGACCAGTCTTCATCCTCTGCACTAGAATTGCTCACTGTTTTTTTATATTGACTCTTGGTCTCATCCCTAAAGCTGTCAGTTGTTAGGGGTGTTCATGCTCTTTCCATACAAGTTTGTAAAACTCCGTTTCAATGAGCTTTTGTCTGTTGGCTTGGATGGCTGGACTCTCTGTGCTTCTCTAACAGGCTGACTCCCAGAAACAACTGTTCTTTGCTGAGGGGAAAAGGGGAACTTCTAGACTGAAGACAGCTATAAGAAATCCTTCCCTTTTTACTCATCTTACTGTCTAGTACCTATCACTGTCAGATGATCCCCTGACTTCCTGGTAGTTCGGTTTTTGGCCACTTCATGCTCATGTATGCTTGTACTATAAAAACTTATCTGAAGTTGGAAAGCTAGGCAAATAATGGGCAGTGTTACCATGTATGTTCCCGGGTTATAGAACGCCCTTCAGAATGGCTTCCGCTCTTTGGGGAGCTTTGGATGGTAGTCAAAATGAATGAAAAAAATACAATGACATTGGATAAACCCAAGGATAGTTGGGATAACTTGATATATTAGTAAGTAATAAGACCTTGAAGATCAGGGAAAAAGGGAGGAAGTCTTTGGAATTTTAGAACTGGTCACAGTGGGTATGTCACTTAAAGCTTATTCATATGTGTAGCTCAAAAGGAAGATTCTGTGATGGCATATTCTTGAACCGTGAGGGCAGTGCGGTTGCACTGTCCATACCAGTTCCCCTCAACAGGAGTGACAGCCTGAGCCCCACATGGAAAACAGGGAGACCCTGGGCCCTCCCTGCAGGAAGGTTCACCGTGGTCAGTCAGTACTCTCAGCACGTTATGCCAGCACAGGGGGTAGACATGTGTGCCAGATACATGTTAATTTAGGTCTAACAACTATTCCCTACACTAATTCAAGGGTTTTACACCTGGGAGAGGATCTCTGTTCTGTCCAGCTCAGGCCGTCCTGAGCAGACTTTGGCGGACTATGGTCTCTCTTTGATTATGACCTCAAAGTCCAGATAGTTTGAAAATGAAAATTCCATATTATAAATGTAAATATTATAGATGTATCATATAAATATAACATAAATATATTATAATATAAATACATGTTTTCATAATGCATAGTAGATATAATTTTTCTGCATCTTCCGGGCTAGTGGTGAGCTAGGTTGTCTGTTTCAGAGATGTTCAACTTGGGGATGGAGCATGTCTCCCGAGGAGCAAGTACAAGAAAGCCAGGACAAGAATATTCACTGATCTGTTACATTTGCTTTGTGACCTCCCTTTCAGTCTTTCAAAACGCCTTTATGTCCTCTCCAAAACTTGAAACAGAAATTGTTTCTACCAGTGAATCCTAAATCCAGCTCCTTGATCCTACTTCTTATCCTACTTCCGATGCTTGCCCATGCCTCTTATAAAAGCAGAGAACCATAATGAAAGAGGCTCTTCTTACAGTTCAGATTCTGAAGTTTTCTTGGTTTTAACAGTTGATCAGTCACTAAATATTGAGGACTCAGAGTAGGTAGAGCTAATATGAGTTACTGAGTAAAATTCAGTATACGAATACATTATGTCCTGCACTCTCCGTTTTTCCCTGTATGCCTCAGAGAAACATTTGGGTCTGTAGAGGAACACATATGATGGAGATCATCACAACATTGTTCCCGGTAGAGGGTGGGTGGGGCAAGCCCAGGTATTCCTATCTAGGAAAACAGAAAGTAAAAGGTCTAGGAAAACAGAAAAGTAAAACATCATGAGTATGAAATGAAATACTTAATGGCAGTCAGACATTATGGGCTGGATATATATGCAGAAACATGGAAGAAACTTAAACTAGCTTTGGGAGAAGTAACTAAGAAACAGAACAGGATCTCTAACACAGTGTAATTCTATAAACTGAAAACACATAAGGCAACAACATGTCTTTTTAAAAGATCAATCCAAGGGTGTACATCCAAGGAAACACAGTGAGTACGTGCAAGTGGGAAACTGAAGTAGAGATGGGGAGGAAGGGAAAAGCCAAAACAAGGCAGATCTGTGTAAAGGTGTATGGCATAATCCAGATCTCACCTTCTGCCCTGGAAGTGAGTAAGAACATAAAGAAGGACTGAATCATGGAGAACGAGGATTTACTTGCAAGAAATAAGGAAGGCGGGCGCCTGGGTGGCTCAGTGGGTTAAGCCATTGCCTTCGGCTCAGGTCATGATCTCAGGGTCCTGGGATCGAGTCCCGCATCGGCTCAGGTCATGATCTCAGGGTCCTGGGATCGAGTCCCACATCGGGCTCTCTGCTCAGCAGGGAGCCTGTTTCCATTA
>NC_081574.1:18310719-18468062 GCF_022355385.1 Mustela nigripes
TGATCTCAGGGTCCTGGGATCGAGTCCCACATCGGGCTCTCTGCTCAGCAGGGAGCCTGTTTCCCTCTCTCTCTCTCTGCCTGCCTCTCTGCCTACTTGTGATCTCTGTCTATCAAATAAATAAATAAAATCTTAAAAAAAAAAAAAAAAGAAAGAAGGAAGGCAACTAAGATTATCAAGAAACCTGTTGAATGTTTGAAATAGTTGCTTCGTTGCGTGAGAGGTCAAGTGCAAGGATTGCCAGGGAGCCCCAAGAGCTCGATGAAGGCAGGAAGCATATATTAATTGAGGTCCCCAGCTTCTTGGTTATGCACTTTCCTAGAGAAGCAGTGGGCTGCCTGGTGCAGGAGTGAAGATGGAAAGTGTTTGAACTTACCTGGTGCAATATTGTGATTTGTAAGAAATAAACGTTTGGTCTCCATTCCCTGTTTCTGGCACAGAGCTCCTAAAACCCCTGGAGTTTGCTAGGTGATGAATTTCCTAGGAGCCATAAAGGTGTGTTTTATTATGTTAATGAGGTGACTTTTGAACCCGCCTAAGTATGGGGGCTGGTTGCCAGGAAATCAGCCCTGCGATTTGAGGGTTGGAACTTTCAGCCCCACCCCCCAGCCTCTGGGGAGCAGTGAGGGGCTGGAGGTTGAATCCTTCTTCTGTGGCCAATGCTTTAATCAGCTGTGCCTCTGGAACGAAGCGTCCATAAAACCACCAAAGAATGGCGTTTGGAGAGCTATGAGGTTTGTGAACCCTCGGAGATGCGGGTGGAGTGGTGTGGACCTGCTGAGGTCATGGGTGGTTCCGAGCCCTTTCCCCACACCTTGCCCTGTGCGTGGCTTCCATCTGGCTGCTCCTGGGTTATAGTCTGTTAGTGAAGTGCTTCTGTGAGTTCCTTGAGCTGCTCGAGCAAATGAATCGGACCCAGGGAAGAGATCATTGGAACCTCCGATCTGTAGCTGGTCGGTCAGAGCACAGGTGATGACGTGGACCTGGGATTGTCATCTGCCACAGAGGGCAGTTTAGTGGGGACTGAGCCCTTAACCTGTAGAATCTGATGCTGTCTCTGGATGGTTAGTGTCAGCACTGAGTTCAATGGTAGGACAGCCAGCTGGTGAGAATTTGTGGTGTAGGGAACCCTCCCTCCTGAAACCCGGAGGTTTCAGCCAGGGCTGTGGGAGATGGGGGGTGGGGGGAGAGCGCAGCTAACAGAGGGCTGAAGAGGTGACCCGGGAGTGGGAAAGAAACCTCATCCTTTTTGGGCAACACACTGGGCCAGAGTAGGGAGTGGAAAAGATCATCTAGTGGCTTTGTTACAAATAGCCTCACTCTCCCAAGCCAGGAGGATAAGAACAAAGTCTAACGTAAATACACATGGATTTCTTAAGCCAATAGTTGGGCTCAGAAATTGGGTCAACAGAGTGGACTTGGAGCATTTGCTGAATCAAGAGAAAGAGGGAAAGATAATTCTGAAAGCGTTGTTGCCAAAACCAGTAGTCTAGAAACAGAAAGATTTCTGGTCAGCCACAGATTGTATTGGTGGATGGGTTCCAAAAGAGATAGGTTAGGAGTGGAAGAGCAGTAATTCCCAAGTTGATGAGTAAGAATTTGCTGCTGCTTTGGTTTACTCAGTCACCAGAGTCCTGGTGAGAGGGTGGAGAGGTGGTGTGAACAGGGAAGGAACCATGTGAGGTTCTTTTTTGCAGAGGAGAGACAGGCTAATACCAGAAAAGAGGTTCGTCTGTTTCTTAATTTGTGTGTAATGGAGCTAAGCAACCTGGTCATCTGTGCAGTACCTTAGCCCTGAGCCTGGGGCCAGACTACAATTTAGTGACATCTGGAATCATAGATTCATACTGAGGTCTGGTTGATGGACAGATTGGTTCTTCTTCATTACTTTAGAATAATGCCTATCTTCAAAGCATCATCCTGATGAATTTTCTTCTTTGATCTCTTTCTCTCTCTTTTTTTAAAGATTTTATTTATTAATTAGAGAGAGAGAGAGAGAGTGTGTGTGTGTGTGTGTGTGTATGTGGGAGAGCACACAAGTGGGGGGAGGAGCGTACAGAGAGAGGGAAGGAGAAGCAGATTCCCCACTGAGCACAAAGCCCAAGGCCTGGGGCTCCCTCCCAGGACCCCAAGATCATGATCTGAGCCGAAATCAGACACCCAACCAACTGAACCATCCAAGTGCCCCCTTTGAGTCTCTTCAAGGACCATAATAAAAGTAGAGATTTCAGAGTGAAATCTGTGACCCGTGTGCCCTTTTCTGCTTCTATCCAGGGAGAGAATTACTCAGTTTACTAGAGGCTGCTGAAGTCCTCCCTCTGTCTGTCTGTCTCCATCCAACCATCCATCTTTCTGTGCACCTGGTACTGTTTTTGGCACGTAGCAAATATTAACTCATTGCCTCTTGCCTAACAGTCGGTGAGATAAGTATGATTGTTACCCCATTAGGAGAAACGGGCTGGACGGGCAGCTGAAGCACGGAGAGCTGAGGTGCCCAGCCAGTAAGCCGTGGAGCCAGGATCCAAGCCAGGCAGCAAAGCCCCCTGGGGTTCACATAACCTCTCCATAAGAACCCTTCCTAGATGACTCTGAAATCCTTCTGGAAAGTTCCGCAAATGCTTGCACGCTGTTCCTCCCAAAGGCTCCCGCAGGTGTTCCCACACGGTGCTCGCCCATAGGCGGCCCAGCCGTCAGGGTAACCCTCTGGATTGCAGCTGCCTGGTCGTCCATTTGTTCCTCCTCTCCTTTTCATCTCTTCCTCTCTGCCCGCGTGTGAACACCTGTAAGATCATCCCCCTTGACTTGCCAGGCCAGGACTCGGGGCCTCTTTACCTCTATTGGAGATAACAGGTGGTGCACTGGGGGTGGGGTCTCTCTTACCTGCTCCCCGACAGCTCCTGGCCTGTCCTCAGCCTCAGCTCAAAGCTCCCCAGGCCAGGTAACGCCAAACCTCTGCCTGCCTTCTTCAGCATCAGGCTGCCCGGACCTTCTCTAGGAAAGTACACAAAAGAACATGGCCGCCTGGGGCCACGGATTAAGGAATTTTAATTTTGGGGGACCTGAAAGGTGATCTTTTAAAAACCTACATATCTCTCATTGCCAAAGTAGATCTGTATATCATCAGGGCAAATGCCTTCAAATTTCCATTTGACCAATTCAAGCATTTTTATCCTTCCCTAAAACTAAAGACTGACCTAAATGTGTGCATGTGCACATCCCTATCTTTAAAAATAAGTATGGGTTTATTCCTGTTTTTAAGTGGTTTGCATTGAATGCAAACTGCATTCATCATCAGGTTGAACCAAAGGGTTTTTCAGCTTGTAGAGCTATCGAAGTCACTAGTGCATTAACTGCAAATGCAAATTTATTAATTTGCATTGTGGGGAACATTGAGGTCTTCTGACCAAAAATGAAACTGATTTCATATCTTTATACATGCTAATAAATCAGGGGGGAAGCATGCCCCCCGAGTACACTGGACTTTATTAACCCTTTCCTGTGACACTGAGATATTTGGAATATAACTCCCCTAGCATTTTCATCAAAGAGAGCCAAAAATAAAAACAATAAAAACCTTTTGGTGTAGTTACCTGCCTTTTCAACCCATCTCCTGAAAAGAATTTTTTTTTTTTTAGAAAAAATAATTTTTTTAACTAGAAGATTTGTAGAAGTTCAGGATATTTGGGGACTGTTGTATTTTGTAAATATGAGAAAGGTTCAGCTGTTGAATCCAGCCTTATTGGGGGTGTTTGCTCCGTGTTCCTGCCTTTTGCAAGATTTGCTGGGCAAATGTAATTCTTTACCAAAAGGAAACATTTATGTTCCCAGATGCCACCAAGTTATTGAAACAGAAGCAGATAAACTTAGTCAAGAAGTATTTAGTAATTACTGTGTGTTCCAGTATATTCTGAGTAGGACACAGCTCCTCGAACAATTTATAATTTGGGCGTGGTAATAAGCCTGTCTCACATGAAACAATTAGAATAATCTAACCAGAATTATAACCTAATGCCCAGTGATATGAATCAGACTCAGCTCGGTGTGCTTTCCAGAGGAGACGGGCCAGTCAGAAAAGACTGCAGGGATTTGGGAGGGATTTGTAGGTAAGTGATATGGACCCTGGGTTTGAGGGTATAAAGCTTTGAAAGAAAGAGACAGATGTTTCTTCAGAGCTAAGATAGGCAGGGGACAGTAATGCAGAGTGCTTTGGGGACGATGAGAGATTAGGCCAGTTGGAGCAAAGGATTAAGGAGGAGAAGTAGTAGTATATAAACAAGATGGTAATCATTTTTTTTCCCCAAACAAGAAGTCTAGCTATATATTCCAATATATAAACAGTGGGGGAAAATGTTTTAAATTGAGATTAGTGAAGAATATCTGGGGTATGTATTTCAGTCACCACAGAGCACCCAAGATCCAATATGATGGCCGAGGTTAAGCATACTTAACAAGAGCTCTGTATAGCCTCAGCCGTCATTATGAGAGCAGTGTTTTAGAGAGATTTGGAGTCAGGATGCTCAACTCCCAAGACTGCAAATGTATTCTGAAGGTATAGACTGAACCCTCTATATACTTTTTTAGGGGAGCTGGATAAGTATTTATCTCCCAGGTCATAGGTCTGTTGAAGCAAGGATGGCAACGTCTCTACTCACTGTTGTAACCGCAGTATTTAACACAGTGCTCAGCACAGAACGGACAGTCAAAGTTTATGTCTTGAAAGACCTGGGAATGCTATTCAGGACAGACAGGACAGGGGACATGCTGCAGCTAATAGAGGCATAGGATAAGTAAAATCAAAAACAAAAACAAAAACGAGGTGCTTTTATTCACCGAGCAAGCTCAGCTTGAATCATTTAATGATCTTGATCTTAGGATGTGGCTACATAGTAGAGAGTGAGTGGGGTGAGGCTGACTGTGTTTCAGAGCATATTTGAATTGCCGCTAACATTGGAGCCCAACAAGACAATTGGAGATTGAGAGCCGCAGGTCAGAGGCAGAGCCGTCCCTGTTTTCCTGTGCTTTTGCAGGAAGTGCATTTTATAGAAAAGTCAGAGAGGAACTAAGGGGAAAGGAGAGCTCTGAGCGGTGAGTTCCCAGCCGGCTGACCACACACTCCCGGCACTGCCACCGAAGCTGGCCCTCCTCTTCGGGGCTGCTCCATGGGACCCTGTAGCCCCTGGCCCAGCCTGTCCCTGGGCTCTGGGGGGCCTTGCCAATGAGGATGACGCGACGCGCCAGAGTTTAGGATGGTAAGAGGTTCTCCTTCTTTGATTTAGGCACGACTTATTTGCATCTGAAACTAGCCTGTTTTCACTTCTTCTGGGTAATTTTAAAAAATGGATGTAGCGTCTTCTAACCCGTGTGTGCTTTCAGATCTAGTTCAGAGGGTTTCTCCAAGTCATCACCAAACTTAGCAGTGAATTCGACCAGCCCGAAGGCTTGGTGTGCAGGTGCACCTGGGTCTGGAGTCCTGGGTCTGAAATCACGCTCTAGCATCCTTTGGGGTTTCATAAGCTTCTGCTCCGGAGGCAAAAACTTCTCAACTGAATGTGTGTGAACTGAACACAGTTCAGGACAGTGAGAAGGACACTTGGCCTCCGTCACACTTTACAAACCGTGATGTCCGATGAGAGCCTGGTGGATGTGCTAAGCTTGAGCCGCGGTCCCCGCCGCAAGCTGGGGCTGGGAATCCGCTAAGAATTTTGGACATTCTGGAAGCTTGGTGGGTATTTTTAGATGAGTCTTGTTCCTATGAATGAGGAAGTCCGGCAGATGGCTCTTGTGCCTGGATTTTTTTTTTTTTTTTCCCCAGCTTTCTACCAATACAGTTCGGAGAAAACACTGGCAGGGCTTCTTTCTTGAAGGACAATGGGGGGAAAAGCCATTCTGAAAACACCGGGCGGCAGCTGCAGGGCTCAGTCTCTAAGGACACGGGGCGCAAGCTGTGTATTTCATCCTCCTCTCCTGTGACTCTAGCTCATCGACAGGAGGCAGGGAAGGAAGTCTGAGTAAGAACAAGTCGTTTATCACCCTGCGGGAGCAAAGACATCTGTGCAGGCCGTGCTCTCCCTGCCGCTGATAAGAATGTTATTCACCACCCAGAGAGGAAAGACCGAAGTCTGTGGTTTCGGCCGGTTGGAGCCACTTCCTTAAATGACATGACATCAGATTGCAAATTCTAGATGGTTGGCACCAGTTTTATGAAGAGCAGATCAAATTATTGTTAATGAGGGGAAAGCACCTTTAGAAACAACTAGTAGAGTCTTGGCTGTGGCCTTAGGTCCGACAGAACAACCCAATGGTGCTCAGAGAAGTCACCCTTGGAATAGTGAGCCTTTCCCTGGGATTCTTAAGCAATGTCTTGCTTACACCGATGGAGCACACAAAAGCAGCTGGATTGTAGGTGTGTGCTCTGACGGTCAGCTTCCCCTTTCACTCTGAAATCTGAGCTAGTTTGGCTCATTCCCTACTTAAAATGGCAACGCGTTAAGAGCACAGATTCCATGGGATTCCAAGAAAGAAGGTTTTTGATGCAATTCATATAAAAGAGTCATCGCTCCCAAGATCTCACTATGATGAGAAAGGATTACCCCTTGCTTCCCCGTTTACACCGGAGCATTCCAGATGCCTACTGGGCTTTTGTTACCCAGCGGGAGCCTGGGCTGCTCAAGCCTTTTTAGTAGAGAAATGGTCGTCTTCCCAGAAGCCATGAAAACATGAAAATTCCCCCTGTGCGTAGGTACTGAGATTTCCCAAGTCTAATTTTGAGGCTCCCCGTGTCCCTACATGTACACACATGCTGCCGAAAATTTATCCTGCAACCCCGAGAATAACTTTGTCTGCATCCACGTGATGAGTTCAAAACTGTGACTTCTCCCTGCCAGTGACTAGACGCAGAAGAACTGATTTTTGAAGTCTCAGAAGAGTTGCTTAGGTCCGAAAAATAACGTTTTCCATCTATAACGCTCTTCTGTGGTATTACTAACCTTCTCTGAATCTGCCCGTCGCACCATGGGGCCTGGTGGGAACCCTGTTGGGTCCTCCTCTCTGTCCGTCGCCTTTCTGGGGCTCAGCATCAGGTCAACGAGAACAGCCACCCATAGGTTCATACAGGCCCTCCTGACTTTCTGTCCTCCTAGAAATGTTCATTCTCCATTTATCAAATATGTTAAGCATACAGGGAAGTTCAAAGAATAACTTAGCTGTCATGTGTCCTCCAAAGATTTTTCAAGTGTTATTAGTCATTTTAGATTTTGAAAACGAAAACGTTACAGGTTCAGGGGAAAAGGACTTCATCATATCTAGTTTCTGCTTCCATTTCCCACTGTTACCCAGAGTGTTCACTAACTTGAAGGTGGTGAGTATTATTTCCATTTGACTGCATATATAGGATAAACAAAAAAATTGCAGCATCATTATGTATTTTTAAAAATATATTAAAATGGCATCACACTGTACTTGAGACCTGTTGCAAATTACTTTCTTTTTTTAATTGAACTATATAGTTGGCATACAATATCATATTAGTTTCGGGTATACATAGTGATGCAACAATTCCATACGTAATGAAATGCTCACCACGATGCCTAGTTACCATCTGTCACCCTGTGAAGTTACTATAATACGATTGACTATAATCCCTGTGCTATACTTTTCATCCTTGTGACTTACTTATTTTATAACTGGAAGTTTGTACCTCTTAATCCCATTCCCCTATTTCAACCGTTCCCCCCTTTCTTCCCCTCTGGCCACCACTAGTTTGTTCTTTGTTTTTATGAGTCTCTTTTTCTGTTTTTTTGTTCATTTGCTCATTTTGTTTTTTAGATCCCACATGTATGTGGGCTCCTAGGGTATTTTTGTCTTTCTCTGACTGATTTCACGTAGCCTGATGCCTTCTAGATGCATCCAGGTTGTTAGAAATGGTGCGCGTTCTTTTTTATGACAGAGTGATATCATTGTATATACCTATGACTTCTTCTTTATCTGTTCATCCAGCAGTGGACACGTTGGTTGCTTCCGTATCTTGGTTGTTGTAAATTACACTACAGTAAACATAGGGGTGCCTCGGTCTTTTCAAATTAGTGGGTTTTCTTTTTTTTTTTTTTTTCAGGTAAATACCCAGATGTAAAATTACTGGGTCATATGGTATTTCTATTTTTAATATTTTGAGGAACCTCCGCACTGTTTTCCACAGAGGCTTTACCAGTTGGCATTCCCACCAACAATGCACGAGGTTCCCTTTTCTCCACATCCTCGCCAACACTTGTTATTTCTTATGTTTTTCATACTAGCTATTCAGACTGGTGTGAGGTCATTATCTCATTGCAATTTTGATTTTCCCCAAGCTGCTTTTAACATTCAACATTTAAGAATCATTTCAGTATTAGTACATTAAGTCAAGTTCATTTATTTTTTAGTTATATGTCATATTCCATTATAAGATTATACCACAATGTATCCATTATTTTATTGATGGACACTGGACTGTTTATGATTGTTTTTACTCTTAGTAACACCATGAAGAACCTGTCCATGTATGAGATTTTCTTTAGATCTGCACTGATTGGTACAATAGTCAGTAGCTTAAAATGCAGCTACTCTAAATTGCATTGTGCTGTGTGTATAAAATACACACCAGAATTTGAAGATTTAGAATGAAAAAAAAAAGTAAAATATCTCATTAATGATTTTTATACTCATTACCTATTAAGTTGACAGTATTTTTATATATTTTGTTTAAATAAAAGATATTATTAAAATAATTTCACCTGTTACTTGGCTACTAAAAAGTTTAAGATTATATGTATATGATTTGCACTGTAATTTTTTTGGACAAGGCTGGTCTAGATCAGGGCCAGTAATTACCATCTACAGTATGGTAATCTGTGTTTGTAAATAAAGTTTTATTGGAAAACATGTCCATTCATTTACATAGAGTTGATGATTGCTTTCCTGTTGCCATAGCAGAGTTGAGTAGTTGTAACAGAGACCATATGATCCATAATCCTAAAATATCACCCATCTGGCCTTTTAAGGAAATGCTTGTTGACCCCTATTCTAGAGCAGTGATCTTTAGCCATTTTTTAACAATGACCCACAATAAGAAATGTGTTGGCTATCATGACCCAGTAGGCACACACCTGAAACGAAAGTTTCACAAAACAATGTTTCAAAAATCCTTACTGAAATATTTTCGTGTTTTCTGGTCCCATAGGAGCCTATTTTGTTAAACTGCTGGTAAATTGCCATGACTCACTAAATTGACTGGGCTGCACATTCACTACTAGTGATTTGAATAACATTTCTCAAGGACATCTATCCAAGGGGTGTGTGTGTGTGTGTGTATGTATGTGTGTCTTCACAGACACACATTTACATATTTTTTTAGTTTTATCTGTTTGTATACATTCCATTCAGTGTTTTTCTAGGTTTATGGACTGGGGAGCTTTGCCAGCTCAGCAGCTCTGGTGCTGGAATTTCTCCCTTGGCAATTTTCTGGGCCTGAGGAGCAAGAGACTCCAAAGGCCACTTTGGAGGGGCTGGGTCATTGCATTGCCACAGAGCTGACTTCTGTCCTAGACCCAGGAGTTGTCATTACTCACAGCTGCATACCTAGGCTTTATCTGCAAAAGCCATGATTGATAGATCAGATGAGAATAAAAATATTTTACAAAACTTTCCATGATTTTATTTTGCCAGAGGGTAAAATAAAGATAATCTACTGCCAGAGCACTTCCTGAGGATCTGATATTTCCCAGAGCCCTACAGTGACATTAAAACGTAAGGCATACTATTGGTCGTGACCTGGCCATCACTGTCACAGCTTACACTTGACAGCTGTAAGCTATTTCTCAATGTGGGTTCTAAGAATTGGGGGTGAGGAGAAGGACGTGTCCCTGAAGAGTATTTTCATGGGAGCTAACAAACTTTCTCTAAACTTTTCTGGTGATCAGTACAGCATCCCCACGACCGCAAAGACCAATGGAGGGTCTGGCAATGTTGAACACAAAGAACAGTCGATACATTCTTGACTGTAAGGTCATGTGCATTAAATAAGGCAGCTCTGATGCCAGATCAATACTGCATTGTATATTTCCTACAGCCGATATTGAGATATAGATCTGCTGTAGTGGGAACAGGACTGTCATCAGGAAATACCAGTTTGGACAAATCTGGGTTACCACCAACAGGGAGAGAGCTAGATTGATTGTGCTCTGCCTCACTTGGTGGCAAAAATGTCAGGTCAGATTGAATATTCATGTAGTCCTTGGGAAAAGGGAAGGAGAAATCAATAAGCTAACTGCTTTACCTGATAACAGGCAGTGTTTTCTCCAAGGCAAGTTATTTATCTCTTGAACTTGGTATTCCGGTCATGATATGTTGGTAATGGTGTCTTAGAGATGCAACAAAAGATTTCATAGAAAGCCTAAGGGCAGATTCTATGCTTCAGGAAGAAGGGTTATGTTAACATATTTCTGAGCATTGTACTAGCAGTCTGGTTAAATTGATAGAAAGTTTTCGTTAATTCCAAGGAATAACCTAGACCCTTTGAAACTCTGTTAAGAGAGTACCAGACAAGAGGAAATCCCACCTTTTTAGGCCTAATTTGCAATTCATTTGCCCTGTGATCCTGCAGAAGCTACCCAATCTCTGTATATCTCTGTAATCAACTCGTATGATAACGTTCGTGTTTTTCTTCATAGAGATGTTGTACAGTCTACAATAGGGGACATATGTTTTGGCCAACAGGGTTAGAATATGAAGGCGGTTCCTCCTAAATCATGATTTTGGATTTGTCAAAATTTCATAGACTCACCCGTCCTAACCGTACTTGACAAATCTCCTACCATTCACGTGCATAAGGTTTCAAAAGTGTGCCCGTTCTCTCTTCCCAGGATCATCTTTTTTTCAAAACTTAGCTGGTGCTTCAGGTTTCCAGAGCATAGTAGGTTCATGACCCATTGCCTGGCTTTTGAACTGAACCCAAACTAATCACTTTTCTTGTTTGTTCTTGCATTTTCCAGGCACCTTTTAAAAATGAACAAGAGCAGCTCTGATTTGGAAAAAGTAAGCCAGGGCTCTGCAGAGAGCCTCAGTTCTCCCTGCAGGGGCGTCCACGTCAGCTTCAACACGGGCTCCACGGACAGCCTGGCCTCAGACTCCAGGACCTGCAGTGATGGAGGTAACAGACTTGACCTTGACGAAGAGGCTTAGATTCTCCCAAGTCTGGAAGGCCAGCCATGGTCTCACTGCTAGGATTTGGAATGGCTGAGCTAGACCTACCATCTTGGTCCTACTTTGACCCTGAGGTAGACTCCACCGAGAGGGGCAGTTGCCATTAATTCCCTTTTGGATACGTGACGAGGCACCTCATGCTGCCCTGCTTTTTCTACGGACACACAGTGCGTCCACTGGCTCCTGGGGTGATGAGCTATCTATGTATAGGTCTGTCTTCCATTTCTGTCCTCGGGATGTGTTCTTGGGGGATTAGTACCACCAACCACAAGCTTTTACCCTCCACGTTTCTCTCTCTCCCTCTCCGCTATCTTCTTCTCTCCTTCATGTGCATGAGGGCACACCCCCATGCACACGTGCACACACTCACTTGGAAACGGCAGGCGCTTACGTATATGTTTGTTGAATTAAAGCATGGAGGCTTCATGAGACTACCAGCCATCCCACTCCGTGGAGAGAGCTCTAAGGTGTACTATGTGGGTATGTCCTGATTGGGCACATTCCTGAGAAGGAACTCTTGTGTTTCTGTAGTCGTAATGGGTAGTGTTAACACCTCTCACCGTTTCAACATTCTTTGCATGTGTGTGTGTGTCTGTGTGTTTCTTCTGCTTTTCTCTTAAACTCGCTTTAGCATGTTAGTTTTCGACATGTGCTAACATGACGACCTCTCTCACTCCAGTGGAAATATTTCTTCCCAGTAGGCAATTTTGGAGTCGAGACTTCCATCGTAAAGTCGCAGTCACCAACATATTTCTATTGGAAAGATGAGTACGGCAAAGTCTAGAGCATATGTTGTGTCAGTCTGTGGTGTGTTCTTCTGGGAAACTTCTGATAGCTCAGACTTTAAAACGGCAAATCGCTTAGTTTGGATTGGGGTAGGATGTGGCGAAAGAGGGCTTTCTTACTCTGCAGATTTTCCCCTTTTCATGGTTCTGGCTTTATCATGTGCCAGTTATTCAATGGGAATGGACTTCAAAATGGGCATTCCTAGATCAACAAAAAGTGTATGCCTTGTTACTAGAATTTGGGCCCTTAGAATGAAAGATTTTATTCTGCTTATGAACGCTTATGCTTTCTCCTGCTTATGGCACCTGCTTATGGCTCTACACCCTAGACCATGCTTCCTTTCCCCACTCTCCCTTTGTCATAGCTATTAAACATCAGTCTAGAGACCGTCTAGAACCACACTGGTCATGAAAAGTGAAGAAGCCTTCAGTCTGCTTCTCATCGTTAATCAAGGTGGCTTGCTTCCGGTCTATTCCTAAACAGTTACCTTTCAATCCCATGAATCCTTACTCGCTTTTACCTCATAGAAAGAATATTGAACTATTTACCCATCATACCTTTTGTGACTGTATCTAGCCCTGAAGCTGAGAGAGTGGATCTGAAGGGAGATAGAGTTAGTTCAAGCTCAAGTTCCTGGAGACCAGAATGTAATGTCTTCTTTAATATTAAATCAAAAGATATCATTAGACTATTTGTTTTGTCAGTAAGAATTCACTAGTGAAAAAAGACACATTTTCCAGACTTTTTGTATCTGCAGTAAAGACGGACCTGAGTGAGCTGAGGACAAGGTCACTCCAGAGTGTATCATAATAGTTTGTGTAAATTTCTTGGAAGCTTGTCAGGGTTAGTGGTTAAAGTTAGTTTTCTACTATTTGGGTTTTGTGACAAAAAAAAAAGTTTTAAATTTCATTTAAAATGGGGGGGTGCACCTGGGTGGCGCAGTCGGTTAAGTGTCCAACTCTTGGTTTCAGCTCAGGTCCTGACTTCAGGGTCATGAGACGGAGCCCCGCATTGGGCCCTGCGCTCAGCGGGGAGTCTGCTTGAGGTTCTCTCTTTTCCCCTTCCGTCTTCCCCTCCCCCACTTCTCCCATGCATTAGCGCACTCTCCCTCTTTCTCAAATAAAGAAATCTTTCTAAAAAATTTTATAAGAAAAACAAACATAATTGGAATATATTACTTTGTTGAATTTAAAAAACTGATGTGTCTAAATTTTAGCTTTACAAAGTGTCATCTTTATGTCACTGTTCACGTCACTTCTTCAGGCTTGTACCCCATGTCACACCCCTCAGAGCACATCTGTTATCCCATCTGTCCATGATGTGCAATTCAGCTGAACAGTGAGTCTACTCAGTGGAAGGAAAAAAATCCATGAAAGCAGTTTGGTTGGTGCTTGGCTTGGAGGGACAGACCGCACGTGTCAGGACAGATCCATGCACGCCGCCGAGAGGTGACCTGTGGGGAATAGCCGGGAGGCACAGAGGTCAGCTAAATGATCACCACAAATGGTCATCAGAAGACTCTCATGCTGTAAATGGTTCCTTTCAAATAGATGAACCTAATGCCCCATGGAGATCATTTTCCTCTTCGATTTAGGGTAACGTTAAAATTCAGTGCCACAGTTTAACACACATCCCTGACGCCAGGTTCCCACAGTCTGGCAGATTAGAAAGTGCTCTGTGGAACCGAAGCTGTTGGCACCAGCAACAGGTAAGAGGTCTGGCCACACAGTGAATTTAGGTGTGAATTTACATGAAGGTCAGTGTTCGTGTTTTTATAGCTAGCAGACCAGAAATATAGGCAGGTTAATGAAATATCCTCACGGTAGTCCGCTTCTTTTCCTCAGTAGTTATGCCAAGGGGTTTTGTTTTGTTTTGTTTTGTTTTGTTTTGTTTTTTAAGATTTTACTTATTTATTGAAAAGAGAGAGCACACACGAGCAGGGTCAGGGGGCAGAGGGAAAGGGACAAGCCCGCTCCCCGCTGAGCAGGGAGCCCAACGCAGGGCTCGATCCCAGTTCCCCGGGATCATGACCTGAGCTGAAGGCAGCCATTGAACCCACTGAGCCACCCAGACACCCTGCCCCCCAAGAGGATTTTTTAAATGTATGCATTAGTTCAGTCATTGACTTGATAGATACTTGTAGAATCCAGACCTCGTGCTGGATACGATTTTAGATGTTGAATGTAGAGCAGTGACAAAAAAGGCCCAGTTCCTTCTCTCCGATTCCAGTGGGGAGAGATGGACAAGGAGAAAGATAAAGGGCTAAAGTAAAACAGCCAGTGTGTCGGATGGCAGTGAATGCTATGAAGAATCAAGCCAGGAAGTGGGCGGGAAGGGGTGGGCGGATCTGTCAAGAGGAGAGACAGTCAGTCCACACAGATCAGACATCAGTTGGGAGTGACAACCTGACCTTCCCTGAGCATTTGCTCCTCGACTCGGGCTGTTACCTGAGACTCCGTAAGAAGAAAAGGCGGCCCTTTTTCAGGGCCTTTTTCAGAGACTCCCTGGCTGAAAATAGTGTGTTCTGACTGTCAAACAGGCCCTCAGAGCGCTTGATCCTAAATTGGCAGGTTTGGTCTAATAGATTCCATTTGGTGTTTTGCTCTAACAGGGATGAGGCCCACCTCATCCCCCACCCCTGTGGAGACACACTGAGTCATGGGATCTGTTCTGGGAGATTGATTAGTGAAGGAGGAAGAAGATATCCCAAAGGAAAAGATAGTCATTTCTAAGAATGTCTGTGGCCTGAGCCCTTACAATATCACCAAAGTGAAGCTTTACCTTAGCTTAAACTATTCCCTTTAAACTGAATTTTAAAATATATTTTATCACTTTAGTAAAGTCAGTACATGTCTCTGAATAACAATTCACTTGATGGGGAAAGATATGACAGGAAAAGTCAGAGTCATCAGATAACCTCTAAATGAGCTCCCACCTTTGAAATTTTGAGGATATTTTTCTATATCTTATCAGAAATTCCTATCCATACTTTTTTTTTTTAATTTTTAAGAAGATTTTATTTATTCACACAGAGAGAACACAAGCAGGGGGAGTGGCAGGCAGAGGCAGAGGGAGAAGCAGGCTGCCTGCCGAGCATAGAGCTGGATATGGGGCTGCATCCCAGGACCCTGGGATCATGAGCTGAGCCGAAGGCAGACACTTAACTGACTGAGCCATGCAGTCTCCCCTTTTATCCATATTTAAAATGTCATAAACCTCAATAGGACACATTCTTACACTTAATATATCTTGAAGTCTTTCAAATCAGAACCTCTGATTTGAACCTCATTTGAATCAGAATCTCATTTTTGTTAATGCTGCGTATTTTGTCATTGTGCAAAGCGGTTAAACCCCTCTCTTAAACAATGCACGGTTAGGTGATCTTCATTACCAGTCTCCGGTAAGATCCTGTGACACACCTTAAGATAATTTGGTGAGCATATCTGTAAGATAAATTCTTAGAAGAAGTGGAATCGGTATGTCAAAACAGACACATTTTAAATAGACATTTCCAAATTTTCTTGTAAAATGTCCATTTACACTTCCATCAACAGCATGGGAAAGGGCTTCAAACTAATTGTTAATCTTACTGTTAATTTGGAAGAAGACCCCTAAATGATACTGTGTTCTCACAGGAGATGGGGAGCCCAGGAGTCCAGGGCCGCACTGGGGCGGTGGGCATGGAATGTTTGCTATGTGCCTGTTTCCAAACTGAGACCTCCTCTTTTGCATGTAAATTGCATTCACGTCTCCATGATTGTTTCTTGGGATGATTAAGTGTTCTGGAGAGACTCCTCACCAATGCCACATCCCCCTGCCAGTTGTAAAATGTTAATAACGTGCTTCCATTTTCAGACCACGTTTACCTTCTTGAGAAAGCAAGCGTTCTTTTTGAAGGGATACTTGACTGCTTTTTTTTTTTTTTTAACATTTAGAGTTGAGTCTTTCTGATTATGGGACCGAAGAGTTTGCACAGTTTTTCCCTGGAGGAAAAGCTACATGTGAGGCTAGACCATTCCCTCTGCCATCCACTTCATGTATCAAGGGCCAGGAAGAGAGGCTTTAGTAGAAACCATCAAGAGTGCCATTTCTGCATGCCATGGGCAAGGGGCCCGCATAGATGGCTTTCTCTGAATGAGGCCACGGGCTGTAGGAGAGGTTTAATCCATCTGCTTTTTGCCCTGTGCCTTGCATTTAGTAGGTGCTCAGGAAACATTGAATGAACAGGTACATCTCTACAGCCATTTCCAGCTGAACAGTCCATATCCTCATTAAAAAAAAAAAAAAAAAATCCATGGAACACTCCCAAGTTTTTCAAATAAAAGAAAATTCCATTTGCTTCACCTTACCTGCAGTTGGAGAATAGCCAGACCCAAAAGCTAAGAATTTGGAGCTTGGGTGCTCCTGGCCCTGAGTCTGCGCTCGGCCTCCACAGTTGTCCTGGGCAGCTGCTGTCAGAAGGCAGAGCTGTGCACCGAGGAAGACAGACGGGTTCATTCACACAGCTCAAAACTGGACTGACCACTTCCTCCTTAAGCCTGCCTCTCATTTTGGCTGAAGAGAACAATGAAGGTACCTATTAAAACCCAGCAAGAAGAGAGGACTCTATAATAAAAGAAAACATCCCAGTACTACGTTTGAACTTCTGGCCTCCCTTTCTGCCTTGGCTTTAAGCTGTTTATCCCAACCACTAAAATCCTGATTTCTTCTCTGCTTTCTAAATACAATGGCACCAAACTCGTATTGCTTCCCCTTGGTCTTTTTAGGATCCCTCCCAGTGTCCCGTATGTGATATGTAACTTTTCCACCAGAAACACTTTTTTCTTCCCTGAAATGCGCACCCTATAGAGATACAGACATGTTCTACTCTATAGTTGGCTACTGGCTTTATACATAGAGTTAGAAATGGGAAGAAGAACTTTTGGAGCTCTTTGGCCCAATTAGTATGAAAAGTCATTTCAAAAACCTACCGGTGATGTAACTATGATGAAGGCAAACTTCCCAGAAAAGTATTTTCCATTTTCACCTCTTTTTACACTCTTCGCTGTAAGCCAGAATTTGGAAACAGGGTGATCTAGCACCAGCATAAAACCAGGATATATTTGAATTCTTCTCATTGCTGTTGAAGCTGAGTCCTGAGAATGTGGGCTTTGGCCAAAGTTTTTTCAGGAGTTTAGGGTTGGGTTTTTTTTTTTTCCTTTTTTTTTTTTTTAGTCACATTTTCCTGAACCAGTGTTTTGCCTGTGATTTCTGTATCTATTTTAGGTATCAAGGCATATCTGTCCCCTCTTTTTTCTGGCTCTCCTGAACGCAGAGTGTGGTAGCTGTTGCAAATACAGTGGATGGACCCTGGCAAAACATAGGGGTTAGAACACCAACCCCCGCACAGTCAAAAATCCACATATAACTTCTGCCTCCCCAGAAATGTTAACTAGTAATAAGCCTACTGTTGACCAGAAGCCTGATAACGTGAAGAGTCAACTCAAACGTATGTTGTATGTTGTAGGTGTTATATACTGCATTCTTACAGTACAGGAAGCTGGAGAAAGGAAAATCATAAGGAAAAGAAAATACATGTACAATACAGCACTGTATTTGTTAAAAAAAAGAAAACACATGTAAGTGGACCCATTCATTCTGACCCCATGTTGCTCAAGGGTCTGCTGCAGTAAGAATGTAGCTGCTATGTTGCCTACAGCCACGTTCATGAGGAGGGTCCCCTGTGAGAGACTGAAGAAATTGGTGGAATCAGAGTGGGTCTTTAGGGGTGCCCTCTGGCCCCATAGCAAATAGGTACTGCTTGTTTCATGGTGGAGGAATTGCAGTTTCATTGAGAAGGGCCTCACGTTGACATCTCTTTCGGAGTAGCCCCAGGATACCACCAGCTGAGCTGTTATGTGGACCTGGGTGCCCGGGGCTCTCAGAGTGAAGGATGGGCTTCTCACTCATTGTGGTTCCAAAGCTGGAGGAAAACTTCCAGAAACCGGAAGGAAGGGAAGGGAAGGAAGAAGGGAAGGTAGGAAGGAAGAAAGAAAGGAAGAGGGAGGGGGGAGGAAGAGAAAAGAAAGAAAGAAGAAAGGAAAGAAAGAAAAGAAAAGACCTTAAGAAGGATGCCTCTTGTTAGAAGGTGGTTGTGCCTGTTAGAGAATTAGGCAATTTTTTTTTTTAACCTCAAAATCACCATATGTGTACAAAATCCCCAATTATATGGGTGAGGTGCACATTTCGGGTAAGCCTCCCTTCCCTGGATGAGGTTTGGGTGACGGCAGCCCTGCCCTGCTGGGGACGTGTGTGGTCGGGGGTCACTCAGAGGCAGTGCCATCCACTAGTACATGCTTGGTTGGGTGACAGACACATAACATCTAAGAACCAAAGAAAAATGAACCGTTCTCCACCTCATACCCAGTCCTCCTTCCAGATTTACCTATAGATCTGATCAAAGCCACACAGGAGAGCAAGGGAACACCCAGAGGGTAAGGGAGAAAATCACTTCCTTCCCACTGCCTGAACACACAAGTTATTTTTGGTGTGGAAGCAGAACTTCTCGATTCTCTTTGGTAATCTAGGGAATAAGAAGTGTTACAGATTTTATTTTATTTTATTTTTTTACGATTCCTGCTATCCCTACAGATTGAAAAGTTGACCCCAGGGGCAGCTGAGGGAGCTAGAGATAGAGAAAACTTGGAAGGGAGAGAGCCCTCTGTCTAGCGGTATTTTATTTCCAGGGCAGCTTTGAGACAAAACGCTTGTTGGGAGGGGTTGAAAATGGAGCAAGTGGCCAAAATTATAGACTATTCCCTGCTGGAAGGGACCTCCACTGTGAGGCCATTCAGTCAGTTTTTAAATGAGGGAACTCAGTCCAGTGAGGGCAACAGTGAGTTCGGGGCTGGTCCTGCTGTCCGCCCTCAGACTGCAGTCGAGGCAGAAAAGGCGGTGGTGGGGGTGTCCCGGAGAGCTGTACAGGGAGGCAAGGATGGGGAAATAGCACAGGCCTTAAAGAGGCAGCGAGCCCAGAAGTTGATTTGTCAGACACATCCCGGCCAGCAGGACTGGGGACCAGGAGGAGTCCTCTCCATAGGCAGGCTGTCCCTGTCCCTGGAGACACTGATTCGAGCATTGACCGGAGACTCTGATCACATGCTCCCTGCCTCCCCACATCCGCCTACCCCGGCGTCTGTTGATAACAAATGGAGAATCTGACACTTAGACCCATTCTGCTGTCCAGAAAGCAGAAAGGGCAGAAGATGGACCTGTTTTCTTCCTGGCTGCCCTCCTGCTCATCACCTGGGAACCTGATGGCTAAGGCTTAGTGTCCTTTGAGAGCCACATATGTGAGGGGTCTTGCTCTTCCATTCTTCAGCCCAGGAGCTAGCGAGGGATCCTCCCCCGGCTCTCTCGGCCTCTGCTAGAGGGAGGAAGTGAGTGCCTTCTGCTGCCTTCACTGCTGGCTGCACCCTTGAGAGGAGAAATTTCTGAGAGTGTGGGGTAGGGGACACACAGAACCCAGGGATTCAGAACCTGCTGAGATCAACTGCGCTCAGGGTCTCGGGTCCTCTGGCTGCCCGGCTCTCGCTTGCCCCACTTCTGGCTGTGAGGGGAGGTACGGGTGTGTAGAATTGACTGGCCTGACCAAGTGCCACGGCTGCTTAGTTTATCACCAACCTGGCCTCCTGCAAGGGTATAAATCAGTCACGCAGCCTTGCTGGCCTGGGGCCCCACCTGTCATTAGCAACGCAGGGTGAGGTGGGAAGGAAAATGACTGTGATCTTGATAAGCCACTGGGCAGCATGAGTGCTTGCCTTGTGCAGATGTGGGAGCGTGAGAAGCACTGTGCTTTCCCTGGGGTCTGGGAGGAGAGACAGCAGAGCCAGGGAAGGTGCTGATGTGGAGCCTAATGGCCTCGCTGTGCTATGTGGGCTTCTCTCCCCATGAGCCTGTTGGTTCCTGGCTCCTGTGTTCATCAAGCTGCCTGCATCTACCTTACCCTGCAGTGAGCTTTGCATCTGGGGTTGTCCCAGACAGGAGGCCCCCACGGCTGGCTCCCTGACTGTGCTGTTATTGGCGAAGCTGCAGCATCAGTGTCAGTGCCTGCGCTGCCCAGGGCCAGGGGAGCCCCGAGGATGTGCGTGTGCCCCTTGCTCCGAGAGGGACCCTCTTCCTATGGAGTGTCCCGAGTAAGGAGACCCCGTGTTGATCGGAAGAGCCTGGTGCCTGTGCTTGTCCCTCGGGGCCCCTGCTGTCCCCACTTTGGTTGGAGAAAGCAGAGGGAGACTCAGCGTGGGCAGAGAAAGGTGTTGACACTGCGGGAGCAGCCCTGGAAAGATGGTGCGTGTCGACGCAGAGCTCCTAGTTTGCTTCCTTGGGGGCCTTTCCCTGCGCGCCGGGGCCCACATGTTTGTCGCAGCTCTTGGGAACCGGTCATGCTGCTGAGGTGGGGAGAGGTGCAGAGGGACACCGCTTGCCCTGCCCTTGGGATGACACGGCTTGGGGAACTCCAGCAGGGGCGCATGTCCCCGTGCCGTGTCCTTGAATGTAAGACCCAGATTGCTCCCACATTTTAACCTTCGGGATCCTGGGAGGCATTTTACGACCTGTGAATACAGTGAGTGCTTCTGTTACTGCCCTCAAAGCTGCTATCAGAAGAGTGGGGACATCCTCCAGTCGGTTCTGAGAGTGAAGGAAAGGAGAACTATTTCAGTTTGCCCCTTTCCGTGCCCAGTGGCAATGCCTTTTTTCCTGCCTATTTTTACCTGAACTCTTGTTTCATTGGGAAAACTCCATTGTCTACGCTGATATGAAGAGTGAAGTCCAGTTTTCGTCCTGTCTAGACTGGCCCTCCAGCTCCTCATGATGCTTCTGAACATCCCCATGCTTTGGGGGTGGGCAAAGGGGCTGAGGCCGTGATGGAGTCCCCCACCCTGCCCCCCATCAGGGTCAGCATCCTGTGTGCCCCACTCTGGGAACTGGGGGTCTAGGAAAGACTCGCTTTCCCTTGAGATCTGTTTGGTCATTTATCAAATCACGTACCTCCACCTTCTAAGATATTTCTGGGTCCACCCTGCCCCTCAAGGCACCAAGGTGTTGGTCAAAACTCGTAGAAGTACACACCAAAAAGGGAGAATTTTGCTGTAGGTAAATTTACCCTCTAATAACCTGATTTAAAAAAAAAAAAAAAAAAAAAGTCCATTCAAAGCAAGCATTAAGGTTTGCTGTTGTCATTACTGCTTGCAAAATGTTGGAAACAACCTAAGTGTCCATCATGAGGGGATCAGTTAGCTAAATTATGATACTTGCATAGGATGATATATTATGGGTCACCGTTAAAAAGAATTAGGGTAGATCTGTACATCTGGTGTGAAATACCTTCTTTGAGTAAATGTGTGCTGTGCATTTGTTTGGGTCATTTGGCAGATCTCCGGAAGGATCCCTGGAGGTTGCCAGCAGTGGTTTCCTCTGATGAGGGAGCCTGGGTACTAAGGGACAGGTGAGGGGGAAGACTCCACTGGCACTGTATACCTTTCTTGCATTGTGAATTTTGTTCGGTGTGCATCTGTTGTCTCTAAGAAATAGGTACAAATAAAATAAATTGCTTTGACTGGCGGGCCCCCTCACTGAGTGTCATTGGCCTCTAGCCTGATCGTTGCTGTTTCTCTGTTTCAGGCCCTTCGTCTGAGCCGGCGCACTCACCCACCAGCAGTGGGAAGAAGCTCTTTGCTCCTGTTCCCTTCCCTTCAGGCTCCACTGAGGATGTGTCCCCCAGCGGCCCCCTCCAGCCCCCGCCTCTCCCCCAGAAGAAGTTAGTGAGCCGGGCCGCCTCTTCCCCTGATGGCTTCTTCTGGACCCAAGGGTCCCCCAAGCCAAGAACGGCAAGTCCCAAGCTGAACCTCAGCCACTCAGAAACCAATGTCTGTGCTCACGAAGATCCCCACTTCAGCTACTCCTCAAGCCCTGGGAGCCGCCATCATCCAATCTTCTCCTCTTCTGAGCCCCTGGAGAAAACATTCAGAAGCAACGGCCACTGGGCGCCAGCGCCAGGGCTGGCGGGGAGCAAGAGCAGCTGCGGGAGCCCCAGCCTCCGGTGCAGAGGGGTCCCCTCGGCCACCTCCTCCCAGCTGAGCGTGTCCAGCCAGGCGTCTGCCAGCAGCACCCAGCTCCACTTGCACAGCCTGCTGAGCAGCATCAGCAGCAAAGAGGGCACCTATGCCAAGCTCGGGGGGCTCTACGCCCAGTCCCTGGTCCGCCTTGCGGCCAAGTGCGAGGACCTCTTCATGGGCGGCCAGAAAAAGGAGCTGCACTTCAACGAGAATAACTGGTCGCTCTTCAAACTGACCTGTAACAAGCCCTGTTGTGACTCGGGGGATGCCATCTACTACTGTGCCACCTGCTCTGAGGACCCCGGCAGCACCTATGCTGTGAAAGTAGGTACCAACCCACCCCCCTCCTTCCATTCTGCACTGCAGCCATCTGGCCCCGGCTGCGACAGGGCTGCAGCTCGGGCGAGTCCTCTCACAGTCCAGGCCGCCGGAGCAGGCTCAAAGCCAGAGTTCTTGCTAACACGGAGTGCTCGCTGATTTCTCGCTCAGCCCGGCCCGGGGCACTGTGTGGGAAGATTTGTAGTGTGAACGTGGCATTCCTCCTCTGCGTTTGGGAGTGAGCCCATGTGGTCTAGTTGGATTAGGGAGACAAGTTGTCTTTTTAAGGCAGCAGAGAGTTCATTGGATTCACTTATTCATCAGATTTTTACGGAGTGCCAGTCGTGTGCCAGGTGTTTTGTAAAGGTCTGAGTAGACAGAGGGGAACATAAGGTTCCTCTGGAGCTTGTAATTCAGGAAGGGAGACAGCCACTGAAGATACTGTTCTGCACGTGTTAGAGCTGGAGAGAGCCAGGCCTAAGCACCATCTTGAGCAATAAGAGTAATTGTATCGATTAAGCATTCGCTCAGCAACAAGCCTCTCGGGTGTATTCACTCCATGACTGCACAGCGTCACAGTGCAAATAGGCTTTACAGATGGGGGATGGGAGGCACAAAATGATTAAGTAATCTGCCCACAGCTAGCCAGCAGCTGAGGTGGCTGCGAATCGTTTTGCCTGCAACACCTCTGTTACCGTCCTGTCAGTTAAGAAAAAGGAAGTTCCGAGAAGTTAAGAGACTAGCCCAAGGTAACACAGCTCTTGAATCTTTGCCACCGGATCAGGGCTGTTGCGAAGGAGAAAGAGAGCACAAGCAGGGGGAGCAGCAAGGAAAGAGAGGGGGAGAAGCAGGCTCCCCGCTGAGCAGAAAGCCCGATGCAGGACTCCATCCCAGGACCCTGGGTTCAACCTGAACGGAAGGCAGACGCTTCACTGACTGAGCCACCCAGGTGCCCCATGGTTTTTGTATTTCTTTCTTTCTTTTTTTTTTTTTCTTAAGATTTTATTTATTTATTTAACAGAGATCACGAGCAGACAGAGAGGCAGGCAGAGAGAGAGAAGGGGAAGCAGGGTCCCTGCTGAGCAGAGAACCTCCTCCCCCCACCTTCCATGCAGGGCTCGATCCCAGGACCCTGAGATCATTACCTGAGCTGAAGGCAGAGGCTTAACCCACTGAGCCACCCAGGTGGCTTTGTATTTCTGAGAGCTGGGATATCTGGGCCCTCCTATAGTAATGCAGTTAGCCCCATTCTCTGAAGGACGATGCATAACACCCCCTTTCCCAGAGGAGGTGAAAAACAAGCCTTCCTCCTTATCTCATTAGAAATGTAAGCCATAAGGAGACAGAAGATAGGCCCCCGCCCTCTAAGGAAGGCCGTGCCCCGGGTGTCTGATCTGACTTTGCCAGAGACTCGGCAGCTCAAGGACTATCTCGGTCATGTACCAGAAGGAAATTCGGAGAACAGCTTCAAATATTCAGAGTCTAGGGAACAACGGCATCAATTTGCAAGCACCCCGGGCTGGGTAATTGTGGGGTGGGGGCTTTTGGAACATCCTTTCCCACGTGCAGCTGTTCCACTTCATTAACGCCGCAGTCTAGACGGAACTCAGTCATCTGGACGCGGGGGGCCGGAGCGGGCCCCCTCTTGGGCCGCTGCCTCCCTGTCCACAGCTCACTTCATCTGTGGCTGGGAAGCAGGAGCCTGGTGCCGAGTCCCCATGAGCAAAAGCAGGCTTGCACCTGCTCCCACGAGACGCCGGGCCCCCTGTTTGTTGTGGGCTCCGCGCCCTGCAGCAGCAAGGAGATAAAAGCCAGCTCTCGGAGCCCCGCTCCGGGAATATGCGGTAGGGGAAAAAGAAAAAAAAAAAATCATCAGCTGTGTGCGAGTTTCTGGAGCTGCTTTATTCCTCAGTCAGCTCTAACTCCGGTTCGGTAATTAGGGACCTGTGTTAAGCCAGCTGGGCCTTCTTTATTTAACAAACGTGACTTCACCCAGATTTTTAACCGCGAATCGGGCTGTGGCTCCGAAGTTAAAAGCGAGACTTGGCTCAGCAGAACGTTTGAAATTGGAGCTGAACCAAAGGTTTGTGTGGTCTTGCACCAAAACCCAAGCATAAACTCCCTGAAGATGAGGTGGGGGGGGGGGGGGGAAGCCCCCCCCCCCCCCCCCCCCCCCTTTTCCCCCCCCCCCCATGCAGTGCTGTGAAAGCCATCTCGGGGGACGCCCGCCCAGGCCCCCCCACCTTTGCACTGTGCTGACGCCTCGCCGAGGTGGGCCGCGAGGAAGCCAAGGGTTCTAGCAGCGGCCCAGCTCACAGATTGTGAAATGCATCCAGCCCCTTAGCCATTTACCCTGCTCCTTCATTTACATGTCTGTGCAAGCTGTCGGCGTGTTTGCTGGGCCCCTCTGGCCTTTGATAGCCTTGAGAAAAGGGCTCCTTGGAAACAGTTCCCAGGCCCTGGCCAGCTGCACCCTCCAAGTTTGTACAGTAACCCCCCCATCCAGCTCTGGGTCGCCTCACCCTGTGGCTCCCGCCAGACCTGCAGAGCAATCACCATGACAACCTTTTCCAGTGAGCGATCACCTCGGGCCAGGCATTGTGCTGGGAGCCACACCTGCCTTGTGTCACCGACCGCTCACGGTGGCACCCCGGGGAAAAGGGACCTATCACGGCCCTGAGTGCCGAGGAGAAACCAGACTGAGACACACCAGGTCGGTCCTCATTACTTGTGGATTCTGTATTTTTGCATCCACTCTCTAGAATTTATTTATAACCCTAAACCCTTTCCTGTGGTGGCTGCACGCGCAGAGTAGGGGGAGATTTGAGTGACCCAATGGATGAATTCCTGGCCCGGGTGTGACAAGGCAAGGTCCTGGCTTCCTGTCTCAGTGCCCACCTGTTAACTAGGGGTCCTTGCTGTGGTCTCTCGATGGCCTTGTTCCTCCCACGTCTGTGTTTTGGGTTGATGATTTCACTGTTGAAAATGACCAAGCTAGGCGCTGCAGTCCTGTCTGGAGTTCCTGGGTGCCAGAGGGCTGTGGTGTGGGCCCTGGGAGAGTGTTAGGGAAGCTTCGTTTGGGACTGAGTTAGGTGCTCTTTGCTGTGAGTTCTTGGTTAGCGAATCAGCACTACCAGCTGCTAAAGAGTCTTTAAACAGAAACACCCACAAAATGAGGTTCCGTACTGGCGAGTTGGCAAAAATCCCATGACCGGACGCTTGTCAGAACTTTGCCTTCTGTTTCGCTTCAGAGCACTGGGTCGGTGTTCACTGGAATGGTGTTTGTGGCTACTTGAATCACTGCCAGTGTTTGCAGAGCTCGGAGGTGAGCCCAGGTCTTTTGCACTCCCGCCGCCGGAACACAGCTCACTTGTACCGTCTTGGGCAAATCATTTCACCCCTCGGAGCCTCTGTTTCCTCTTCCGAAGCAGCATCTGCCTCCTCTTTCCTCTTCAGGTTGTCTGAGATGTAATGAGACACTGTGTGAGAAATGCTTGGCAGGCACAGGGCCTCACACATGCGAGCATGAGGCTGCTGTCTGGTGGCCGAGAAGCTCTCACAGGAGAGTGACCTCGACAGGTCCGTGCACTGTAGTTGGGATCAAGATGTGAGACCACTTTTTGAGAACTGTAAATTCCCTTTCGTTTTTTGTGTTTTGTGGGGGTTTTTGGTGGGGGGGAAGAGTTTTAAAAATGTATTTATCTGAGAGGAAGAGAGAGAGAAAACAAGCAGTGGGGAGGGGCAGAGGGAGAGGGACAAGGGGCTCGATCCCAGGACCCCGGCATCATGACCTGAGCCGACGGCAGATGTTCCAGCAACTGAGCCACCTGGTGCCCCCCTGCTTAATAATGTTTCAGAAGACTTCCATTTAAAAACCAAATACAGTTAGGTGGGCTAAAATGAAGAATCAGCAACAGGGCCCCTCAGATAGGTGTTCCAGAATCATTTCTGTTAGTGTAACAGGAAGCAGCGTCTGAGAGAAAAACGTGCTGCCATTTGATTTCCGTTTTACTTCTGTGAGAGAGAGAGGACGACCTGAGGGCGTCCCCTGCCTCCTTCCCCTCTCCCCATGACCATTTCTAAAAGTTTCCTCAGAGGCTGGACTCTGTTACGCTGAGAAGGTGTGGACAGCCGCAGTCCCAGTAAGTCTCTGGGAGAAGATGCTTGCAGCAGGACTCCTGAAGGTGTCCCTCCCCCTTAAGCAGGTGGCGCTTCACAGACACTCCTGTGATCCCTCGTGTGCGGCAACGCAGCAGCCCAAGGGGCTATCCTGGGTCGTCTGCAGGACAATACGTTACAGGTAGAGGCGAGGGGCCTCTCTCTGTGAGCCTGCACACCGATCGTCACCCTGGCCATAAAGCGTGGCCGAGGCTGCAGCGTATCCTTTGGGAGAGGGGACCGCAGACCATCTTCTGCCCCTTTCGTGTCATTACAGGACATTGAGGCCTGAACAAGGGCTATGATGTCTGGCTCGAGACCCTCCGGTTGTGGCAGCCGGAGGAGAATGAGCGTTGCCCGAGACGCTCGGGTGGCTGGTGCTGTCATCAGTATTGGACGATGTTTGAGAGGCAGGGGAGAGGCGCTCGTGGGGTTCCCCAGAGGAGCTCGAGATCACCTGCTTGTTTATTCCTACCTTCAGTTTCGAGGGTGCCTTGGGCATGTTGGCATCCCTAACCCTGGAGAGCTTTCTGTTTTCTTTGGGCTCTGAGACTCAGCCTCAGAGGCTATAGTGTGCAGCTTCCGTAGAGCAGTGCCAATAAAATCGGCTGGCCCCGCAGGCCATGGCAGCTCGCAGGCCTGGCATATTTACCTGGCTAGAGAAACCGGGGCAGCCCGAGGGACCTGGGCCACATCCTCGGGGGGGTCTGCTTCTGTCTCTGAGATTCCCTAAGAAGGGAGCACCGCCATGGTCAGACATACTCGCAGTCAGGTAGCTGCCATCGGGCGCGAGGGATGGGGAGTCAGGCTCACAGCCTCACATGGTCCTGTCTGGCTTCCTGAGAACTTGTCCAGGTCACACTGTGAGCAGACAGATGTCTTCCTACTGAGGAACCCCACTCCTGCTGGGTTGTTTATGAATTTCATGTTTAATTTTTTTTCAAGAGATTTATTTAGTTTAGAGAGAGGATGAGCAAGCAGGGGAAGAGGTGGGTGCGGGGGAGGGTGAGCCGAGGGGAGAGGAAGCATTGCAAGCAGACTCCCTGCTGAGCACGGAGCCCAACTTGGGGCTAGATCCCAGAACCCTGAGATCACATCTTGAGCTGAAATTAAGAGTCACCCACTTAACGGATTGAGCCACCCAGGCGCCCCTGTGTTTAACTTCTAAAGAGATTGCCAAACTGTGTTCCAAAGTGATGGCACCCTTTTCCACTCCATCCTCAATGCAGGAGGGCTCCCATTTCTCTACATCCTTACAGACACTTGTTACTTTCTGTCATTCTTTTTTTTTTTTTTTTTAAATTTATTTGACAGACAAAGATCACAAGTAGGCAGAGAGGCAGGCAGAGAGAGAGGAAGGAAAGCAGGCTCCTCTGCGGAGCAGGGAGCCCGATGCGGGGCTCGATCCCAGGACCCTGGGATCATGACCTGAGCCGAAAGCAGAGGCTTTAACCCACCGAGCCACCCAGGCGCCCCACTTTCTGTCATTCTTATTGTAGACGTTCTAGCGGGCGTCAACTAGAAGCTCACTGTGGATTTGATTTGCATCTCCCTAATGAATACTGATACTGAGCATCTTCTAAATGCCTGTGGCCATTTATACATGTCTTTGGTAAAATGCCCATTAATATCTTTTGCTCCCTTTTGATTGGGTAGCTTATCAACTAATTGTTGAGCTGTCAGAGTTTTTTGTTCAGTTTTACCAAGGAAATCATTTATCAGCTATATATTTTGTAAGTGTTTTCTCCAGCCTGTGACTTCTCTTTTCCTTTCCTTAATGGTATCTCTAGAAGCACAAAAGAAGAATTTTGATCATTATCTACTTTTTTTCTACTTTTTTTTCTTTTGTGGACCATGCTTTTGGTGTGGTATCTGACAACTCTTTGCCCAGCCCAGAGTATCAAAGATCCCTGTGTTTTCTTTGAAAATGCGCATTTTGAGCTCATACGCCTAAGTCATCGTGATCTATTGCATGTACAGAGTAAGGGTTTCCGTTCACCTTTTTGCAAAACGATCCCCCAAATGTCCCAACACCATTTGTTGAACAGGATGATGGAGTCCCCTCCTGACCTGACTTTGCCTTTTCCTTGCAGATCTGCAAAACCCCTGAGCCCAAGACAGCCTCCTACTGCAGCCCTTCTGTGCCCGTGCATTTCAACATCCAGCAGGACTGTGGCCACTTTGTCGCCTCCGTGCCCTCCAGCATGCTCACCAGTCCAGACGCACTCAAGGACCCTCTGCCTGCACCGCCCTCACACCCCCCTGCCCAGGAGCAGGACTGCGTGGTGGTCATCACCCCAGAGGTGCCCCACCAGACCGCCTCTGACTTTGTGCGGAATTCGGCCACCAGCCATCAGTCGGAACCCGAGGCTTACGAGAGGCGCGTGTGCTTCCTGCTCCTGCAGCTCTGCAATGGGCTGGAGCATCTGAAGGAGCACGGCATCATCCACCGGGACCTGTGCCTGGAGAACCTGCTGCTGGTGCATTGCTCCCCGCAGGCCTCCCCCCGCCCCGCCAGGGCCACCCCCACGCCCCCTGTCTCCGCAGCCACCTCCAGTGCCCCCACCCCCGCCGCAACCCCTTCCCCTGCTGCCGCTCCCTCCCCTTGCCCGGCTGC
This sequence comes from Mustela nigripes, assembly GCF_022355385.1. Lineage (NCBI taxonomy): Eukaryota > Metazoa > Chordata > Mammalia > Carnivora > Mustelidae > Mustela > Mustela nigripes. Next base: position 18,339,928 of record NC_081574.1, read on the forward strand.
CGCTCCCCCCGTCAGTGGCACTCCCAGCCTCTCGGTGGCCCCCGCCTGCCAGGACGGGCCCGGTGAGAAGTGCTTGCCCCGGCTCATCATCAGCAACTTCCTGAAGGCCAAGCAGAAGCCAGGTGGCAGCGCCAACCTGCAGCAGAAAAAGAGCCAGGCCCGGCTGGCGCCCGAGATCGTGTCTGCCTCCCAGTACCGCAAGTTCGACGAGTTCCAGACCGGCATCCTCATTTACGAGCTGCTGCACCAGCCCAACCCCTTCGAGGTGCGCGCGCAGCTGCGGGAGCAGGACTACCGGCAGGAAGACCTGCCCCCGCTGCCCGCCCTGTCCCTCTACTCGCCAGGCCTGCAGCAGCTCGCGCACCTGCTGCTGGAGGCCGACCCCATCAAGCGCATCCGCATCGGCGAGGCCAAGCGGGTGCTGCAGTGCCTGCTGTGGGGGCCGCGGCGGGAGCTGGTGGAGCCGCCGGGCACGTCGGAGGAGCTGCTGTGCGCCACGCTGCACAACTGGATCGACATGAAGCGCGCGCTGATGATGATGAAGTTTGCCGAGAGGGCGGTGGACCGCAGGCGCGGCGTGGAGCTGGAGGACTGGCTGTGCTGCCAGTATCTGGCGTCCGCCGAGCCAGGGGCCCTCCTACAGTCGCTGAAGCTCCTGCAGCTTCTGTGAGCGCAGCCCCCAGCCCCGCCCTTGGGCTGCCCACTTCCCTGACCCCAGACCACCCTCCCCCAACGCCCCACCTTGCCTTGGACACACCTGCCTGCCCCCCAGGAAATGGTACCGACGACTGTCAGGACTTGGATGTAATATATATATAAAATACCTAAATCCGAAAAACAGCAGCTGTCATTCATTGCCCACTCTAGCCTCTCCGTTTCCCCCCAGTTTCCTCCTACAATTATGGCCACTTCTGGCTCAGGACCAGGGCCTGGGGACGGTTCTGCCAACAGAGCAGAGCCTGTACTCTGGCTCGGCTGCCTCATCATGGGATCGCTTCACTCTCTAATCAAATGGCTATTTAAAAAAAACAAAAAACAAAAAACATTTTGAAAAAAATGGGGAATGGAGTCATTAGCAAAGCTCTTTTATTGCCAAGGGCACCGATGCATTAATATCTTGGTGGGTTACATTGCATCTAAGCCTCTGAGCAGTGGCTTCAAGAGCACTTGAGGTGTCCATATCTCACACTTCTACTGAGATACAGAGGCAGGCCACTCTGCTGTGGCAGGCCACATGCCCCCAGGCGTGTGGGCACCACTTAACCTTCCCTGCTCCCCTCCTCACCCAGCAGTCTCTTGGAAAGAATCCGGACTCAGCTGTGAGCCCAGCAGAGGTCCAGAACTCAACCCCACTGCTCCAGATCTGTTTCCAGTGTGCTAAAGGCGTTGTCCTTTGTATGGGTCAGAGCCCTGGCTGAATTGGAATCCACCCCAGATGGTTCAAGTGAAGAAACTCTAACGGGGCCACTTAGAAAGGCATGGGCAGGGTTAAGAACAAAAAGGAAAAAATGAGGCAGAAGCAGGGGCTGAGGTGGGAGAACTAGCTATTCACCCTCCCTTTCCGACCTGTCATCCCCAGGTCAAGCCCAAGGTGGGGAGGGGGTCACGGATGGAGTTGGTGGGAATGGCCTCCGCCAGGAAGGGAACGGGAAGGCTGGGCTGGGGACACGGGGCAGGCAGCATGCTGCCTCTTCCCTTGACTGTGATAGAGAACAGAGGTGCCAGAATAAAACAGAGGTGTCCCTGCTTCCAGACTTCCAGATAGTAGTCTCCCTGCTGTCCTAAGCTCCACTCAGTTTCCATCTATAAAACTCCTGTATTCAACACACTTACTGGCCTCCACTCCCTACTGCAGTCAATATTTGTCACTGTACCTTTAAAGCACATGGAGAAAATTAGAAAGCTTCAGATCTTTCCTCCACAAACTAGACATACAAAATGTTACTAATTACTCATTTGAAGGGAGAAAGCCCCAAGACCCTCGGATTTCTACCTAAAGGGTAATCTTCCTCCTTGCGAGCTAATTAATTTCTTAAAACCTTGTTAATAACTATGGACAGTTGTAAAACAAATGCAAAGATCTTAACGGATGTCCTAGAAATCTAGGGATGTGGTTAGCAACCAGGACAGGGAAATCTCACAGGTCCTCTTCTGCATGTTAATTTCACTCCTTTCGGACTACAGGTAAGTATGCCCCCATTTCCCTGTGACAGCCATGAAGACAGTACCTGTACACTTGTCGGCTGTCGCCTGAGCATTGAGGAAAGAACTGAATAGGCCAGGTTCCAACTCTATTTAGACAACAGAAAAGAGCCTTCGGATATGAAAATCATTATTCTTCATAGGGCCTATCTGTTTTGGAGGCAATATTTTGTCAGTGGTTTATTCCTGGGAATTTTCCAGGCACACCCTCCGCCCTTCATTTGCTGTCTTTGCTTTCTCGTCTTTTCTCACTTCAAGGAAATAAACAGTGGGGAGGGAAGAAGCAAACATTCTGCCAAGGGAATGCAGTGCCTCTTGGAAACGCACGTCTCAGGAGGCACATTTTGACCTCTGAGTCAATGACATCTTTTGGATATGCCACCCACTTCAGGAAAAAAAATTTTTGACATCGTGGAAAAGGTTTTAAAACCAAAATGAATCCAAAGGTAAAGCTGAGAAGTAATTATCGTGATAAAGTCCAATTGAGAAGAATGGTAACAAAGATCGAACCTACTTCTGAGCTGTCAGCCAACCCAGAAAAAGCAGAAAACAGCTGCTTGCGGAATTCTTTGTGGGATGGTAGGAGGCAGTTTAGTTCGTCATGAGGGACAGGCCTTTTCCCAATGTGTGGTGCTGAAGGGAATTTGTCAAGGGTTTCCTTGTTTAAAGACATTGGATAATGTCCCCGATAGCAGGGATGTTTTTTGGTTTTTTGGTTTTTTTAAAAGACATTTTCCCAGACAGGGCAATTTCTTATATTCACTATTGGCAAAATCCGAGTGGGTAACATAGTCCCGCCCCACTTCCATCAGGGGGGACTATACAGGATACTTGCCACCCTTCGTCTCCATGGGTTGTTGACCTTTTCCATAAAGACTGCACATTTTCCGTTGGGCAAATAGCATTAATCACTCTGAATTCAGGGCTCAACGTAATTGGGTTTTGGAGTTTTGCTTTATCTTTTTATTTTTTTGCCTCAAAATACACCTGCAATGCACAACTTTATCTCCCAGAAAGCTCAAGCGCTAAGTAGATGAATTCCAGAAACAATATTTTGTTCCCTAGGGCTGAGGTTCAGAAACAAGCAGGGACTTCGGTATGAGGCCAGGCTCCTAACCCTTGGCTCTTCTACGCTCCTGGCATCTGTACACTCATTGCCTCCTTTTTGCTTGGCTTAAGACCCAGCTACTGGTATTTAAATCTCCAGATTTTTGTTTTTTCTCTCCAGCTCTGAGTCAGGTCGCCCCCATATCCTGTTCTCATTTGTAATCTTGGTTGTTAATGGGGCCTTTCCCATTTTCATGCCAAAATGTGGAATCTTTTTTCTTTTCCTCCGTTCTTTCCCGTAGGCGTTACGAAGCCACACATCTGAATTATTCTATCTTTGCCAGAAGCAAGATACGCACTTCAGGTGATTACTTATTTATCGTAACACGTGGCTCAGATCTAATAAGGCAGGGCTCTGGGGAGCTGCAGTTACCAGTCTGTGTAATACTTCCTGGTTTTCCGGAGCTTGGGGCTGGAGAGATCTCTTTTGTAATATGCACTTGCACACAAACAATTAAAATGATCTGGAAGAAGGAAGACACATGTTACTTTAATGACTTCTCCGAAATCCCTTCTTTAAATATACAGCCAATAAATGAGACAGGCCTTTCCCACTCTGCTGACTATCTATAAATCTTTGAAGATCTCAGGATAAGCTTATTAATCTCATTAAAAGTAGTAGATTTGTCATATAAAACCTGCTTGGCATACTTAATAGAGGGCGATGTGAATAGAATTGATTCATTAGAAACCAAAATTTAACCCGACTGATGTCATTGCTAAAAAATAGAAGACAAGAATTAAATGACTGGGGAAAGTACCATGGGGCGAATATTTGTTAAGAACAATGACTCCTCTCTTCTCCAGTGCTGATTAATGTGGGTTAAGGGACAGCCAAGGAGACCTACTGCAGACTAAAGATGTTCTGGAAGGACTCACGCTCTGGAAGGTTATTTAGAAGGTAGCCAGATGGGTTCTGGGGCCTCAGGAAAGGAGTCCAAATTAACCTAAAAATGATATCATTTATTTAGGGAGAACTGGGATCTGGCCAGTTCTGGTCCATGGTCCATTTGGAACCTTCCTGAGAACTGGTTGCTCAGTCTTCTCTGATCCACATCTTTTCCTCCCAGAGCTCGACGACACCTGTTCCAGCTCTCTGGAGTGGGGAAGGCAAAGTCGAGTTTATTCGGAAGCTTTCTGCAGGGCCACAAACCACCTTGGTATTGAATATACCAGTGGGAATTTGAACATACAGTGTTAGCACACGTTATAAAATGCTGGGTTCACATATTTGTAGATCCTTTCCTAGAAATGAGTATAGCTATTTCAAAAACAAACACACAAACAACAAACAAAACAAACAAAAAGCAACAACAAAAACCACTGTCCTGAACAGTGAAAACTTAGATGTTCTGTATTAGGACTTCTTGAAGGTTATTCTTCAGATTTCTGACTTACTGCCTTAGCAGGGATAATCGGGCATGGAGACAGATGGACGGAATGCAGCATGGACGTGTAAAGAGGGAAGAGAAGACAGGAAATAAGAAAGCAAGATTCAGAGACAAACCACCTGCTTTACTACTTGCCTGGAACCAGCCCAGATAACTTCCCACAACCCCAGAAGGGGATTCATGAGTCTCAGTCTGTTCAAACTACTGCAAAACAAACAAACAAACAAACAAAAAACCAACAAAACACACACACACACACATAGACTGGGTGACTTTTAAACAACAGAAATTTATTTGTCATGCTTCTGGAAGCTGGGAAGACCAAGATCAAGGTGCCAATAGATCTGGGTCTGGTGAGGATCCACTTCCCAGTCATAGGTGGCCATATTCTTGCTGTGTCTTGGTTTGGTAGAAAGAGCAAAGGAGCTCTCAGGGGTTTCTTTTTTAAGGGCTCTAATCCCACTGATTAGGTTTTCACCCTCATGACCTAACCATGCCCCAAAGACCCCACCACCTAATCCATCCCCTTGAGAATTAGATTTCTATGTATGAATTTTGGGGGAATGAATATTCAGTCTAGGGCAGCACTTTTATCAGCCCTTTCCTGGAATTATCTGGACATGTGTATGTCTATTCTATTCTCAAAGATCACCAGGGATGTGGAGGCTCTACGGAACACAAGGTGGTATAGAGTTCAATTTCACTTTGTAACAGATTCCTTAAAAAGTCAGAAAGGCTTTAAGAATTTGCCTTTTACTTATGTCCTTTCTTTACTATTCTCATCACCATGATGATGGGGACAATTTTCTATTTTCCCAATGAAATAACAGAGATTTCCTCTCCCCTACCCCTCAGTTTTACTTGTTTCATATCTTTTGAGTATATACAAAAATCACATATCACTAAAAGCCAGAATTACCCAAAAAGATATACTCAGAGAAGTATCTCTCCCCCAAGCCCTGTCCCCTTCTTCCACCCTTTTCCCTGGCTTCTGCCTATCAGCAGTAGTAACCAAACTCACTCATTTCTTCTTTATCTTTCTTGTGTTTCTTTTGCACAAATGAGTAGATAGAAGACGATTTCTTCTTTCTTACATAAATGTTAGCATGCCAGAGAGAAGGGCACTTTGCTTTTCTCTCTTAGCAGTGTCTCAACTAAAAGTTTTTTTAAGATTTATTAATTTATGGGGCACCTGGGTGGCTCAGGGGGTTAAGCCTCTGCCTTCAGTTCAGGACATGATTCAGGGTCTTGGGATCAAACCCCGAATCGGGCTCTCTGCTCAGCGGAGGGCCTGCTTCCCCCCGCCACACACACTCTCTCTGCCCGCCTCTCTGCCTACTTGTGATCTTTGTCAAATAAATAAATAAAATCTTTTAAAAAAAAGATTTATTAATTTATTTTAGAGGGTAGGGGTGGAGGCAGAGGGAGCTGGAGAGAGATACCGAGAATCCTTGAGCAGACTCCCCACTGAGTGTGGAGCCCAATACAGGGCTTGATCCCAGGACTCTGAGATCATGACCTGAGCCAAAATCAAGAGGTGGCTGCTTTACCCACAGAGCCACCCAGGTGCCCCTCAACAAGAACTTTAAAGCAGGGAGGTCACTTGATCTCTTGCTTAACTCAGAGAATTAACATAGTTTCATCACCCACCAAGATGGTAAAATCAACATTTGCGCTGTTTGGGAAGCATGAATTCATCAATGTTTTAATGATCCCTTACTGGTATTACCCCTTGGTTCTCAGAACAACCCATTTTATTGTATTTGGGAGATATGGACTGCTTTTCCTCCCAGATGGAAACCCTGAGACGTCCCAAACTGCAGTCAGCAGCAGCCACAGACCCCTGAGGTCAATGATGAAATTCATCTCACGTTCTTACTCCTCTCTGGAGTGACTCTGCTAGTCCTTGCACTTGGAACCGAACACTTCTTTGATAAATTCTGCATTGATCCCTTAGGCCAAACCCAACCTAGAGACGTTGGCCAGGTCTTCAAGGAAAATACCTCCAGGATAATCTCCCAGAAAGTCCGCGAAGTAGAAACAGATTATGGGACTCCCTGAGGCTTGGCTTTTCCGGGGTCCCAGTGTGGTCCTCTCTTTGCCTGACTTCAGAGCCTTGCAATGTAAACAACAAGGACTCCACTCATGGAAATCGGTTCTGGAACTTGGGGTTAACTCGTACACAAAAGAAGCCTGATGCTGTTGGTCTTGGCAGAGTCCGACATGAGTCTTGTGCTCCTTTAAGGACCCGATGAAAGATGGGTAGAATGAAGGAACTTGCGGGGTGTTTTGTCCCGTGGAAAGGTTTCTTGTGATGGCAAGGTTGGGGGGAGGGCCGTGGGGGCTGCGAGCCCCATTCTGGGCAAGGAAGGCACGCAAGGGTGTAGCGTAGGGAGTGCCTTCCTTGGCAAGGGCCGACTGCACCCCTGCAGCTGGGATCAGCAGCCTCATCCAGCTCCGAATCACGCGTTTGATAGCAGCCCTCACGCTGCATCCAGGCTCGGCATGCGCCAGCCGCTGCTCCCTGGCTCCTCACTGGACACCCCTCTTTGTTTCAACTCTGGAAAGGCAGCAGCCCACTGGAGAAAGCACTGGAATGAAGAAAACCAAGGGCGCTGTTACATGGGGACTGCAGCTGTGGTAGGATAACCATTTCTAAACAACACACAGCCCACAAGGGTTCCTGAAAAGACTTTCACGTGGGCACACACCAGTGTCTGGGAGCGGCTCTCCCGGAGCAGGTTGCCAGAAGGCTGGGATTATCTCCTTCCCGGGACAAGCTTTGTCAGGTCCAGAATTTCTCCTTGGTGATACCTCTAAAGTTACAGTGAAGGGAAAGAAAGGTGGCAGACACTTGATATTCCTGGAATGATGGTATTAAGAGCATGCCCCAAACCCTCAGAACGCCTGTGGCTTGGCTCTGCTGTGTGTCTGAAAATGGACACCGTGTTGTTTAGCAAACAAAAACTGGCCTGTAATCCAGGTCCTTTGTCTAGTTTTGACTCCCTACCTGTCCAGTTTTCCCAACACCACTGGATATTTTTTTCCATTGGATATTTTTGCTAGCTTTCTTGAAGATTAGTTGACCATATGGTTGTGGGTTCATTTCTAAGTTTTCCATTCTGTTCCACCCAATCTATTTGTCTGGTTCTGCATCTGTACCATACTGTTTTGACTCTTGCAGCTTTGTAATAGAGCTTGAAGTGTGGAATTGTGATGCCTCCAGCTTTGCTTTGCTTTTTCAAGATTGCTCTGGCTACTTGGGGTCTTTTGTGATTCCAAACAAATTTTAAGATCGCTTGTTCTAGGTCTGTAAAAAAATGCTGGTGGTATTTTGATAGGGATGCCTTAAATGTATAGATTGCTTTGGGTAGTATAGAGATTTTAACAATATTTGTTCTTCCAATCCATGACTATGGAATGTTCTTCCATTTCTTTGTGTCATCTTCAATTTCTTTCATCAGTGTTTTATAGTTTTCAGAGTACAGATTTTTCGCATTTTTGGTTAGGTTTATTCCTAGGTATCTTACAGGTTTTGGTGCAGTTGTAAATGGGGTCTATTTCACTTTCTGCTGCTTTATTATGGATATATAGAAATGCAACCGATTTCTGTAGGTTGATTTTGTATCCTGTGACTTTACTGAATTAATGTATTAGTTCCAGTAATTTTGTGGTGGAATCTGTTGCGTTTTCTATATAGATTATCATGTCGTCTGCAAAGAGTGAAAGTTTGACTTCCTTCTTGACAATTTGGATGCCTTTTATTTCATTCTGTTGTCTGGTTGCTCTGGCTAGAACTTCTAGTACTGTGTTAAAGAATAGTGGTGAGAGTAATATTCCTATCTTGTTCCTGACTATAAAGGAAAGCTCTCAGTTTTTCCCCATTGGAGATCATATTAACTGTGGTCTTTCATATAAGGCCTTTATGATGTTGAGGTAGTTACCTCAATCCCTACTTTGCTGAGGGTTTTCATCAAGAATGGATATTGTACTTGGTCAAAAGCTTTTTTTTTTTTTTTTTTTTTTTTTTTTTTTTTTTTGCATCTATTGAGAGGATCGTGTGGTTCTTATCTTTTCTTTTATTAACATGATGTATGATGTTGATTGATTTGTGACGACTGAAGCACCCTTGCAGCCCAGGAATAAATCCCACTTGACTGTAATGAATGATTCTTTGAATGTGTTATTGGATTTGTTGGCCAGTATCTTGTTGAGAATTTTTGCGTCCATGTTCATCAGGGATATTGGCTTGTAGTTCTCTTTTTTAAGTGGAGTGTTTGTCTGGTTTTGGAATCAGGGTGAGGCTGAACTTCCATTTCTCTTTTTTGGAATAGTTTGAGAATAGGTAGTAACACTTCTTTAAATGGTTGGCAGAATTCCCCTAGGAAGTATCTGGCCCTGGACTTTTGTGTTTAGGGAGATTTTTAATTACCGATTCAATTTCTTTGCTCGTTATTGGTCTGTTCAAGTTTTCTATTTCTTCCTGTTTTAGTTTTGGTAGTTTATACATTTTTAGGAATTTATCCATTTCTTCCAGATTGTCAGATTTGTTGGCATATAATTTCTAATCATATTCTCTTATAATTGTATTTCCATGATGTTGGTTGTTATTTCTCCTCTCTCATTTGTGATTTTATTTATTTGGGTCCTTTCTCTTTTCTTTTTGATAAGTCTGGCAAAGTGTTTACCAATTTCACCAATTCTGTCAAAGAACCAGCTTCTGCTTTCATTGATCTGTTCTATTGGGTTTTTAATGTTCTTTCAGTTTCTACATCATTTATTTCTGCTCTAATCTTTATTATTTTCCTTTTTCGGCTGCCGTTAGGCTTTATTTGTTTTTCTTTTTTTAACTCCTTTAGGTGTAAGGTTAAGTTTTGTATTTGAGATTTTTCTTGCTTCCTGAGGTAGGCCTGGGTTGCTATATACTCCCCTCTTAGGACCACTTTTGCTGCATCCCAATGGTTTGGGACCATTGTGTTTTCATTTTCATGTACTTCCATGTATTTTTTAATCTTTTCTTTAATTTCCTGGTTTACCCATTTATTCTTTAGCAGGATGTTCTTTAACCTCCATGTATTTGTGGTCTGTCCATATTTTTTCCTGTGGTTGACTTTAAGTTTCACAGCATTATGGTCAGAAAAGATGTATGGTGTGATCTCAGTCTTTTTGTACTTGTTGAGGTCCGATTTGTGGCAGAGTGTGTGATCTGTTCTGGAGACTGTCTGGTGTGCACTTGAAAAGATGGTGTATTCTGCTCCTTTAGGATGGAATGTTCTGAATGTATCTGTTAAGTCCTGGTCCAGTGTGTCATTCAAAGCCATTGGTTCCTTGTGTATTTTCTGCTTAGATGATTTGTCTTTGGATGTGAGTGGGGTGTTAAAGTCCCCTACTATTATTGTATTACTACTGATTATTATTGTTATTGTTATTGTTATTAATTGTTTTATATATTTGGGTGCTCCCAAGTAGGGGGCATAAATATTGACGATTGTTAGATCTTCTTGTTGGACAGTTCCTCTTATAACGATAGAGTACCCTTCTTCATTTCTTGTTACAGTCTTTGGTTTAAAATCTGGTTTGTCTGATACAAGTATTGCTCCTCTGGATTTCTTTTGACATAATGAGCAAACCTTCTTTCATAGACTCCCTGGACTTCCTCAACAGAAGTTTTCGGTTTGGCATCTAATGAAAATATCAGAAAACAATCAATGACATAATAATAGTCTGTTTGCCTGACTTCTCTGTTCCAAAAGACTTTAAAGCCTTGGTATATGAAATATTACTTTACCTTCTCACAACATTTCTCTAATATATGTAGGAATCCAGAGAGGTGACACACATTTTGAGAGAATATTGAGATCTAGAAAGATGAATCAATAGATGAAGTGTAAACCCAGGACAAGTCTCTAGGCTACATGCCTTCCATTCTTTGCCAAGTATCACTCTACCATGTTTGAGGTCAGGTGTCCCCTGGGGACCCATCAACATTCTGGCTGTCCTTCAGTATTCAACTCAAGTCTTACCCTGACCATGAAAGTTAGTGTCCCTTTCTCCTCTGTGCTTGCTCACTTCTAGGTCATTCTCTACCCAGTACTCTTGACACGCTACTAATCACTTTTGGGGAGATGGGTATTGTATATTTATCTTGTTACAATGAGAGTGGTAATGCAGAGTATTCTTCCTCACTGAGTAGATTATGAGCCCCTTGAGGGCAGTGACCATGTCTGAAGCCACTTTTTTTCCCCGTTCCTTAGTCCTTTATGTTGTATGCATTAGGTGCTTGATAACTGTGTCAATAACATTTATGGTGATGCATGGTTTACGGTTGATGACACCACTTTGGAAAGATGGCGCCTCACAAGTCACACACTGCTCTATGGCCGAAAAAGCACTTTTCTACAGCTTACCTTATACCACCCTCCAGGCTCATAAACATCCCCAAGTGTAGAGCATGATAACGAGCTTCAGAGAGCCTAAGTGACTTGCCAGAGAGTCCTTGTGACTGATGAGTGGTAGGACTCAGACTGGAACCAGTCTTTAAGCCCAGTGTCTCCCCTACCCCCCATAACACAGCTGCCCCATGGTTGTGCGGTTGCTCCGTGCACTTGCTGGGACCCCCATGGTCTCTGTCTTCCACACCAAAGCTGCGCTGTTGGGCAGTTTCCACTGCCATAATGACTGCATGGTGCTCCATTATTAATTTCAAAAGTTAAATTCAAAGGAACATTTTATGTATTTTAGGCATGTCGTGCAAATACCAGTCATCTCTCTGAAATGTGTGGTGATGAGGTGGGTAGTAACAGATGCACATAAGCTTTATTAGAACAATTTTCCATGGAATTACCTCAGATGCACTCCCAGAGCGACGATGCCTCCTGTGCCATACCCTCTGAGGGAGCACATTCTCTCTCGGACCATCTGCTCTTCCCCAGGCCACTGGCTCTGCCAAACCACCAGCCCCCGCTTCGTGAAGGCTTCATGGGGCCTCTCAGATGGGCATATGGAGGATGTCCAAGGTGATTGCCCAGTTGAGCCCTGCCCAGGCCCTGCTTCTGGGCCCCCAGGCAGCATGTCTTCATTGAAATAGCTGTGATTCCATGGCACCTTCCTGAGATGTCTCCCTCCCTCAGGGTTGTCAGCCTGGTGGCCAGCCTCAAGCAGGACAGCTGGACAAAGAAAGTAGTACAAATTGTATTGTTTGTTTGGTTTTTGGTGTTTTTATTGTCTTTTTTTTTTTGCCAGACCATTGTAAGACACCAGTTTCCATTTTCTGCACCAAACTGAGGCTACCGGGCAGGAAAGGAGCAAGAATCTTCAAATGTCCCAAGCTGCTGATTCTACACTCTGTACTGTAGTGAGGTTTGTTGTTATTGTTGTTGTTGTTTCTAAGTCTGAATATTAGTATGATACCAGCTGGGTGGGACATCTCTGCTTTATGATGAGGCTATCTCAATGTTCCCAGCAATTGAACCTCTTTTTTTTTTTTTTTAAGATTTTATTTATTTATTTATTTGTCAGAGAATGAGAGAGAGAATGTGCACAAGCAGGCAGAGTGGCAGGCAGAGGCGGAGAGAGAAGCAGGCTCCCTTCTGAGGAAGGAGCCAGATGCAGGACTTGATCCCAGGACCCTGGGATCCTGACCTGAGTCGAAGGCAGCGGCTTAACCGACTGAGCCACCCAGTCGTCCCAGCAATTGAACCTCTTAATGGGGCTCCAGATAGCAGGGCTCAGTGCTGAAAGGAATGGTGAACACACTAATCTTAGGCCTATAGGAAACACATTTACTAAGTGACTTGCAGTAGAGAACTTCCTACACCACGAGTCCCTATACATAGGATTCCCTCTACAGGAAGTACATTTTTCTTTAATGCTTAGGCAAAAATTCAGATGAAATTTTCTGAGAACCACCTAAATCCTTAAGTGTACAGAAGCTTACAAATCACTGAAATGTTTGTCAGTGACTTTACAGGAATGTTGTTGAGGGGAAAATTTCGTTATACAGGGTCCTGTATATACCCATTATACAAGGCTTCCCCAGATTTGGAAGAGCTTTAAGTCACACTCTCATTTCTCAGCCATGGCACAAGGGTGCCTTGTTTTTGAGTGGCTTCTAAGTGTTATGCTATTATGACAGGAATTCAATTTTCCGAAGTAATGTATCTTTATCCTGGAATAAAGGCGTCCACAAACTTCTTGAGTCTCTCCCAGGGTCCCTGACAGCCACACTGGTTGGAGTTCAGTCCTCTGCCTGGTTTCTCCATTTTGGGTCAGAAAGATCTGTGAAAGTGAGCTAAATGCTCAGCAGATTATTCCATCCGCCTTAATAAAGTCATGTCAGGACGCTGCCAAGAAGAATCTGGTTTCAGAAGCAACTTCCTTTCTAAAGTGCCAGGGGAATCACTTCTACCCAAACTCCTGCGGATCGCATTGCAGGAAGCAAACATAGGAGAGCAGGACATCTTAGCAGACAACTGTCTTCCCTCTCCCAGCCCTACCTCCAAACAAATAGCTCTCGGGAGGTGGGGGACAGTGATGTCTGCATCACTCAGTGGGCCTCCCAGATGGGGAAGTGTTTTCTTTGGCTGCGAACAGCTATATTCTCTGCATCCAGAGCCAGTGGCTGACTGCAGTGGACTCTTTCTAGCTGCGGCAGCGTGGATTTGCAGGAGCTGTGCCTCTCTCCCAGCTCCTGTCATCTAGAAAGTTCGGAGGAAGTTAAGACAATACGAGGATCTTGACAGGAATTGAAGATCTCCAGAGTGTGCTGAGGCTGTTGGGTGTGCCATAGAGTTCATAAAACTTCTTTTAAAACTTCTTAGTTGGTACTATTCAGTTCCTGGTAAAATCTGGGATCTTGAGAGATGCTAAAAATAGATTTTTAAATAATACATAAGATGTAACAATAGATATATCTTCCTATTTATCTCATTCTTGCATCCATAGACATCCTCAGGAAACTAGTTTGCATTCAAAAGTCAAGGAAACATGTGACGTGCCATGGTCCTGGGGTGAGATTGTCCTCAGTGTCAATCACTGAGCTGTAATGTGATCACTGCTCCATGTCTCAAGCCCTCAGCAATTTCCTCAGTCATTGATTGATTGATAGACATTCATAGCAATGTTCACTTATTAAGAGCTATGAAAATCTTAGAAGGTTTCCCTACATCACTTTTACACCCAGAAAAGACCCTAACTCTTGGTTGTGAGGTGTCTGTCCAGCATCCTTAATTAGGAACAGGGTGACCCAATGGGAAAAATTAAAACTGGAGATCAAAGGCATGCCCAAGTCCTGTGACTTTTATACATGAGATGGAGTGAAGCAAGGAAATGATTATTGGCTTAGTCAGGAAACAATGGCCAAAATTAAGTCAGTACTGAGTCAGGGCTTGAAAGAAGTGATGGTCATTTTCTTAGAGTCCTAACCACTGGAACTTGGACAAGCCTAACCATATTGTATTGCACTTGAAGTCTGTACACACACCTCTCAAACATTTTTTTTTTTTTTAAGATTTCTTTTATTCTTTTGAGAGTGAGAAAGAGAGAGAGAGCATGGGGGGGGGGGGATGGCAGAGGGAGATGAAAACTCCCTGCTGGGACCCCAGATGTGGGGCTGGATCTTAGGACCTGGAGATCACAAGCTGAGCCCAAGGCAGCTGCTTAACCATCTGAGCCACCCAGATGCCCCTCAAATATATCTTCTTAAAATTTTCTGGGTAACATATCACCAATTCTTATTCAAATTCTTGGGGGGGGGGAGGCCATGTTTTATGTCTTTTACATCCTTCTCAACATGTTGAGGCAGTGGCTTCTGCTGCCTCGGGGAACCTGTTAAAACTGCAGAATCTCAGACTCCACCCAGGGCATAGTGAATCAGAATCTGCCTTTTAACAAGATCCCCAGGTGACTTGTATACACATTCAAGTGTAGGAAGTGCTGCTGTGTGCCTTTTGTATCTCTAGATCACCAGCCTTTAAGCCTAACAATTATCATAGAAATGCTTTCCTTTTCAAAAACTTTACTGAGATATGATTCATACACCATACAATCACCCATTTATAGTTCACAATTCAGTGGCTTTTAGTTGGTTCAGTTTTATATTCATCACCACAATTTATTTTTTTATCTTATTATTTTATTTTATTTTTATTATTTTATATTATTTTATTTAAATTTTCTTATTTACTACAGCTGATTTTAAAACATTTGTATTACTCCCAAAAGAACCCCTCCCCACGAGTTAGCTACCATGTCCCAAGTTCCCATCTCCCCCAGGCCTGCACAACTCCCAATCTACTGTCTTCATAGTTTTGCCTATTCTGAATTTCCCATAAATGGAGCCATACTATATAAGCCCTTTTGTGACTGTCTTCTGAAACTCAGCATATTTTTGGGTTTCACCCATGCCATCGCATGTATCAGTACCTCCTTTCTTTTTATTGCAAATAATATTCCATTGTGTGGCTCTACCACCCTTGATTTGTCCAGGAACACTGTGGATCGTTTCCACTCTTTGGCCATTAGGAATAAAACTTCTGTGGATATCATGTACAAGTGTTTGTGTGGACAGACATCTTTTTCTCTTTGGGGTATATACCTAGGAGTGGAATTGCTGGGTCATACTTTGTGTTATTAAGTGTTTTCACGTCATGATTCAGAGAGCACGAGGGCTGCTGTTTCCATGTAAAAGATGAGGAAATGGAAGTCCAAGAGCTTGGCTTGCTTGTGGAAGATGAAGTTGTCTAGTTCCATCTTGTGACTTTCCAGTCAGTGGGTTGGTAAATGGTCTAATTAAAAAAGAATAGGTTAATTGGTTTTTTCTAAGATCACCCAAAAGATTTAGTTTAATAAAGAAAATTGTGATCTTGAATTTATAATTTTACTCCTCCAAGTCCTAGATAGTGACTGGGAGCCTAAGACAGTGTCTCTAGCTTTTAGACTGTACTCAAATTTTCAAAATACAGTGTTTTACAACTTTTAAAGGAATTAATCAAAATGAAAACACTGATTAGAAATTGAAAGCAGTCTCACAGGGAAACATTTTTAAAGCTAATGACAAAAAACCCAAGTCCAAGACAAGTTCTCTATCCCCAGCTTTTCCTTTACTATTATGCTAATAAACTGCATTGTTCCTTCTGCTTCCACCAGGCCTTATGAATTTATGTCCTGAGAAGTTGCTTGTCTTTAGTTAAACAACAGCTTGATGCATTTATTTATGATTTATTAGGTTTCTGCAGTACCTTTCCACCTAATTAAGAGCCCATGGCACTGGCCATGTAATCTTTAGGATGTTATTTTTATCATAAACATTTCTAAGTATCCTTACGTTGACTAGACAATCAACAGGAATGGTCCCCAGTAGAGCTGAAGAGAAGAGGCAATGAAGAAATTATTAGAGTGACATAACAATGAACCAGAAACATAAAAATGTGAGCTAGGTACAAAAGGGTACAAGGGGGTTACAGAGGTGGAAAATTTAATTTTGTCTTCTGAAGTGAGGGAGGGGAGGAACTGGGAGAGATCCCAGAGGAAGACGTATGGAGGCGAATTCTGAAGGATAATTTAAACAATGTAAGATAGACAAGGATGAAAAGGACATATTGTTTTTTAAAAGCTATTTTTTATATTTATTTGATATATAATTAAGCTGTGGATATTTAAATTTCAGATTTAGTAATTTTTTTAAAAGATTTTATTTATTTATTTATAGAGCAGCACAAGCAGGGGTAAGGGCAAAGGGAAAGGGAGAGAATCTCAAGCAGACTGTGCACTGAGCAGAGAGCCCAATGCAGGGCTCGATCCCATGACCCTTAGATCATGACCTGAGCTGAAATCAAGAGTCGGCTGCTCAACCGATTGAGCCACCCCAGATTTGGTAAATTTTGACATCTATGTGCACCCATGAAATCATGCCATAATCCAAGATATTGAACATAATCACCCCTCCTAAAAATTTCCTTGGGGCCATGTAATCCTTCCCTCCTGCCTTGCCCCACCCAGCCCACACTCAAGGTAGCCCCAAAGTAGCCATTGATAGGCTTTCTCTCACTCTTGCATCAACTTGCATTTTGCTAGAAGGTGTATACACAGAATCATAGAACGTGTACCCTTTTCATTCAGCATTAATCATTTTGAGACTAACCTAGAGGTAATTCATTCCTTTTTATTGTTGAACAGCTTTCCATTGTATGGATTTACCCCAGTGGTATTCATCACCTTTTGATGAATATTTGAGTTTGCTTCTCGTTTTATAAAATTGCTGCTGAGAATACCCTATGTACAAGTCTTGGGTAAGTACCTAGTTGTGGAATGACTGGGTCATAGGGCACATGTTAGTTTAACATTTTAGAACCTGCTGAACAGTTTTCCAGAGTGGAATGACTGTTCTATATACTCACCTGCAATGTATGAGAGGCCTGGTTCCTCTACATGACTTGGCCCAGCCAGCCTTTTTAATTTCAATTTCAAAACTAAAATTTTGTTTTGTGGTGGGAGGGAGCATTTCTGATGATTCTTTTGGGAGAGAATCACTAAAGCAATAGGAACATTTTTAAACCTCTTGCTTCATGTGGGAAATTGGTTTGCATAAAATTCTTCATTCATTTATGCTCCTAAGTATAGGAGTATAGTAAGGAGTATAGTAAAGACTTCCTCTTACTGGCCTTCATTTTTTTTTTTCCCCTGAGAGAGAGAGGGAAAGAGAGAAAGAGAGAGAGTGAGCCGGGGAAGGGACAGAGGGCAAGGGAGAGAATTCCAACCAGACTCTGTGTTCAGCAGGAGCCCTATGAGGCACTTGATCTGACAACCCTGAGCTCACCCCGAGCTGAAATCAAGAGTCAGATGCTAAACCACCTGAGCCCCCCAGGCACTCTGGCCTTCACATTTTAAAATCCTTCCTCACCTCCCTGAAAATTCCTGTACCAAAAGTCGCCACATACAACCCTTCCCAGGACACATGTGCAAAGCATCTTTGAGGGCTTCCCAATATTACCATCGGCCTCTGCTGTGGCCCTAACTCTAACACTATCTCTCCAAGGTGAAGGACTCCACTCACAGAGAGCAGGAATCTGGTGGGGGCAGAGAGCTAGAAACACAGACCATGGTGGGAACGGGAAGGTACAGTTTTGAGGACCCAGGGCTGACTTCCATACCATGAGCTGGTCTTTTGGCCCAATCATAAAACCTGTTGTATCTTATAACCTGATTAAAACTATATTTTTCTGTCTCTCAAGTACCGCTCATTATTAGGAACTTATAAACATGTTTATTTTTGTTATAATGAGTCCATCTAAAATCTTTTGGGGGAACAATTTAGCCCAGGGTTTGCATTAGAAGATAATCTGTAATGTCTTTTCCAGTTTTGTGGCTCTCTGGATGCTATTTCCTTAAAACAAAAACAAAAACAAACAAACAAACAAACAAAACGACCGCTGCTTCTGTCTGTTCAGCAGTGAATGTCTCTGCCTTTCACAGACCTTAGGGAACTTCATCATTAATGCAACCCCAGTACCTTGCCTTGACATTTAGCTTGACAATTCTGGGATTTATCTTTCCTGTCAAGTTTTAACCCACGATGCTTCTTCATAGGGACAGTCTAGCAGTATTTTGAGGTTTATGTCCTTGGACAAATGGCTCCTTCCAGCCTAAAAAAGGAGTAGACACATGGTTCTTTTTAAACACAGCTGAGGGCTGTGTGCAAGGGATGAGGCCTTCCTGGCTCGTGAGGGACCCTAATCAGAGGGACACTGATTAGAATTAGAATTAGAATTAGAATTAGAATTAGAATTAGAATCTGCCTTTTGTTGTAGCTCTAGCAGTCTATGTGGTCGGTGGGTCCGGGTTAACGGGTTAACGTGGGAGTCGTAGGTGTTCTGAGGGTCTTGTCCTGGGCGTATGGGCTGGACGTAACCATTCTTTTAACTTATGGCTAAAGTTATTTAAATATCGGAACAATTAAGATCCTCCAGGGCAACCATTAACAATTAAGCGCCCTAAAGAGTCTCGATCCTGTTCTCTCTCACCACCGTTCCTCCCCAGATGGCTGAATGGCTTACTCTAGGAGAGACTGCCTCAAATGTTAACATTGGCTTTCACCTGACGGTGAGTCTCCCTACAGAGGGACATTGTTTTTTCTTCTCTCCTCCTCTCACATTATCTTTCCCTCACCCTCTTTGCCTTTCTCTTTCTCTTCCACTTTCCATTAGTGGGGAGACATTTTACCCATTAGAATACCGCCCTGGGTGTTCCCCGGCCCATAAGAATTTGACAGTTGACCCATCCACCCTGTTTAGGGGGCCAGCCCTCAGGGGATGCAGTGCATTTTTTTCTGAATCTGCCCACCTTCCCAGGCAGAGCCGGACCCCTGAAATCCTAACCCAGCAGCGAAAACCCACCAAGAAATTTCTCCACTACACCTCTTCTTTCCTGGTCATATTAACAGGTCAACGCAAATCCCACTTTGGCATAACCAAACTCTATAGAGGGTTTGACTATAATGCCACCACCGTCTAAGCGCTTATGTTCTTTCTGTCTCCTGTTGGGTGATGGCAGGAGGGGACACGAGCTCCACTTACATAAAGAAGGAAACAGGAGGACACAAAAGTCACCACATCATCTGGTTATGCAATGACTCAGGAGCCAAGTGAGAACTACATTTTCAGCTTGCTTTCAACATTTCATCGGAGTCAGTAGACCTACTTGAACCAGTCTAACCTTTCCCGTTGCCCCTCAGAGGGCTCTGTTTTCATACCTTCACTGAGATTCTCCACACAGATTCATGGAGATGGGGAAGAATCCCCCCCAGATCCACCCCTCTCCCTCAGCCCCTCTTTGCCTTCCTGGCGCTCCCCCTAGACTGGCTGAAGGGGAGGGTCCCTCAGCAGCCTCTTTCACCACACAGGTGCCTGTGACCAAGAACGTGTCCTACTATTCCACAAGTGACCCCAACTGTGGAACAACAGAACCCCCAAGGCACTGCTCTGGTGAGCTCCCCTTCCTGGTCTGCTCTGCACAGGTCTCCCTCTCGGGGCGAAAGTGTCTGAGAAGGTGAGACTTCCGAATTCACAGGAAGGTTGCTGACTCTCAGAGAGAGTGTTGGGGTAGGGGGCGGAAGCGGCATCGGTCATGAACTATGCCCTCGCAGAGGGGGGGTTGAGATCAGGGCCAGCTGCTGAGCTCAGCCCGAAGGAATGCTTCTAGGTGACACACCCTCCCTTGTCAAGAGTGTGAGTCAGAGGATGTGACGCAGCCCTGCCAAGCTGTGAGCAAAACTGCACCCCAGAAGCACGAAAAGGAAGAAAGCCGGGCTGCACCGCCCCCACGAGAGCGAGCAGTTCGCTCTCCTCTGCTCTGGGGCGCGGGGGCGGGACTCCGCCGTGTTTCGCCCATTGAGTCTGCGCCGGCTTTCTTTCTGACCAATCAAAACGTGCGTTGACTGCGTGGATGAGTTTGGTCTTCCGGCTTCTTGGGAGCTGAAGAGGGGAGGCCACTTGTCTCCAGCAGCAGCTTCCGGGAGGAAGGGAGCTTCTGCGCAGTGGAGGTCAAGGTCAGGGGGTATCCGGCTCCCAGCACGCGGTAGGCAGTCAGTAAAGAATGGACCCACCCAGCTGAGGAATGGGAGGTCTGCACGCGCCCCCCTCGCGTCCACAGGTCTCTCCCTCTTACCCCTGCAGTCACATTTTCTCAACGGGAGGAACTGCCCCTCAGAACAATTCAGGGACTCAGAAACGGCACTGATGAGCTCAGCACTTTCCCTGATGAGATCCGGCAGCTGGAGGCCCGACTACAGTGGCCTAATTGTGGGACACGGCCTATGACTTTAAAAAAAAAAAAAAAAAGTAGTGTGGAAAAGAAAACCACAGGCCCAAAATGGCGTCACCGAGGCCAGATCACCGAACGAGGACTTAACATCTAAGCGATCTGCAATGTCACTCTGCCCCAGAAATGTAGTCTGAGAGGGTCAGTTAGGAAATTTCTGATCAGCACCCATGAGGTGAATGTCCCGCGGGCCCTCTCCAACCTCCGAGGAAAGATGAGGTCATCCTCCTAATAGGACCCTCTGCCCCTTCCCCTGAGGAGAGGAGACCTCGCCTGGAAGAGTCCGTTACTTTCTTTAGCGAATAACTTCCTTCCTAGAAAATCCTTCCATTTTTCTACGGCGCCTCAGAGCTCCCCTCTACTTGCTACATGGGATGCTGCCTATTGGTAAGTTGTTTTCTAGATAGAGCAAATTGATCTCCAGTTCCTTGGTTGAATTTTTGTTCTTTCACAGTGATTTCCACAGAGATGCCTCAGGCCTTACTGAGATGGAACCAGTGCCTGGACTTGGGCCTTGCCCGGCCAGGGTGACACTGAGGGGCCAGGAGCCTGTGGCTGGGACAGGTAGGCTGCTTGGAGCACGGAGCGTGGGGCCCCAGGTTCCGAGGGCTCTAAAAGCCACTGCTGTGAGCAGCGCAGGCCTGCTCGGTGCCCGGTGATGGGAAAAAGGAGCCCTCTAGCAGGTAGGCAGGCCGGTTGGCTTTGCGGGCCCTGGATGCCCATTTAGCCAGCTTTATAAGCACAGGCTGGCTCCGTTTTCAGAGTCCCTCCCCCTCCTGGGAGGGGCCAGTTGCGCAATCCGGAAGGGGTGGAGAGCCTTGAACCTGACCTCAGCCACCCTGAGGCATGAGGGTTAGGTGGAGGAGCCCCAGCTGCACCAGCCAGGTAGATGCAGGTTTTCAGGGTGAGACCCCAAGGGCCTCACTCCCAGGAGGGAGTCTCTGCCCACCCTTCTCATTTGCTTCTTACAACACGGAGCTATCCTGCTGCCCTAGAGGGACGGGAAATTGGGCTTCCCATACGCAGTCCCACATCCTTACCACAAGGACAATCTCACCTATCACCCCTCGTCTCTTCTATCATCCTACGCCTTCCTTAATTCAGTCTGTCCCGCCACCACCTGGCTGAGTGGGCACGGGGGTGTGCCAGACCCTTTGCAGTCCTGAGGATACAAAGTCCCATCCTGCCAGGGACTCCTGCTAGCCTTCATGGCATCACGAGGACCCCACGTAAATTTTGTGACTGTGGCAAGAGGGAAGGACAGCAGAACAAACAGTATGCCCTCAGGGAGGTGGGGTGGGGAGACCTCTTGTCCAGGAGTCGGGACCTGAAAGGTTGAGCTGATTTCCCCAAAGACAGGTGGGCCTCATTCTGGGAAGAAGGGAAAAATGCACTGGGGTCCGGGCTGCGAGGAGCATGCTGATTTGGAGAAAGCGCCGCTGAGCCGCCCTGGGTTTGCTGAAGGCTCAGGGCTCCAGGTGAGCTGGCGCGCGGCTGGTGTCTCCACATGCTGACCCTTTGTCCCCGCTCTGTCCTGTGAAGGGCTCTCCCTGCCCCTGAATTTGGGGAAGCGTGGCACACTTTCCTCTCAGCTGCCTCTGGCCTCCTCCTCTGGGATAATTAATTAATACGTCCCTCCCTCCTAGGTCCGGGCTCCCTGGCACCAGTCCTGCTAGTCCTTGCTTTGACTCTCAAGCACGACCTGCCTTCCCATTTTGCCTGGGGCGGGAAGGAAAAAAAAAAAAGAAGTTTAGATCAGCAGCTATAGGAATGAGAACGCAGGCAGACCTCTCGGGAATCCTAGCAAACAAGCGAAACAAAAGCAGGAAGGATGTTTTAAAGGAAAATCCTCACACAGGAAGTAGGGAGACAAAAATAAAAAAAGGGAAAGGGAAAAGCAAACCAACTTAGCTCACCTGTGAAAACCACTAAGTTAATGAAATACAGGATGTGACAAAATGAATCAGAAAAAGCTGGGGAAGTGATCAGTAAACCCTTAAGTAAATTAAGTAAATTTAATATACTTAAGTAATTAAGTAAGCACTTCACTAGCAGTCACAGTGTAAGTCCTTTTCTAAGCATGAAACATATTAACTCATTTAAGCCTCACGGAAACCCTATGTGTTGAATTCCTATGTCTTATTATCCCCATTTTACAGATGGGGAGACCGAGGCACAGTTGGAAGCAAGGGAAGTAAAGTAGTGAAGAATGGCTGTATGTGGTGGATAGGAATTAGTGGGCTGCATGTGTTGTAACAGAAGTTCACAAAGAGTAAGTTTCCTTAAGGGGGTTGGAGAACTCTTGTCTCGTGTCCTTCCTTTTCTCACCTGAGAGGGTCGCATTATATGGAGAGTCATGCCTGCCAAAGTCCAAGTTTGGGACTCAGACATGGCCTGGGTAAATGGCATTCTTTTTACATGACAGCCAGAATGAGTCCTAGGGGAGAAAAAAACCTACCCATACAGAAAACTGGTCCTAAGAGAGGGGAGGGCAGGCAGACCGCCTTCTTCTAAGACTAGAGATGGAGTGAATGGCTGTGCTTAGCTTCCAGATCTGTCTCCGGCTGCAGCCCCGGTGAACTCATTCGGCCTGAATCTCATTTCAAACAAACGATGAGCATAATGGCAGCTGAATACAGAGCCGTTTCACAAAACCCTTGGGTGTGTAGTTTCTGGGCCAGTGTATAGGTGGATAGCACTAAAAGGAAGTGAAGGATTCTTTCCCACTTGTTCAAGGAACATTCTACAACTCAGAAACCCCCCAACCAACCCCTCAGCCTGAGGTGTCAATATCTCAGTGCCTCGTGTCTGGGGGAAAGAGAACGGGGAGAACAGTGGCACCCACAGGTGGGTCCTAGCCCTCAGGGCACACAGGGTGGTGTTCAGAAGGGGCTGCAAGTCCCCACCAGAACCCTGGTACCCAACAAAAGCTGCTGTAGTATCTAGAAACAACGACAGGGCTTGGTCGCTACTGACGTGTCTAGCAAAGCTGTAGCCACACAGAAGAAATGTAAACAAGAGGAATAATTTTATTCACAAGTAAATGTAGGAAGAAATCCCAAAGAATCCTTGGGGAAAAAGATCTGTGGCAGGGTGCCTGGGTGGCTAAGTGGGTTAAGCCTCTGCCTTTGGCTCAGGTCATGATCCCAGGATACTAGGATCGAGTCACACACTGGACACTCTGCTCACCCTGGCAGCCGGCTTTCCCCATGCCCCTTGCCCCCCACCCCCTGCCAGCTTGTGATCTCTGTCAAATGAATAAATAAAATCTTAAAAAAAAAAAAAAAAAGATCTGTGGCAAGAGCAATAAGTACATATGACCTTAAAAAAAAAACCACAAATTCAACTAGTCTTATGGAGAAGTATTTGAGTTGCTTTCATTTCAACTTCGACTTCAGGCAGAATCTGTGTTTTAAAAGAAAAACGTGTTCACAGATAATAAATTTTTCTGAGACAAGATATTTTAAGTGATGATAACATCAATCCAAAGGAGAGTTCGTGTTTAAAAAAAAAAATTAGTGTCTTAGAAATCCGTGTTCATTTTTGTTTCCTTAAAGCTTTGCTAATTACTGTTGAATCTTTTCTGTTTTCTGTTGTTTGGGATAATGGTAGTGTTTCTGTGGATAAAATCCAAGACTCGAGAGTACAAAAAGAAAGCTCATGGCATTTAGGTCAAGATCTGCTGCTCACCTCTCCAGTCCCCCCCCCCCCCCCCCCGCACACCCCCCGTTTTGATTCATTGTGGTCTTGGAGTCATGACCTTATCTATTAATCTCAGTGACATTCTGGGTTCTGAAAGGGCAAAACTCTGAATGGCAAATAGTAAGATGAAAGTATTGAATCTCTTTAGTCCGTCTGGATCCTAGAGCACTTTATTTTCAAGGGCAGATAGTCTGTACAACTAACCCTCAGGGCGATCACTCCGGTTATAGCTAATGCAACAAATACTATTCAACGTTCACAAAATAAGAATTTTATACTGTCTGGCTTGTTCTTAATTCTTCCCTAAGGGCCTATTTGGTTTAGCATCAAATATAAGATTAAGAGCCTCTAAATTTTAGCTGAACAGCCACTCAAGGGATTTAGATGATCTCTTTACACAACAGAGAGTTAGTGTGTAGCTGACACCTCCCACTCGGGGAGCACAGGCTTATACATACGATACACCTCAATTTCCCAAGGTTGGTTGCTTATTTGAAAGCAAAATGGAGAACATTATTACTCTGCCCTCCAAAAAATCAACTCTGTTAGTTGCAGAAAACTTGGGGCCAAACAAATCTCTATCAATTTTTTAAAAGATTTATTTGTCAGAGAAAGAGAGTAGCAGGCAGGGGGAGAAGCAACTCCCCACTGAGCAGGGAGCCTGATGCAAGGACCCTGGGGTCATGACCTGAGCTGAAAGCAGATGCTTAACTGACTGAGCCACCCAGGCATCCCAAGTCTCTGTCAATTTATAACGAATAAAGCAGAAGAAGAGAATGGATTTTATACTGACTGTATAAGTACATAAAATATGTGTTTGTATCTACACGTGTGTATTTGCATAAATCTTAAATCTGCATGGCAAGGGAAATGGGGAATTAATAGTGCGACAGGAATTCAGACTTTGGTCTTTCAAGACTGATTCTGGTGCTCCTTGCTTTACCCTGGGCTGGAACCCAAACGGGGATAGAAACTTACAGGCCAGAGGAGAAAAAAACATGCAGGGTAGTAGCTCTCAATTCCACCAGCTGGCCAATAAATAAATATTTTTTGTATAAGTAGTGAATCATCAATATGTGCTTTTCTTGTGTGTTTAGACATAAGACTGTTTAAGTGATTTTAAAGAGATAGCCAGGATAAAGAAACCGAGAAGGCGAAAGGCAATAATAAAGATAAAAGGAATGAAAAGAAATCTCCCTCTCTCTTTTCTCTCCCTCTCTCTCTCTTTAGAACAGCTTTTCTCCAGACATTCTAGAACCATATAAAGAGCTGAAAAACTCCAAACGCCTCACTGTGAAGTTACAAAGCAGAGAGCAGCTTTGGAAATGGGAATGGGAATGGAGGAAGGGAACGGGGAAGGTTCAGGAAGACAGAACAACACCAGTTGGCCAGACCTGCCTCAGCTGAAAATGCTTTTGTGCCACTGTGCCCCAGCAGAGTGGAGTCACTCTCCTAGATTATTTGCAGGTGAGAGGAAATATATATTTTTTAATATCTGACTGTATTATCTTTGCAAGGTGAATGCAAATATTTGTATGCATAAACACATTTGAATGACGGCAATTGATGGTTACATTTTCCAGAATTAATTATTTCCATGTTCATAACGCTTGAGTGCCTATCCAGTTGCAGGGTGGAGGAAGAGAGAGAGCCCCCCACCAGGCTGTACGCAGCTCCTTCATTCACGAGGAGCAAAAGGGTCTGGAGATCGCATATGGTCTACATACGCCCAGCTTACGTAAGGTGGTATTTTTAAATGTGAGGGTGTGACTGAGCCTTCAAAAACTACTTAGACTGCCTTACATGGCTTCAATTCTCCAAAGTCGTGCATTTTCTGCAAATGGAAGTTAGGGAGTAACCTTTGCTACAGCTTCATTTCCTCGCACAGGGCTTCCCCCCACTTCCGCTCAGAGGACCTCTCCCCCTGGTAAGAAATGCTATTGGTATGGCAACAGCAACCAAATAAAAGATTAGGAGCTGCTAGGGAAAGACTATTACTCATAACTCGGTATACATCCTGTCAGTTACCCTGCCCCGATGAACAGTATGTGACGGGAAACTAGGAAGTGATAAAAGACCTCCCAACCCCATCTCCTTGAAGGGAAGGTGGAGCGTCGAGTGACGGCATACCGGGCACCTTGCCACGCACACTAAAGAGTGGGGGCCAGGCTCATCTGTCACTCAGACCACTGCAGACAGCCTCTGAGCCCCATAAAGTATGAGTATAAAAGGGTTTTGACATTCAGGTCTGTGTAGTTAAGTCAAGAGTATAAAGGGTCCGAAATGAATGTCTGTCCCAAACCAAAATATTGATTAAGAGCAAGGGGAGAAGCATAATCAGGCAAGCGAACAGGTGGCTTTGCCTAGGAAATACATTTTTTATCCCTTCTCTTTTTTTCAGTTTGTAAATCACGTGATCTAATCCATGTGCCATGATCGAAACAAAATTTTCACATCTCTGAGTGTGTCTGTGGATAGTCAGTAGCTTCATTTTTGAATAGCAGACCCAGAATTGCAGGTGTCCTGGTGGCCTTGACATTGAAGTTCTCACCCAATGAAGGGATTCCTGAAACACTCTGGAGAATGACCCCGATCCAGTTAGTCCTTGAAAATTGCCAGTTTTATGGACAGATCGTGACCTAACCAGACATGCCATTCTATTTTCAAGTAGTTCTAATTACTAGAAAAGCTCTGATGTGATAAGATGGGGTGAGGTATTGGATACTTTTCAAAGTTTGCATGTCCCTCACTAACTTTCCATGTGCGCGGAGTGATGTGATCGGGAGCTTGTTTTGACCAAGGGGTGGGGAGAGAAGAGAATAAAGACCACACAGTTTCTTACCAAGCCCTTAAGCCTGGTTGGAGCTCCAAAGGAGATAAGGATTAAGAGCCAGAAAATGAAGGCCTCCTCTCGAGAACTTGCTGCTGTAGAAGCCAGGGACCAACTGCGGTCGACAGAGAGCCCTTCCCTGGGCTTCTCTGTGGAGCCCAGCTCTGCCGCGGCCCCCCGGATGGACAGCGGGGGGAGCGAGGGGGGAAGGAGAGAGGCATCTGTGACTCAGTCAGCTAGAGCAAGAATGTGGCTCCTTCAAGTGCCTGGGTGGGCAGCTCTCCTGGACCAGCGAGAGGCAGAATACAAAGTGAAGAATGGGACAGATCCCTCTGGGGGTTATGCTGTGGACAAGCTGGTTATGGGAAAGTCCCAGAAGTACTGCGGTTGCAAGGAGGCAGGAGGGAGGTCTTGGTGCAGGGAACCAGGATAGTGTGGGCTGGATCAGTTGCCTGTGTTACTGACACTGACGCATCTCCAGGCTGGTGAGCCTCAGCAACATTTGGGCCACATTTATGCCGAGTCACAATCCCTTCTGTTGCAACAGGCGCTGATTAAATTACTCGTCGTTTCCCCAGACTGGGGGGATCACATGTGCGACCGACTCTCCGAGCGTTGGTTTTTTGTTTTTTTGTTTTTTTTTTTTTTAAACACAAATTGCTCTTGTCCATAGAAATGATTGGTGACTCCTGTTTTTTCATGATAGAAAACATATTTGAATCTTCGGGGGTCTGAGCCGTGAGGAGCATCGCAATGGGGCTAAAAATGGTCCCTTAAAGGAAAAGCGGCCATATCCTGTGTCTGCCAAACCAGGACACTTTTGAGGGTGAAAGACAGTGTTATTAGTTATTGTGCTGGGACAAGAGATAGTAACAGGGACTGTTAGGATCAAGTGAGCCACACAGATCCCCTACCTGAAGGTGCCTGGTATGACTAAAGCTAGTGGCCATACTGTGTTTCTCAAACAGCTCACAGCATGGCCTGAGTAGCACTGAGCCACCTTGAAACCTTCCTCCGCTGACACCAGCCCTCCTTGACAATAATAGTGCAGTGCAGATTCTTCCAGAAACCGCAAAGGGTTATACAGATATTTCTTACAGGTTTTCTTGAAAGGGGGGTTCAGTGGTTTCAAGGAGTGCATTATGCATACCACCAAGCCTCCAAAAATTGTTCTTCCCCTTTCTGGCTCCCCAGTCCCCACCGCAAAAGGCCTCCTGTTACCCCCATCACGTCCTTCTTCCCGCCACACAGTTGTCTCACCACTATTCTCCACTGTCTCTTTTCCCTCTCCCGCCTCAAATCTGTCCTCTCCTGCTCTGCCCACTCCTCCCCACCATTGAACCCGGGCAGTGGGGGAAAGCGGGAGATTGTGAACACGCATGCATTAGTTTGTTGTGTGTGTTCATCACACCTTTTAGAGCCTCGTTATGATAAAAATAAACATTTGTGTTAGGGAAAGAGGTGACCCCAGTGTGGGACACGCTGGGGGACTGGAATTCAGATGGAAGAAAGAGTAACACAGGAACTGACATTTGCTAAGCACCAGCCAAAGATGGGGGCTTGATTTGCACAGAGTGAAAATGGGCACTTCTGGCCTTGGTTTGCTGACACAGGAAGACAGTAGATGCTGCATGTCGGGTGAGATAAACAATTCCATGGATATTTTCCACCATGTCAGTTCACCTGTGCCAAGGGCCAAAAGAGTTGCATGGTCGGAGATTGAAGGGATCTGTGGAGATGACTTATTTTGAGACTGCTGCCAGTGTGTCGTAAGTTCTGCCCATGCCTCTCGCCTAGAGCAGCACAGGGGCTGGGAAGGACCACCTAGAAATCTTGCATCCCAACATTAGATGGAGTGGATTTGGATTTGACTCGTGGCCAAGGAACATAAGGTCCAAGAGGGCCCTGCTCTCTCCTAAGGGCAGAGTGAAGGAGATTGATGGGTTGGTCAACTCAGCTGTTTGAGTAGGCAAATAATCCAGGAGCGTTTCCCATTGACCTCATCTGCTAAGCCCCTGCTTAGCAGGAATCAAGTCTTGCCTTTGAACCCGTTCAGGGGGCCTCTAGCCTTCAGGAGAGGAGAAGCTGAAGGTGCTCTCCTCTTTCTATAGGTTTGAGAGGAGAGTGAGGAACCCCAAAACAAATTTCATTTGCCCAGGCCAAGGGAAGCCTGCCTGGGAGCTGCCCCATGTGGGAGAGTCCTGGGACTGGCAAACCATGGCCAGCAGGCTTGCTGCCTGCTTTTGTGAAGACATATTGACTGGGACGCACCCATACCCTCTTTTTGATGTCTTGTCCGTGGCAGAAGTGAGTAGCCATGACAGACTGTATGACCCATGAAGCCTCAGACATTTACTACCTGGTCTTTCACAGGAAGCATTTGCGGATGGCCGGGGAAGGTCTTCAGAAAGCGCTCAGAAATGCTCCTAGGAGGGAGAAGAGTCAGACTTCAACTATTTTAGAGCGAATAACCATCTGAAAACTGCCCACTGCTGCTTCTTGCTCCCCCTGTATCAGCCTGACAGGGTCCGAAATGTCTGTGGCAGAAGGAGAAGTGGCCTGGACCCAGCCCTCCCTTCCCATCGTGAGGGGTCAGGCTTCAGCAGCCCGGGCTTGGGTGTGTGCATGAGAGGATCGGACAACATGAGATTTTTACTGAGTCACATTTGAAATTTTGCTTATTATGGAGGCCTGGGCACTATAAATGACTAAACTTGAGAACTTGCTGATGAAAAGTAAATGTGTTTTTCATTCAGAGGTAAGGAAGGAACTTCTACCACTGAGCAAGTACACAGGAGCAGTGGGAGACAAAATAAACTTTGCTTTAAACGAACACCCCAAGGGTCCAGCCCATTTCATCAGTTTGCTGGTTGCACCTACATGTCTTCAGGGAGGAAAGCCAGACTCGAGATGGAACTCTCCCACTGTTTATATGATACAGGGCGGTTGCTTAACCTTTCTAGAATTCAGTTTTCTCATCTGTAACGTGAGGATTGGACCAGCTCGGGATGAGTCTGTCCCATACTGGTAATCTGTGATCCCAGAGCTTGGTGGACAGCCATCAAGACGGATCACATGTCTTTGGGACTGTGTGCAATGGAGCTCATAGCCTATGGGTAACGATGGGGCAGTGGTGCACAGTGTGTCCCCACCCTCGCCTCTAAGATCATCCTGGAGCTCTTCCTGACCACAAGAGCCTTTCCCATTATGTGGGACGAAAGGAGGTGGGATACAGAGGCCTTGTGTAAGGCTTTATGTTTATCTGTCTGTGTTTGCCGTCTGCTATAGCTGTAATGTCTGAGGCTAAAATTCCCTTAAGTGTCCTGGCTCTTGTGACCCTTCTTGTCTCTCGAAAATTCCTAAAAACTCTTAAATGGGGCTGAGGCTTGCAGTCCTTTAGTAGTATTCCCCTTTGGCAACAAGGGAGCCCTGCTGGGGTGGTGGTGCGGTGTGGGGGCAGGGGAGGCATTTATAATGCTGTGATTAGGTCTCAGTCTGTCAGGGAGAGGGAGCTGGAGGGGGTGAGGCGGCTGGGTGAGGCTTGGATAAAGTAGTTTCCCTTTGGGCAGTCTTTGTTAAGGAGAACAAAATGCTCTGGGTGCATTCAAAATGCACTGCCAGACACACACTTTTTCTTC
Source organism: Mustela nigripes (assembly GCF_022355385.1). NCBI lineage: Eukaryota > Metazoa > Chordata > Mammalia > Carnivora > Mustelidae > Mustela > Mustela nigripes. The sequence goes on from NC_081574.1 coordinate 18,370,611, forward strand.
AGTTTTCACAGGAGAACTTGGCAGAGCTCCTGGAGGTCAAATTCATGAAAGTATGGGGGCGCCCAGTCTCGGGGAGTAGTTCTAACTCTCAAAGTAAACTGACTCTTGCTACCTACCCGTCTCTCTCCAGTGTGAGGGGCAGCTGTTGGCTCAGGACCTCCGTTCTCTGACGGATCCAAGAAGAGTTGTTGATCTTTACTTTGCTCCCCCTTTTTCTTGGAAGGACAGGAGTGATGCATTGCCCGCTCTTCCCATGTCTGACCAGAAACCAGCAATCTTCTCACTAATATAGGAAAACAATATGAAATCATGGAGAGGCTACAGTTTTTGTCCAACAAAATGGCCATTTCACTGGCTCAACCGCACTCAAGCAGATGAAGAAAATTCATAGAGTGCAGGGAAACTGGCAAACGTGAGATTTGGGGTGTGTTGGTACCGGGCCTCCTGAAATGGCTTTAAAGACCTATTATGATGTTTTGGGTTACAATTCCGTTTTGGAAATCCAGTTCTGTAAATCTCTAAAGCAATTTTCTGAGTACTGTTTCATAGGGGATTCTTACTCCAAGGCCTTCAAGCAATAGCTGACACATATTTTATTTTAAAATTATAATCACTTTTAGCACTTTATGCTTTACAGAGACTTTTACATACATTTTCTCAAAGGTGAGTTGACTCTCCAAGGTGGGTATCTTTGTCTGAAGAGCTTCAAAATTTCCTCGTGGCCGTGGGACCAGGAGAGTGCCACTCTCTTCTATGACAGATGCTTGTGGGACACATGGATTTGCAAACCTAAATCCATGAACTCCAGGAATGGAACCATTTCCTTAACTAAAGTAATTCTGATTTGGGATTCCTATTCTGAGGGGAGCAGCAGAAAATTCTGTTTCTGTGGTTACCAGTGTCCCTCTCTCCTCTCTAAGACACCAAGAGCCTGGAAGGTCTGAATGGTACTCAGAAGGCAGAAGGACCACCTGTGTTTTGAGCCCTTCCTGTCTGTTGCTGAGCACACAATTCTCTGAGCCTGTGACCCCCAGCCAGGAGTACACTCTCAATTCAAGCAGATTCTTCTTGCTTTGCCATGAAGCACAGGTGTCTCGTTACGCCAACATGGGTTCCCCCAATGGGACTGCCAAAGAGAGCGTGTGGGTCTCCAATGTATCTGTACCTCATGATCTCACTACAGAAAGAAGGAGGAGAAACGAAGGTAGGAAGGAAGGAAGAAAACAACAGAAAGAGTTTCTCCCCTCCCCGGACACAGAATACATTGAATCCAGTGAGTTCCAACTTTTGTAAAAGGCTGGTGGCAGTGTTGCCCTCCATGAGCTTCTGCTTTCTGCCCTGTCAGAAGCCCCTACAGCAAGGGCCGGCGTCCAGGAGTTATGAACACTATAGGGAAACAGGAAGAAGAAACACATTTTATCTTTTCAGTGAATTATCCCACCACGCATCCATCAGTTAAGAAACCAAAACCTTAACCCACAATAATTTCTTAATTTGATTGAGGTAATTTAACTCCTGAAAACTCTTTCCTTCGTTTCCCAGATGTGCATGCTAATGACAGAAGTCATGTGATGGAATGACACTGTACAAGTGAGTCTGCGGGGTGACACCGAGTAACGCTCAGAGGAAGATCAGTCAGTTTCCTCCAAGCAAAACAACCCAAGGACAATCACTTTACAACATGGGATTCAAGACAGCTGGAAGAATGGAGTAAATATTGCCTTGAAATTAAGACAGCCGCACACGTAGAGTTTTAACAAGCAGGTGACACAATTAGCTTGATAAAAAGAAGACTCTGAGCAAAGGAAACAGTTAATAAAATCAAAAGACAACTGACAGAATGGGAGAAGATATTTGCAAATGACATATCAGATAAAGGACTAGTGTCCAAAATCTATAAAGAACTTAGCAAACTCAACACCCAAAGAACAAATAATCCAATCAAGAAATGGGCAGAGGACATGAACAGACATTTCTGCAAAGAAGACATCCAGAAGGCCAACAGACACATGAAAAAGTGCTCCATATCACTGGGCATCAGGGAAATACAAATCAAAACCACAATGAGGTATCACCTCACACCAGTCAGAATGGCTAAAATTAACAAGTCAGGAAATGACAGATGCTGGCGAGGATGCAGAGAAAGGGGAACCCTCCTACACTGTTGGTGGGAATGCAAGCTGGTGCAACCACTCTGGAAAACAGCATGGAGGTTCCTCAAAATGTTGAAAATAGAACTGCCCTATGACCCAGCGATTGCACTACTGGGTATTTACCCTAAAGATACAAACGTAGTGATCCAAAGGGGCACGTGCACCCGAATGTTTATAGCAGCAATGTCCACAATAGCCAAACTATGGAAAGAACCTAGATGTCCATCAACAGATGAATGGATCAAGGAGATGTGGTATATATATACAATGGAATACTATGCAGCCATCAAAAGAAATGAAATCTTGCCATTTGTGACAACATGGATGGAACTAGAGCATATCATGCTTAGCGAAATAAGTCAAGCGGAGAAAGACAACTATCATATGATCTCCCTGATATGAGGAAGTGGTGATGCAACATGGGGGCTTAAGTGGGTAGAAGAAGAATCAATGAAACAAGATGGAATTGGGAGGGAGACAAACCATAAGTGACTCTTAATCTCACAGAACAAACTGAGGGTTGCTGGGGGGAGAGAAGTTGGGAGAAGAGGGTGGGATTATGGACATTGGGGAGGGTATGTGCTTTGGTGAGTGCTGTGAAGTGTGTAAACCTGGTGATTCACAGACCTGTACCCCTGGGGATAAAAATATATGTTTATAAAAAATTAAAAATTAAAAAAAAAAAAGAAGACTCTGAGGTAGCTTCTGATGGAAAGTTAGAACTCTGAGCACAGAGAAAAAGGAAACGGAGTAGGGAATGAAGAGGAAGGAAGAAAGCCTTACATGGAACTCCGTTATCGTATTAAAGAAATTATATTGTGCTTTGTCATTGCATGTTTATCTATAGGAGTTGAAAATGTTTTCTTAGTCAAGAGAGTGGCATGCCTAGTTCGAGGATACTTTTCCTTACTTAAACTATACTTCAAATACCTGGAGTGTCATTGCAAAGTTCTCTACCACCTCACAATCAAGTCATTAATGGTCAATATCCCAGCGTCCTCTAAGATGTAGGTATGTCAGCCTAGAGCCTGAACTTTGAAAGGGATCACATATGAGACCCCTTTTGTAAAACTGTACCTCCAGGAGTGGCATGCTCAATTTGGACAGAGAACTTCCTTTGGAGAGGAAGATAGTGAGCAGAACTGCCTAGATTTTGGTTTTGGTACAATGTAACTAGAGGAAGGTGGGGAAAAAAACTCTTTATGAAAATTTCTAACCTCAAGACCATACTAACAAGTATTTAAGACCAGAATTTCTACTCTCTGTGTGGTCTGAAAAACCATAAGTTTACATTTAAAGTGATCCTGAGTTGGCAGGACCCTTAGGGGAATAGTGTTCTCAGACCACTGGTAGGACCTTCACCCTCTAAAGCCAGACCTCCGTCCCACAATGGGGCTGTTAACAAGGAGGATTCAGCAGAAACAGGAAACTGTAGAGTCAGATATGCAAAGAGGATGGATATTGGAATTGTTGAAGAATATAAAGTATGTTTAGTATGCCTAAAGGGAGAAAAAGGCAAATTGAAAGAATGACAGTGTAATAAGAGATTATGAAAATCAACCAGATGGACGTGAAAAAGAACCAAATGAATACGTCAAGATGAAAACCTGGAAATTGGAAACTCAATGACTGGATACATAGTTGATTATGGGGAAATAGAGCTGGTGACATTTCCCAGATGACAGCAGAAACAAACATGGAAATGGAAAATCTGAGCGACTAAACGACGTGGACAGTGGACCAAAATTGGCCAATGTTAAAATACATCTACTGCTTCCTAAAGGAGAAACCAGAGAGGAGAGGAAAGAAGAATTTAGAAAGATAGTAATTGGGAATTTTCTAGGACTGATGGAAAAACCATGTCTTGGGGTTCTGAAAACCCAGCCAATCCCAAGCAGAGTAATAAAAAGAAATTCAACACTAAAATATATAATAGAATTGCAGAACACTACAAATAGAGACTGTCTTAAAAGTAGCCAGAGGGAAAGGATAGATTGCCCATTAATTGGCTGACTACATACCTTATCATTTAAACCAGGATACTTCTGAGAAGGAAAAGGGGATGCTAACCAAACAGGAGACCAGGGAAGCGGGCATAATCTGGGTCTGCAACAGACAGAGGAGAGTGTCTGGTCACCAAATCTGTAAAACAATAACAATTTAATTGACAGCAAGGACAAGGAGAGTCAGGCAGACACTGGATAATATTTTCAAAGTACTGAAAAAATTATTCAATGAGAATTGCATATCAGTAAAATCTCTTTTAATAATAAGGGTTGGGCGCCTGGGTGACTCAGTCCATTAAGCGTCTGCCTTTGGTTCAGATCATGATCCCAATGTCCTGGGTTTGAGCCCCTTGTTGGGATCCCTGCTTCATTGGGGAGTCCGCTTCTCCCTCTCCCTCTGCCCCTCCACTCTGCTTGTGTGCATTCTCTCTCTTAATAAATAAAATCTTTTTTAAAAATAATAAAGGTAGGGGCGCCTGGGTGGCTCAGTTGGTTAAGCAGCTGCCTTCGGCTCAGGTCATGATCCCAGCATCCTGGGATCGAGTCCCACATCGGGCTCCTTGCTCCCCAGGGAGCCTGCTTCTCCCTCTGACTCTGCCTGCCACTCTGCCTGTGCTCGCTCTTGCTCTCGCTCTCTCTCTGACAAATAAATAAAATCTTTAAAAAAAATAAAAATAAAAATAATAAAGGTCAAAAAAGGACATGTTTAGATAAGCAAAAATGGAGAAGTCACAGTCAGCAGACCCTCTCAAAAGCAAATTTCTTGTAAGAGAAGGAAAATGAGCCCAGAAGGAGTCTGATAGGCAAAAAAGTCAACGAAGAAAATTAAAATTCACATTGACTGATAAAGTAATAATAATAATAATGCCTAACGTATAAGGCTACAAAAATTAAGACAGATCTAAATTTCTGTGCAAAAATAGCAAAGAAGTCCAGAAGGGAGGTAACTTTTTTAAAAAGCTAATTAAGACTCTTAGCGCTTTTGGAGGAAAGTAAAGGTATTGATTAATTTTACATTTTGTTAAATGAAATATCCATGTTATATTTTCTGGGTCAGTACTAAAAAATAGAAGCAAAATATTACTTAGAAAATACAAGAAAGACAATGTTAAGGTATGGAATAAAAATGTAATCCAAAGGAAGTTAAGAAAAGCATAAAAGGAAGATAAACTTAGAAGGGTTGGGCGGAGGGTGGGTGGGGGAGAACAATCAGAAAGTGTGAAATAATAAGTGCATTAATTATAAGTAGACTAATATCTCCAGTCTGAGGATAAAGATAGACCAGATTTGTTTTAGAAATGCGGCTACAGAGCTGCCTGGGTGGCTCAGTTGGTTAAACGTCTGGCTATTGATTTCAGCTCAGGTCATGATTTCAGGGTCATGAGATTGAGCCTTATGTCAAGCCTTATACTCAGCAGGGAGTTTGCTTGAGATTATATCTCTCCCTCTGCCCCTCCCCCTGCTTGCACATGCTCTGTCTCAAATACGTATTTTTTTTTCTTAAGAAATAAATACAGCTACATTCTGTTTACAAGAAACAACACTTCAAAGCACAGTAAGGTTGAATAATAATAATTTAAAAAAAGGTAATATGAGGCAAATTCTACAAAGATGAAAGTAGGGTGGCCATTTTAATCTTAAATGAAAGAAACCTTAAAGCAAAAAGTATTAGTGACAATGAAGAAGATCACTACATATTGATAAAAATTTCAACACTACCAGGAAATTACAGCAATTCTAAATTTGTCTAGATTAAATAAAATAACCTCAAAGTATATAAAGCAAAATTTGGAAGAATTAAAAGAAGAAATTTACATATTAAATTTACATGCCATGATAGCGGGAAATCCCAGTGCTACCTCTTTAGCAATGGACAGATCAAGCAGGCAAGAAAAAGTAAGCTTGATTAGAAGGTCATTATATTTAAAAATCATGTTTGGGGCCATAAAGCCTCTATTTCAACAAATAATTTTTAAAATCGGCTTCATATAGGGGCGTCTGGGTGGCTCAGTCGGTTAAGCATCTGACTCTTAGTTTCCACTCAAGTCGTGATCTCAGGATGGTGAGATTGAACCCCCGTATCAGGCTCTGTGCTCCGTGCTGGAGCCCTTTTATTTCAAAGCTATTTCTCCCACCAAGACCCACTCTTTCCCTACTGATTTCCTCCTGCTCCTTTCTCTCTCTCTTAAAAAAAAAGAAAATCTCCTTCATATAGATGGCAATGTCTGATCACAGGACTATTAAAGTAGCCACCAATACTAAAAAGGTAATCCGTCACTGCATCCTTCAAAGTACCTGAATTGGGGAAATAATAATAAATAATCAGCAGGTCGAAAGAAGTCTCAATTTTTTTAGAAACTAGAATTGCAAAGTAAGGTAAATGCTGCATACCGTTGCAGTTAAAGCTATACTTAGGAAAGGGTGGGGGAGCTTTAAATGCTTACATTTTCAAAAAGAAGGAAATATATGAGCTTGCATCCAGTTTAAGAAGGTAGACTAGTGCCAGGAAAAAAAAAAGGCTAAATAATGCAGAAGAAGGGAAATACTACTACTTTTCTGTTACTGTGCAGTTTTCACTTAACAACATTGTTCCCAGTTTTCGTTTCTTTCTTTCATTGGTCTGATAATAGGGCTATGCATTCCATTTTCATCTTGTTAATTTAGAATTCTTACCATCACGTGCCATTCAACTAATAACCTGGCTTTTCCCGGACTGAGTGCGTCTGTTGCCCTTTTATTTCAAAGCTATTTCTCCCACCAAGACCCACTCTTTCCCTACTGATTTCCTCTTGCTGATTTCCTCACGTTTTGCTCACAGCCTAATGGAATGAAATCTTTAGAATTCTTTCATTTTCCCCTTTTCTCTTTCTTCCAGACATCTCTCGCCCCCTAATTAAAGCCTGGAATGTTTTCACTTCCTCTTGTACTCTTAATTCTGAGGCTTTGCCAAAATAGTTGTATGTAGAATTTTACTTAACAATTGTTTCTGTGTTTGTCTGTCTTCAGGGTCCACATACAAGGTTTACATCACACATTATATTCTTATCCATTAATATTTAATGATATATTACTAAAACCAATGCATTATTCATCTCTGATTGTTTTCTCCTTTCCCCTTCCTCATCTTGAAGTCTCTGTTCCGGTTCACTGGTCTCTGGAAAGGGCTTTTTCTCAGGTATTTGCCTTAGATGGGGGCATTCTGTGATTTATTTTCTGAATTAGTGCATGTCTTTGAGTATTTTCTGCTCCCTTTAACAGGTAAACAATAGCAGAAGCCTAGTATAGGATTCTGGGGGGTTCTTTCAATCTCCTCTAGCTTCCAGTGTTGCAGATAAGAAGTCCAGCAACAGTTAAAAAAGTAAAAGACTAGGAACTTGTTTTACCCAGATATGCCCAAGCATGTGTTTGCTTCATCAATCTAACTGAAAACTGAACATTTTTTACTCAGCAAACTTGTCTTTCTTTGGCTTAGGAAAATTTTCTCCTGAATTAAAATTAAAATTATTTCTTCTATCTCATACTTTCTTTCTTCTTTTAAAATGTCTGTTATTCAAGGGGTGCCTGGGTGGCTCAGTGGGTTAAAGCCTTTGCCTTCGGCTCGGGTTCTGATCTCAGGGTCCTGGGATCGAGCCCCACATTGGGCTCTCTGCTTAACGGGGAGCCTACTTCCTCCTCTCTCTCCTTGCCTCTCTGCCTACTTGTGATCTCTGTCAAATAAATAAATACAATCTTAAAAAAACAAAAACTTGTCTATCATTCAAACAGATGGTATCCTGCATCCATTTCCCAAATTTTCACCTTGTAACCTTGTGATTTCCAGCTCGTGGCGTGTTTTACGCTGTGGTTTCTGGATGGTCTGTGATCTCAAAGGCCACTAACACAAACTAACACAAATCTCATCACCAGTCACCATCAACCCATTCATGCACTGAAATGGTGAGGTGTTCATTTGTTATTCCATAGTTTTGTCCCTAAGGAATTCTTTTCATTTCTTTAAATTTATTTTATTTTATTTTTTTAAGGAACCCATTTATTGGATCCTGCAAGGCTCTTGCATTGGGTGTGAAATGTGATGATTGACTCTGTTTGTCCTCTTTGGCTTCTGGTCATCTTTAGGTCCTTGATTCTTTTTTGTTTGTTTGTTTTTTGGGGTTTTTGTTTTGTTTTGTTTTGTTTTTTTTAGCTCCATTGGCCAATTGGAGTTCAAGCCTGTTTATTTTAGAGCTGCTCTAAAAGGGTCTCATTCCCACGAGCCTAGTACAGAAGCAGACAGCCCTCTCTGAGGCACCTAGGAAGCAGCCCTGCTCTCTGGTCACCCTGGGCTCTCCCAGCACCCATGGCAGGGAAGACTTGCCTGAACTTTTATATCCCTGGGGAATTTTTACAAGCTCAAGTAGGATATGGTGGACACCCTACCCCTGGGGCCTACATCTTGACTGATGAGCCCAGTCTCTTTCTCCGAGCTCACCCAGCTCCGCACTACTTCCTAAGCAAGGGAAGCTTCAGGGAACGGGAGTCTCCACTGAGAGTCCAAGACCTCATTTACACCCACGGTAGATCCTGGCTCTTGAGAGGCCCATCTTTTGGATTTGGAACTAGAGGGAAGGGGAATCTCATTTAGAGTACTGTATTCTGAAAATCCTCTGCCCAGGGCTTTCTTCTATAAAATGAGAAAATTTAGGGGCTCTTTCACCTCCAAAAATCTATAAATCAGAGCTTAAGTAAAAAGCATTCATGAATATGATAATTTACGGGAACAGAGTTTACACAAAAGAAACTCTTTGGGGCAAAAAATAATTTTTAAAAATTTAATTATTTTAAAGAAAGAAGAGAGCATGAGTAGGCAGAGGGGCAGAGGGGAAGAGAGAGAGGATCCTCAAGCAGACTCCCTGCTGGACATGAAGCCCTCTGGCTCCATCCCAGGACCCTGAGATCACTACCTGAGCCAAAATCAAGTTGGTAGGATGATGTTCCGACTGGGCCACCCAGACGCTGCTTTTTGAGTAGTTTTTGATTGTAATGATTTTATGAAAACCCAGCTAATCTGGTGACAGGAGAACTAGCTTGGAACTCTATGGCAAGATCCTTTGAATTTTCAAATCTGCTAATTCTGATCATTTATAGAACATAAAATGTTTTCTTTCCATAACCTAGAATAGTGCTTCTCAAACTTTTCCTGCCCCTACAAATGGCCTGGTATTGTTACAATGTGGGTTCTGATTGAGTAAGTCAAGGTGGGGGAAGATATGGCCAGACAGAGAGTCTGTATTTCTTACTAGTGGGTTTGCCCATGCTGCTTGCCTCTGGCTCACATTTCAGCAATAAGGCCTGGAATATTTGTAGGGGTGAGTAGACCTCTGGTGGCCATAGGAGAAACGTGCCATCATTTTGCCAGGCAGCTGTAAATTCTTTTCTGGGAATGTTAAAAAAAAAAAATCCCCCCTAAAAGCCAGCAATTGATGTATCTCTGACCTGAAATGGGCAAAGCCAACAGTTTATTAACTTGGACACCGTTAATCAGGAAATTTGGTGTCATCCCGAACAGACTACATTGCCAATGATAAGCAAAGAAGATGTGTGTTCATTAAGTGCGAAAGCAAATGTATTTTATTTTACATAGAAACCAAGCTAGCGGTATTCTTTACAAACAAAGCATGAATGAACTCCAAGTGATTAGTCTTTATTTTATTAAAATTTTTAAAAATTCTTTAAGGCTTTTCATTTAAATCTCTTAACCCCGTCAAGGGTGGCCATAAATTACACTTCTTAGGAAACAGTCACTGTTTCAGGTCCATTTCTGAAGCAGAATACTGAAGCAGAATAGCCTACTCTTTAGTTAAGAAAAATGAGCGTAGTTTCCTAATAGTTTTAAATTTTTCCGTCTTTTGGCTCCTTTCAAGTCTGTGCTTCTCAAACAGAAAATAAAAAGTGGCATGCCACGTGACTACTGTCAGTGTTTCAAATTAAACAAAGAATCTATGTACATTTGAAAGGTATTCAATTCTGGAAACTATTTTTTCCTATTGTGTTTCTTTCCCCCAGCTACAAATATGTTTCTTATTTTGAATGTCAATAGATCTATTTCCTGGCTTTGCTGTGGTGAACAGATAAATGTTCCAGAAATCATTCTTTTTTTTTTTTTTGAGATAACACAATTAGTATCACGTTAGGAAGGAAGATAAACATTCTACTTCAAGAGCGTGCTTATTTTCAAACTTGAAGCCTGTCTGGTTGAAACAAACTTGCATATTAGAATCGGTATGAACTTGAGAGTGGCGGAAATCTCTGTCCTCCTAAGCAGCTTCTGGAAAATCATTGGCTCATGGAAATATTCTTGACTTTAGTCATACATGCCCCAGTGTCTTTGCTTTTGGACACTAAATAAGACCCCAAAGCAGGTCTGTTTCCTTTGCTGGCTTCCAAAGTATCGTCCTATCCATTTATGTGATGAGAGTTACAGATCTTATATACTGGGAGAAGTTATATAAGTTCATTTAAACTATGAGTCAGTTTCCTAACAACATCTGGCCTAACAACATACTGACCCAGACTTGGCAGTTATCGAGGTTTGGTGGAAAGTGCAGGTAAATGGTTAATTACAGATATTTTTTCTATTTTTAGAGTCTCCAAGATCCCACAAAATTTTATATGCATCCCTGACTCAGGATCGACATGTGGTTCATGTGTACAATCAGACCTCTTCTGGTAATGGCCTTGATAACCATTCGTTACTAAATCAAAGGAAAAACTCTCTTCCTCTGCTCTACACTCACACCACTTCTGACACCAGGTGTGAGGGGGTTGACCTCACCTTGACCAATCCTCTGACACCAACTGGGTGTCCTACAATTCAGTTCAGCTCTGAGACTATCTGTCTGGGGTTAGGAGAAGATCCCATGGGTAAGAGCTCAGTTTCACAGGACAGCCTCACTTCAGACTTCGATTGTCGGTGCTGGTACCGAGGTCATTCACTTTTCCTTCTGATTTGGCTACAACAAGTTGGGGGTTCCAGTGACCCCCACCTCAGGTTTAGTAATTTACTCTTATGTCCCGCAGAGCTCAGGGAAACACTTACGTACATGTGCCAGTTTGTTATATAATAAATAATATGGTAAAAGACACAAATGAAGAGATACAGGGGATGGTCTAAAAGGGCCCCAGACACAGGAGTTTCTGTCCCCATGGGGTTATGACCTGTGACCCTCCCAGCACATGAATATATTTACCAACTCAGGTGCTCCTGGAACACTTCAGGGATTTTTATGGAGACTTCATCATGTATATATGATTAATTATTAACTTGTTTTCTGGCCCGTCTTCGTCTTCCCTCCCTTGAGAATGGGGAGTGGAGATGAAAGTTCCAGGCTTCTAATCATGGTGTGATCTTTCTGGTGACCAGCCCCCAACCTGAAACTGTCCAGGACCACTCAGGCTCTCCTCATTCAAACCAGAGTCACTCCCATCACCCAGGAAATTCCAAGTGCCAGGAATTGGGGCCAAAGGACACTTTCCATGGTTTCATGGTTGGTCAACCAAAGTCAGGAAGCAGATAGTCCTCCTTCTGATGTATCCTTGGAAGGTTAAGATAGCTTAAGGCCACATCATGGTGCCTACGTCACTTCCCTCACTTCTGTTCATCACACAGGCATTGTATCATCTCACATGATCCCAAGAAGAAGGGTGAGTACAGTATAGTAAGATATTGAGAGAGACCACATTCACCTAAATTTTATTATAGTATATTGTAATAATTGTATATTCTAAATATCGTATAGTTGTTCTTTCCTTTAATTGCTTGCCGTTGTTAATCTCTTACTATGCCTGACTGATAAATTAAACTTTGTTACAGGCATGTGTGTACAGGAAAAAAACATAGTATCTATAGGGCTTTGTACCAGTCCTGGTTGCAGACATCCACTGGGGGCCTCAAACGTATCTTCCATAGACAAGGTGAGTGGTTGTGGGGGCTAGTGTACTAAAATTCAAGACACAATTCAAGAACTTCTTCGGCACTTTAAAACCCAACTTACCCCTTTATTAAGATAAGTCTAATTTATTCCTCTTCTTGCCTTTCATTCTGTGGAGCTCTTCTATTAAGTGAGACAGAAAAACGCAACGGTAATAACCGGAGTGACCGTTCAAGCTATATGCCAACGCACACACACACAGAAGGAGCACATTTTCCCCTTACCTGTGTACCCACTGTGACAACCATACAAGTCATTTGAAAACCCAAAACACTTAAGGGCTCTGTGATTTCAGAAGTAGAGTAAGAGATGTGAAAATGGAGGCAGCTCGGGCTATACCCGGGAGATCTTACCTCCCGGGTAGGAGTGGCTTCTGCCAGCTTGAAACATCTTGTAACCTCAAAACTGAATACTTCACTTTGTGTTGTAACCTTTGTTTGTTTCTAAAATCCAGAAATAGGGACATCTGGGTGGCTCAGTCGGTGAAGCATCCAACTCTGGGTTTCGGCTCATGTCCTGATCTCAGAGTCATGAGATCAAGCCCTGGGTGGGGGAGGGTTTGCACTGGGCATGGAACCTGCTTAAAGATTCTCTCGCTCGCTCCCTCGCTCCTCTGCCCCCCCTAAAAAAAGTAATAAAATTTTAAAAACAAAACCCAGAAATATGCTAAAATACAAGTGTAAGTGTAGAGCAGGTATCAGTAATTAACACATGAGATGGAATTGATTCAGCCAGATTGCTTTCCTCCTACATGGGTAGAGCCCTGAAGGAGCAGAGCATTCACGGGGGAGAGGGGCAGGAGAGATGAGCCTCCCGCCCAGAATTCTCTGCTGCCGTTGCCTTCCTGGGGCAGGGGGGACTGGTCTTGGTCTAGGGCCGGGATGGGGCTGAAGAATGAGGCATCTGTAGCTGGCAGTTGAGGTGCTGTGTACAGACAGGTAAATACTGAAAGTCACGTTCCCAGAGGAATGCAAGGTCAGAGCCAAAGCAAACATTCTACCCAGGTCAGCAATCCCAGGGGCCAAATAATAAGTAGAAACTACGGTAAGGCGCCAAATGGGTTAGGAAAGCAAATTAAATGGGGTGAACCACAGAGCGAGTGTATCAGGCGCGACCCAAGGAGGCAACTATTTGAGGTCATGCTGACTGCATTTAGAAGAACTAAAATAGTTCCTGGCTAACACCAACCCTGCCATCACCAGGGTTTCCTGGCTAACACCAACCTTGCCATCATCATCGCTTTCTGCTGTAGGGTTTCCCCAGATTGGCCTGGTGGAAGGCTCTAGAGAAGTCTGAAGCTTGCATTTCCAAGATGGAAGATGGTGCCCATTGTCACAGTGGATGAGTTACAAGCCTTTAGCCCTGATCCAGCGTTCAGGGCAAGTTGTTCTTGGGCAAGGCGGGGGAGCGGGGGGGGGGGGCGGTTGCTAGGTATAGCAGGGATCTGTGGAGCATGGTAAGGATGTTTGCTGAAGGAAGGTGGAGACAGAAAGCTTGTAGGGTCCAAGTTGGCTTCTGGTTCCTAAAGTGTTGGGTCTTTAAGATTCTGGAGGAAACCCAGGCATCTTGCTTCAAGATGACCTTCTCTAGGGATGGAACAGCTCTCAGTTTATGACTCTTGACCCTCCATATACTGCAGGATTTTCCAGAGAACTTTCTAGGTGTCATAGCTCCTCCTGCTCCTGGGTACCTGTCTCAATGCCAGGCCCGTTGTTATAGAAAGGATATTCTTGGGGAAGAGGTGGGGGTTTGTTATACAGCAAGTGCCACTGAGCTGAGATGTGTTGATCTGAATATATTAGTTATTTGGTTTCTGTAGAACTGTAGGAGCTTCCCTCATTGCCCTTTTATCAAGTTAAAGTCCGTTAGCTATTCATAGAAGTCAAGCACAGTGATAAGGGCTCTCACTGAATGCTTCCCACACTCAATAGCATCTGTGACCCCTTTCTCCCTTCCCAGAGAGCCCTAATTCTGTTCAGTTATCCCCCACCTACCCAACCATGTGCCCCAGGAGAAGTCACCCCACACTCAGCACAAGGCTGGCTCTGGTTTGTCTGAGGCTCCTGCCATTCCTTCTGACAATTTCTGTTTCAAGAAGGAGCATATGGCCACATTTTGGCCAACAGAGTCTGACGGGGAAGGGTGCCAGAGGTTCTGGGAATGTGTCCTCACTCCTAAGAGAGAGCCATGGAAAGAAACTTCTTTTCCGTAGTCTGTGATGAACTTAAATCTCATTCCTGGAATCTTGCTGTTTGCCTGGGGTTGGAGCTTTCACAAGGGAGTGGGGGGTGGACTGAGAGAATCTCAGAGAAATGCAACCAGGGCTCTGATCGACCACCCTTCCTGTGACATGCTACATCTCCTTATTGTTTAAGCTGGTTTAAGCACGGGTTTTTGCTTATTGAAGTCAAATCAACCTATCGATACAACAATAAAAGGCGGCCATGTTTTCCCCGTACTACCGTGGAGCAAACTGGAGCTTGAAGAGGTGAAGTAATGCTTCCAAAGTTGTGTGGCCCCTTAGGTAGGGTCAGGATTTGAAGGTGACCTGAGTGCATTTGTCCACACAGACAGGACATCTCTGGGGGACGGGCTGGACCTGAGTGCAGAGCTACCCGTGAGGGGGGGACTAGCCCCAGCCCAGGCTGCAGGAGAAGGTGGGAGGCCTGGGGGTCTACAGGGAGCACAACCACTGTGACAGAGTGTCGGCGGGAAATGGAAGGAAACCAGAGGTCAACCTCATGTATTTCAGAATGTGAGCTAGAAATTCATATGTGGAAAAAAGAAGCATTGTGTAACCTCTTTACCATCAAGATAGACACACACACACAGAGGGAGAGAGAAGGGGCTTGAGCTAATTCGTTACCACCCTGAAATTACATAAGACTTTCTGGACTCGTTTGAAAACTTAACTGTCACTTGTAATTTATTTCTTATTGGAAAATACTTTAAGAGTACTCCCCCCAAATACTTTAAGAGTACTCATATCACATATGAACTTTTGATAAAATATAATCATCCCTTGGTATTGAAGTGATTTTGTTAGTGCTGGTCGCAGTTTGGATTCCTTCTCAAACCAAGTACAATGCCTAGACCCTAGCAGGTGCTCAGTAAGTAACTGTTCAACAGAGGAAGGAAACTGATCCCTGACTCTACTTGATGTCTGTGAGGAACATAAACAGAAAGAAGTGGGTTCATTTTAACAAGGTGCAGATGATGAAGGATGTTTGTACAGTTGGAATTCCCTTCAACCAATATTGGCTGAAGAAGAAAGAAAAGTGCTTAAGGAACTTTAAGGCTGTTAGGAGCACAGAGGAGGTATCAGAACATTGTCTGCCCAAGGCTGGTTTGGGGCCTGCTGTTCTCTACTCCTTCCTAATCATCAGGTGTCTATACAGCAAATCTCATAGCACATGGTAGGTACCCTGAGGTGTTCAGAAAGAGCTAGAACACACAGCTTCGGGGGGAAAGAAACACCACAATCACATTGATCTTGTCACATCAGAATATGATCACGTCGTTCTCCTGCTTAAAGATGTCCCACTAGTGGCCCTCTGCTCTGCCCTGTAGCTGCCCACCGCTTTCCTCCCCTCAGCTCCCACCCTGGTCTCCTGCAATGGCCCTGCCACATCCTAGTTGAATCCCACCCAGGGTCGCCGCCACCTCCCACCCAGACTTTGCTACTGTGGCTTCTGCCAGAGCCAGCTTCTGATGGGCCCATGTGGAGACGGGGCCCCAGATCCCACCCGGGTGGCTCGGAAGCCTTTAAGAGAGATGCCAACAGTAAAAAGAGGCATCTGGGAGTGGGTGCCCATTAGGATGATCATGGAAAGCTTTATGTGCTCCTTATGTTCAGAAGGCAGAGGCCCAGATTACTGCAAAAAATTTGGGCAAAGAATACGTGCCCATTGAAGGACTTGTTGAATTTCATTAAGACATATAAAAAACTGTCCCTGGGTGAGGACAATCTATCCCCATGTGTTGAACGTAGCCATTATGTCACCCCGCAGACCTTTCTGGAACTGGGGCCTGGAGAATTGGAGCTAATTTTCTTCAAAGATTTTTAAAGTTCAGCCAAGTTGTCTTCCTGCCCAAACAGTCCTGCAGAAACCACACACCCATCTTCAGGGATGCTGGCATGCAGCTACATGGTTCTCATTACTATGACCCCCAAGACATGCAGCTTTGGTGTCACAGGTGCTATGGAGGACATGTCCTAAATGCCACAGCAAAGTGTTCTTCTTCAGGACTTCCCATAGCCCTGAGGGAGTGGACCCTCGCCCTGAGCAGCGGAAGGAAATAGCAACAGTGGTGGAGAAAACAATCTCTTCACATTCTTTGACATGTTCAACCAAGGCTTTGCCAGTGGTGATGGTAACAAAGATGGTGGGCTGTAGGCCACTTTATCAACCAGGGCATTCATGTTGGTCTCCGCCAGTCCTGTGCCAAGAACATGGGTGGGCATGTGGGAGACTTCACTGTGGTCTGCAGAGACACTGATGCCAAAAGTGTGGAGTCATAGTTAAAGATCTTGATCCATCCAGTATATTCCAGCTGTCTAATCAATGGGGCATGGGTTGCCTCAATCATCCTGACCAGCCCTGACCTGCAAATTGATGGTGGCAGGAAGTCCAAGGCATGGCTGGCTGCATCATGGGCATGGGGCCTCAGCTGGTCTCCAGCCTCAAGAAGGGCGGCTCCTTCCACAGCTGGGAGCCCGTGACTGACCAGATGGCATGTTTTGTTTCCCAGCACTAAAGCTTGAGCTGGTGGAAGATGACCAAGGAGTTCTCCATCTGCATGACAAAGGACAGCCACATGTCTGTGGCTGAGGTCAACTCCGGCCACTTGGGCCACCTTGTCCGTGCCATTCACCAGAGTCTCCAGTAATTTCCCTGCTGAGAGGGAACAGACACAGCCTTCCCGCCTACAGACCCCACTGCTGTGAGAGTCACACAGAGAAAGGATCGCAGACGGTGGCGAGCAGATCATTGGTTTCAACCATAGTCCCTAACACTCAACCACTGACTGTGTTTCTCAGAAAAGAATGTGTAGTGAAATAGGACAGGGGCATCTGTGGTGGGTATCTGAAACTTTGTGGCTCAAAACCCAAACTCCGGCTCATCCTTTAACTCTGACTATTCCAAAAGAGTTTACATGTACAAGGAGACATAGTACCCCCCTCCAAAAGCAGTTGATCATGCCACTGCGATATTCCAGAAGCTTTGACTGCAGCCCCTTGTGGTGCTAGGGGTATCTCTGTAGGCCCAGCTTGAGATTAGCGCCCATCGGATGCATTGTGGGAAGAGCTCATTCGGTCAGGAGAACATGTTTGTCCTCCCTCGATCCCACAAGCTTATCAACAGCCCTTGTTACAGAGATCCTGCTGCCTGAAAACCAGCAGGGCTGCTGCCGCTGTGGCAAGGAAAAAATGCTGTTTCCTGTCTTATTTAAGAAAATAAATGGGGGCGGGGCTCTTCTTTTTAATACCTTCAGGCATTTTAACGTCCCTCACTTCTCCCTTATCATTGCTATTCTTTTCCTGAGATGCCAAGATCTACACCTAGCCTAGATTTTCATCCTAGTCTACCGCTAGCTTGGCCAGCAACCCCATCCTACAGGATTTACTTATTTGAAGAGTAAAGAACCTGATCTTCCGTTCCTCCGATCCCCTGGCATTTCTCATCAGAGAACAGTGGAGGGTGGGCAACTGTACTTTTGGTTCTGCATCCTCTACGAGGAGAGCTGGTCTCCTGTCAGGATACCATCTGCCTTCATTTGGTGTGGCTGTGCAGACTCTCACCTCCCATCATGAGCAGGCAATGTGGGGCACGACCAGGAAAGAGGAATATCTGGGCTTCGGTTTTAACCTTTCTGTGCTGCCAGCTGGGCTCGGGCGTCACCCTTGGGAAAGATCGTCTACTCTAATCATGCAGACTTACTGCAGCCTGGTTTCTCTGTTGAAATGAAGTTACCATAAGGGCATCTGGGTGGTTCAGTCAGTTAAGCCTCTGCTTAGGTCGTGGTCCCAGAGTCCTGGGATCGAGCCAGGTGAGCTCCATGCTGAGCAGGGAGCCTGTTTCTCCCTCTCCCTCTGCCTCCCCACTCATGCTCTCTCTCTGTCTTGAGTTCTCGCTCTCAAATAAATAAATTCTTTTTAAAAATAAAGTTACTGTAGATCTGAAAAAAAAAAAAAAAAACATTTCCTGTAGGATAAAGAGAACAATCTTCTCCATCCTATAAAAGTCAGAGGTGTTTAGGGTTCTGAACCTAGTTCCTGAAACTGAAACCGAAAAAGTCGTTTTTTCTGAAACTTTATTTTTCTCTTTTTACCTAGCCTTCCATTGAGATCCCATGGCAGGTGCTGGCATCCTTATGTTCATGATTCTGCCAAGACATCTCCATAGAATCCTCCATCCTCAGAACAACCGCCTTCCAGACATCCTCATGTTGACCTCGTACAGGTACCTACGCTTCAATTTTGATGCAAGCCCCTTTGTAAAAGCCTTGTTTGGCTACTGCCGTGATTTCACACCTTACTCCTTTCCCCGCAACCAGCAACTCTGAATGCAGGCCTCTTTCCTTGACTCACTGGGCCTTTGCACAGCTGGGATCAAACATACGAAAGAGTTTGGGGAAGACAGAATGGAATGCAGGCTTTTCATGGGGGGGGGGGGGGGGGCACGAGGAAACTACTTCCAGGAAGCTTTATTTCACTTATTCAGCTACAGTATTAGCTTTTCACCAGTGACTCAGATGAGGAAGCCGAGTGAAATATACATGCAGGCTGGGGAAGAAGATATATTCACAAGGTTTTGATTCAAGGGAAATTTAGTGCTTTGGAAAGGTAGCAGAAACAGAATTCAGTTAAATCAGAGGAAGCGCAGAGTACTGCAGAGAGAGGATAAAGTCAAGACGGAAAAAGGAACATTTGCTATGAGCGAGCATGGCTATCAAACACCGAGAAAAAGAGAAGAGAATCCTAGTAGAAATTGCCTTTAAATGAGCACTCAGGTGCCACGCTCTCAAAGTGAATTTGCTTCTAATGGTAGAGGCTCCGAAAAGCATGGAAGGAGGAAAAACTAACTGGGGCCATGGAAGGATCCCTGGACCAGGCGTCCAAAGCCAGAGAGAGACTCAAGTCACGGCCCTTCCGCATGATAAAACCTCAGTAGCATTGGAGGTCATTGACTTGGCTGAAAGCCAAGAAGTCATCCAATCCAGATTCTCACGGAAAGGCAGGGAATTGGAGCCCATGTGAGAAGGGTGTCCAAACCCAGCAGGAAGTGGTCAAGACAGCGCTCCTGACCCCCCTGTCCCCTCACAGCTGGCTACCAGTCCCTGGCTTCTGGCTCAAAACCTAGGAGATGCTATTTCTCCACCAGCCTTTAAATATTGCCGTTTCGTGGAAATATAGTTAAAAGGAGCAACCACGGGCCGCCCTCGTTTCTGAAGCAGCACTGATCAAATTGAAAATAGCAACCATCATCAAAATAAACACTTTGGC
This sequence comes from Mustela nigripes, assembly GCF_022355385.1. NCBI lineage: Eukaryota > Metazoa > Chordata > Mammalia > Carnivora > Mustelidae > Mustela > Mustela nigripes. The sequence continues at coordinate 18,390,244 of NC_081574.1, forward strand.
TTCCTCCACTTCCACAGTGCTGTTGGAGAGCCTAGAAAAGACCTGAACCAGAGCCAGAAAGCAGAGGCCCAGGTGGTGGTGTACCAGGCTCTGAGGAATAGTTAAGACACTTATTTTCTCCCAGGAATATTTATAAAACACGTGCTACGGTGCTCAGACAGGTGCTGCAGTGATTCAGAAAAGACAGACCTCAGGGGCGCCTCCCCTCGAGCAAGAGGAGGTGCTGGGACACTCACCAAGGTGACTTCCGTGCAGCAGAAACAGGTTCTGGGCCCTGCAGGCCCCCAAGGAAGAAAAGGCAACATCTCCCACGGGAGCCGCGTGCACAGCAGCCGTGTTAGGCCAGAACCACGTGGAAAGGCTTTGAGAACTAAGACAGGCGGAGCTGTGCTCAAAATGAAGAGAAAGAGCCCCCTTTGTAGTAGCCTCAACAGAGGTAAACAGAACTAGGCAAAGTGTCTTTCCATTGAAACTTAATCCAAAAATTATTTGCTATAAGTGCTGGAGAATCTTTTTTCTCAAAAAAAAAAAAAAAAAAGGATTATCATTCGACTGGGATGGCTTAACTATGTTCACTAAGGTTTTCAAGACTCATTCAACTCATAAAATGCTATTTTTACAAAAACACAATTACTTGAAAAATTGTGTGATTACTTAAGTGCTCTAAAAGCAGACAATTAGCACTTGTGAAACAGTGAATCATCCTCCACAGAGTCTCCAGAAGACTGACTGTTCTTTCTAGTCACATTCGGAAACTCTGATACTTGAACTTGGAAAGTGCAAGTCTTCACAAATAGGAACAGGTCTATTTTTAGAGCAAAAATCAGGACAAACCAGCAGAGGGCAGTATCAGCTACGCACCCTCTTGTTAGTCTGAATAGAGCAAAACTCCATGGTTTTGCCCTGGCGTTAGCCATTAGTCTAGGGTGTGTTTATTGTAGTTACATTGAGCATGTAGGTCCTTTTAGGAGCACTTTTTATTCCATTCCCTCCAATAAATGCAAACACAATAAGGTTGTTAAAAGGTTGGCTTGAAGAAGCACACACACTCACAATGGAAAGAGCCACAGAAACAACCGAAAACGTGTCAGAAAAGCATGTGCACAGGAGACATTACTCATCGACCCAGAGGAACAATTCAGTATCGCAAAGACTGTGTTGAAAGAGCTACTCTAACCAGTCAGTCACGTTTAGCAAAAGACTGGGAAGAAAAACTACCAAACTTGGGGGCATGGGCAGAAAGACATGGGGGGTGGGGGTAGGGGGAGGAGGGTTGGTGCTTGGCAGGTTTGAGAAAAAGGCTCGTAGGTCACCTAGCATTGAACATGGGGAAAGGAGCAAATCACTAGGCTTGGTGACAAGCCCTGATGACAAGCCATGGACGCCCAGGCCTCTTGGGATCAGCACACTGTGGTGCTGTGTCCAAGGTGGATAGAAGACTCAGAGCCACACAGGGGTGAAGGCCCTTTCGCCACTTGAGCTGGGGGACCAATCTGTGTAAACAAACTGATTGCGAGATAACTCCAACACTAGTGCCAGTCATCCTGCAGAGGGTGTGTCTGCCGGACAGATTTTCCTTACGGGTGAAACTGATCTGATTTGGAAATAGGTGTCGAATAGAAGTTAGACCACTGAAGGGGAGCAGAACATGCCATCCCGAAATGGGCCACTTTGGTGTAAGGCTCATTTGGAGCTAAAGGCACTGAAAAACAGCAGGGCCAAGAAAAGTGCCCTAACCAACCCTTTTGTTCCTGAAAGCAACATTAAAAACTCTCTGTGAGATACGTCCTCTATGTGAGATACGAAGAAACATTCTCATCGCCAGCGAGGAGGGAGTAGAAACCACGAGGATTCCGAACACAGGGATTGTGTTCAATGACTCCCACCTTCCTCTAGCTTCCCCAGGTGGCTTGGTTGCTTTTTCATAATTGCTTATCTTTGTTCAACTCGCTGTAAAAGCATTTATATCACGCCACTTCATTGAGTCATCATTTTTTTTATTTTGAGATTTATTTATTTGGCAGAGAGAGACACAGCAAGAGAGGGAACACAAGCAGGGGGAGTGGGAGAGGGAGAAGCAGGCTTCCTGCCTTTTGTGTGTATGTGGAGACTTCCACATACATGTAAAAAGAAATGTGTATGCTTTTCTCCTCTTAATCAATCTTACTTCTATTTGATTCTTGGACCCAACTGGGGACCCCAAAAAGATAAGAAGTTAAGTTTTTGGCTCCCTTACATCAGCGGGGAGGAAAAGATCCTATCTGATTTTAAAGGTCTTAAAAGAATAATGCGTTCACCTCTGCAGTGACCCATCGGAGGACCACAGCCATAAACATCTCTTGGCCATTGGAACCTACAGAAGAAGAAAAAAAAAATGCTTTTCAGGCTGTGGTTGGTTGTATGCAAATACGGCCACAAATATTCTCACCTTGGATTCTTGTTCTTGCTGCTTTCAAGCAAGTGGAACAGTGGAATGGGTTTCCTCTCCCCTCTTGGATCTGGCCTGGCCTTGCAATTTGTATTATTTGCTTTAACCTCGGTCCCTGTCAGACTGCAACAGAAATGACATTCTGGGAGGTCTGAGCCCTGGATTTAAGAGTTTGGCAGCACGAGCTCTTTCTCTCTCAGGGAGCCGGCTGCCATGTAAAAGTCTGACTACACTGAGACTGATGAGTTGCAAAGGAACCCATGCTAGCAGCGTGGAAAGGTCACAGGGAGGGGAACCGAGCCCCCTGGCTGGTCCCCCAGCCCACCTGCTGACAGAATACAGACCTGTGAGCAGGTCGAGGCACGGCCAGGAAAACCACCAGTCAACCTGCAGAATCATGAAATCATACTAAACTGCTTTTGTTTTAAGCCTGGAAGTTTTGGGGTCATTCCTTTCGCAAAGTCTAACTAGATCATTATAGTAGAGGAGCTTCTGTAATAACAGGTATGAAAACAGAATAGAAACAGATGCCGCCATGAAATTTTATGGAAAGCAACGCAAGTGGTTGGTCAGCAAAAAAATCCACACGTGAGATAATAAAGTAACAAGAAAAAATTTCCAGGAGAACTTCCGAAAATGGGATGTCTAGGTGACTCAGTTAAGTGTCTATCTTCCGCTTGGGTCGTGATCTCAGGATCCTGGGAAAGAGTCCTGCCTCGGGCTCCCTGCTCGGTGGGGAGTCTGCTTCTCCCTCCCCCACTTTCCCTGCTTGTGCTCTCTCTCTCTCTGTCAAATAAATAAATAAAATCTTAAAAAAAAAAAAAAAAAGAAAGAAAGAAAGAAAAAGAAAAGAAAAGAACTTCCAAAAATGACATGGGCTACATTGTCCCTGGAGGGACAAGACAGGTGAGCATGGATCTAGGCCATCAGAAGGGATTCCTGTCAGGTGTAGGACACAAGCATAGGTCAGTGGTTTTCAACTATTTCAGTGATGGAACTCCAATATGCAAAGTTGATAAAATACTATGTTATTAGTAAATTATTTTAAAGTTCAAAGCATCACTTTCACTTATTAAAAAGGCCATCCATGAGACCAATAAATGCATTTTAATTAAAACAAACTAATGGTAGCTATATTTCTATCCTCACTCTCCACTTCATTTCTATATTTGGTTTTGAATGCATCATATCTAGAAAATTCTAATTAACTTAGAAGTATGCTGAGAGGAACTCAAGTTCAGGGATTTTGCCCCAAAGCAAAGGAAAACATCCAGGACGTGGTAGGTGTTCAATTAAAACTTCCTGAATGTGCGAAGAAAAGCTGTAGGCTTCAGGAATGGAGTTCCTGGTTAGGTGCCTTTTTCCAGAAATGACCATTTCTGGGGCTGGCAGTGATGAAGATTTCTCCAGCCAGAAATGGTCTCAAGCTGATTTTCTTCACTCATTGCTTAGTTCTGGAGTCATCTAAGGGAGCATGTAGGTGCCTCTTTTATCTACTCGAAGTGTAAGGAACTTACCTCAGCCTCCCCTCCGCCCACCAATTTTCCCCCCTTGACACCCCCTTCTTTCCCAGGAAGCCTGGCCTCCAGGCAGCGGAGACCAGCACCTTAATCAGGCTGTTGTTCCTTTTCTCTTTTTAATACAACCGATGGGGCTATTTTTGTTATCTTTGGAATTTTATCTCCCAATCTGCTGTTTGTGTCTCTCTCTGAAAAGATATGATTTCATTACTTTTATTTTCATTAATTGAGACTGGATTTCATTCATTTCCATCGTACAAGGTCGGGTGTTAGACACAAATCCATGGCCTTACTTTACCGTGTCTTGCGCTAATGCTCTCTGAATAGTGATTTTGCTTAACCTCAGCTGAATTCCAAGCAGCAAACGATGATCAGGCACCTATTTGGTGAAGGACGACACTGGCGTTGGCAAATGGAGCCCATGTGTTCCATATGCTGTCCTTAGTTTTAGCCTTTGAGGAACGCAGGAGTGGATACAGAATTACTTGGGGTCACTGCAGCTCCCTTGATATTTTTAGCGGAAGCTATTTTTACTGAGGCTGTTCTATCTGTATCCACAGATGTAGCATCTTGTGATATAAAAAGGCTCCACTAAAACGGTTTTCTCCCTTCCCCCCGGCTGCTTGCCAAGGCTCAGGTGGCTGCAGGAGACATGGGTAAAAGCAGGAAGAAAATGCAAGAAACAGCAGCAGCTGCCAGCATAACGTCCTCGAGGGGCTTGCTGGGAGGCAGTTCTTCCCGGGCCAAGACAAAGGTTCAAAGATCTTGGAGGAGGTTTTCTGGACTCTTTTGCTTTGTCAGTCCTTCTGCTCTCCCCAGTACTCCACAGCAGTGTATATGTTATCTCTTTTAAATGTCACATGTCACTTCACATGACAACTGCGAGTCTGTGTCTGCGTTGTCCCATGTGTCGTGAGCTCCTCCAGGGAGGAAACGCTGTGGTGGACATCCCCTGTCCCTAGCTGAGTGGGTATGAAAGAAATGCTTGCCAGAAGTACTCCCAGTAGTGCCCTTTCTCTTGCACTCAATCCATGGTTTTCAAAAGGAACCCTATTTTGGATAGCACCTTAATATCAAAGCATTTTAGGGGCACCTGGGTGGCTCCATGGGTTAAGCCTCTGCCTTCGGCTCAGGTTGTGATCTCAGGGTCCTGGGATCGAGCCCCACATCGGGCTGTTTGCTCAGCGGAGACCCTGCTTCCTCCTCTCTCTCTGCCTGCTGCTCTGCCTACCTGTGATCTTTCTCTGTCAAATAAATAAATAAATAATTTAAAGGAAAAAAAAAATCAAAGCATTCTAAACTGAAAGGTAACAGCAAAGCTTCTAAGATCTGCATAAATATTTATCTGTGATTCATTAAGGGCTTTTTCTTTTGAAGGTTTGTTCTTCACCGTGCTTCTGTTTGGTCTCTAGAAACATGTAGATTTATATGGCTGTTTTGTTTTATTGATACAATTTTTTAAAAAGATTTTATCTATTTATTTGACATGCAGAGATCACAAGTAGGCAGAGAGGCAGGCAGAGAGAGGGGGGAAGCAGGCTTCCTGCTGATCAGAGAGCCGGATGCAGGCTCCATCCCAGGACCCTAAGATCATGACTCAAGCCCAAGGCAGAGCCCAGGGGCCCCTACTGATACGATTTTTAAAAGCTATGTATTCATAAAATGCTAGGTTCTCGCTCTTTAGATGATAAGTGCATGATCTTCCACGTGCCACTGGGGTCTCTCTCTGAAGGCTCCTTGCTGCCCCACGCAAGGCTGCAGGTGTCACCCTGGTGGATGTCCTCTGACAATGTCCCCTGAGACGGGTTCAGTCACACCCTGCCTTCTTCCTCTTCCTTTCAGAAGATCGCATCCTCCTAGTTTTCCCGCCTCCTCTTTGTCGCTCTTTGGATACTGTGTAACAGTAACTGTGTAACTCCTCTCTCCAGTTGTTCTTTTTTACCTTGCCGGTTCCATCTGGCAGACAAGAGAGTACCCCTCTCCCCGCTACCTTTCGAAGGTAAAAGAAAAAGAAACAAAAACACAATACAAAAGGAAAAATCTGTAACTCACCAGCAGGCGTGGTGAGGAAATCCACGCATCCTCACCAGCAATTACATGACAATAAGTAGCGCCACCGATCTTTAACACCCAGAAAGGTCCTTCAGAATTGGATTGGTCTTTCATCTACCTCCTCACCCGCGTGACCGGAAAGAGACCCCTCTTCAGCTCCCCACAGAATTTACACTTTTAAAAAAAAAGGACTCCATAGTTTCTTGCATGTTCATTTTTTTTTTTTTTAATTCCTAGTAATACATTGGTATTTTTCCTACCATTTCTGTTTGTCAATATCTGGTTCTTTGGCTTCAGTAGTAGATCAGGGACCACTGGTCTTAAAGACCAGCCTGGAAATTGTTAAAACATTGTTTCCACGGAGAACGTGTCCCGAGGTCCAGAAGAGCCTTTGAAAGTGTGCTCTTAGAACACAGTGTTTGCAGTGTGGGGAGCAGTCCATAGTTATTAGTCTTTGTGTTCAGAAAAATGGGCCGTTCTGCTAATTCCTAACTTTCCTCTTGTGTGGACATTTCCTCTGAGTAATTTACTCCGTCTGGCTTAGCCTCTTTGCTTTATGCGATAGTCTTGGGAGTGTGCGGCAATTTGAAACTGTGCGGCAATTTGAAACAAGTTTTCTACATTCAGCGATTTTTTTCCTTCAGTTACATACACAGGCACAAAACTCACATCAAAAAAGTCAGGAATTTGGAATATTGAGCCTTATTAGATATCCACTTCATTCTGCCTTATTGTCACAGATTATTTATTAAAAGGAAACTACAGACAAAAAGCAAATTCCTTTTATACTACTCTAGACATAAAGCAAATTCCTTTCTATACTACTCTGGATTTTTGGTGTTTAATATTTCAAAGGAATGTTTATATTTACATTAGTTTACTTTATGTTTAATTTATTTAATATAATTTTTATTATATTAATGTGTATATTTATAGATGTAACCATATATGTAGTTGACTACATATCTTATTTTTATTTATAATTTTCTCTTCTGTGTTATAAATGGGAGCGCTAATAAAATTACAGATAAATAAATTTATGAAACTATATGCCACTCTGCTGAGAGAGGCTGGAGAGGAAGGGACAACCTAGTTGGTCCCACAAAGCCTGAGGTGGGTGCCTCTGGCCCAAATTCTAATGTGATCCCCCAGAAGGCAAATGCTAGAAGTGTTGCCCTGGAGGGTAAGCTGAGCTGCAAGGTGGGACAGTAGATTCAAGCCACACTGCCCACGAAGAGGACCAGGAGAAAATCAGGAGCTAAGGTTTCGAGTTGAAAAGGAGGGCTTTGGGGAGGCAGGAAGGCAGTTCCTGCAGACGGGGCACCAAAGCCTGTATCCTGGAGCCATTGAAAGGGGCCAGAGACCTTGAATTTCTCCCAAGAACTCAAACTTGGTTTAACATTTTTAAATTGACCAATGTAGGTAAATATAGCAACAATCTAAGTAAGAAAACAGACATATGATCATCTCAATAGATGCAAAAAAGGATTGACAAATCCACAATCCATTCCTATAAAAGCTTCCAACAAACTCAGAAACGAAGGACACTTCATAGGGGAGCCTGAGTGGCTCAGTCGATTAATCGCCTGCCTTTGGCTCAGGTCATGATCCCAGGGTCCTGGGTTCAAGCCCCACATCAGGCGCTCTGCTCAGTAGGAGCCTGCTTCTCCCTCTCTCTGGTGCTCCCTTCTTATACTCTCTCTCTATATATCAAATAAATAAATAAATCTTTAAAAAGAAGAAGAAGGGCACTTCATCAAACAGACCCAGTGTATCTATGAGAAACCTGCATCTGACCTCACACTTAATGGTAAGGGGCAAAGCAGGAATGTTTGAACTACCTGTATTCAACACCATACAGGAGGTTCTAGGCAGTGCAATAAGGAAAAAGAGAAATGAAACACATTCATATTTGGAAGGAAGAAGTGAAACTGCCAGTTCACTAATGACACAATGATGTTGTGTCTTAGGAAAATCTTAGCATGTTTAGAACTAATATGTGCACTTAGTAAGTTTGTAGGATACAAGGTCAATATCCAGAAGTCAGTTACATCTCTATATACTAGCAATAAACAGTTGGAGATTGAAACTTTTTTTTTAAAGAATTATTTATTTATTTATTTGACAGACAGAGATCACAAGTAGGCAGAGAGGCAGGCAGAGAGAGAGAAAGGAGGAAGCAGGCTTCCTGCTGAGCAGAGAGCCCAATGCGGGGCTCGATCCCAGGACCCTGGGATCATGACCTGAGCTGAAGGCAGAGGCTTTAACCCACTGAGCCACCCAAGTGCCCCTGAAACATTTTTAAAATACCTTTCACAATAGTAGCAAAAATACAAAATACTTTTGGTCATCTTTGAGAAGATGTGTAAGATCAGTTCATTGAAAATGTCAAAATATTGCTGAGAGAAAGTAAACATCCAAATTAATGGAGATGTATATAATATTCATGGGTCAGAAGACTCAATACTCTTGTCTATGAGGATAGTAACAGATGTATAGTAATAGTCCAGAATTGCTCCTGTTTCAAAATAGCAATGAAATTTTAACAGCTCAGGATAATCAAATAAGCCGCCTTTCCCAGCTTCTCTCTCCCCCCCTGCCAGCCTCTGTCCTTCTCCCCTCTGCCTCTCTTCCCATCCACTTCTCTCTCTTCCTTCCCCATGGACACGTCCTAGTAGGTAGAAATCATGCCTGAGAGCTCCAGGCTACCAGGATTAATGTCCCAAGAGAAACTGGCAGAAGTTTCATGGCTGCTTCTACCCACGTGGAAGATCAAATAGCATCACTTTTGCTACCTTGTAAAGCCCTGGCCAGGTTCAAGAGGAGGGAACCTATCTATGCCAGTTCTTTTTTTTTTTTTTTTTTTCTTTAAGATTTTATTTATTTATTTGACAGAGCACAAGCAGGGGGAGCACGAGGGGGGCGGGGAGAAGCAGGCTCCCTGCTGAGCAGGGAGCCCAATGTGGGGCTCTATCCCAGGACCCTGGGACCATGACCAGAGCTTAATCAGGCCCATGCTTAATTACTGAACCACCCAGATGCCGCTCTGCACCTGTTCTTGATGGCAGTGTTGAGGGATTTGTGATTAAGTTTTAGAACCATCACGAAAACCCTTCCTCTCAAGGCTGTGTGTGCACATAGCCTTTTTCACTGCCTTTCCTTTCCACCATCCTGCTGCCTGGATTGTGGCTTTTATCATCTTGGTCCCTGAGGCAAGGCAGGACCTGCCGAGCAACAAGATGGCGGGCCTCTAGCTCACTGCCCACCCTCACACCAGCCCTTTACTACCTTCTTGGACTCCTACTTCTATCCAGTTCAAGAAAATGCTATTTTGAGTTTTCCATCACTCACAGCCCACCCTAACCTGTGCTGATTAGCAAGATCAGCGGACTAGGGAGCGAAAACTTAAAAAAAACTTAAAAAAAAAAAAAAAAAAAACAAGAGGAATCATATGAGAATACAGGAAAAACAACATTCCCCTAGCCTACCACTCTTGAAAATGGGAGTTGTTTTTATGGCTCTGTAGGGGGAAATCTCACATTCTACTTCCTACAGGTAGTCAAGGGGTCAACCTTGAAGAACCAGGTACATTTGCTGGATTTGAGTGGTACTGGGTGTGGTGGCTGTGTGGGGACGGTGTGTGTACCTCGAGGGAGGTGAAGCTGGGGGCCCGGTCTGCCTGCTCCTCTGGCTTATCCCATCAGATTCTTTGATGCAAACTCTCATAAATTCTCAAATCAGAATACTTCCGTCGAAGACAAAAATCATCTCTTAACCCAAAGCAAGTGTTTAACATCCATAGATGAGATCTGGGGCAGATTCCAAGGGCTACTTAATGGTAAGGAATTATTTCAGTGAGGGAATTAGATGATGCCCATCTATATACAATACATCTATGAGTAACCACAGAGTCACCCACTCCCACCAAGACTACATTTTCCTACATAAAATATTCCTGCAGTCAGTTTTTTGGAGAACAACTTTCAAAGCACCTGTGAAATGATTTCGTGAATTGTCTATCCTTTGACCATTCATCAACTGGGGGTTTCCTGTGCTTTTATCCTTTTGTGTGAGCTTTTTTCTTAAAGCAAGGATCCTAGCAGAATTAATTCTGATGCATTTTAATGCCATTCTTCATTGTTAGTCATTCTCAGAAAATTATAAATATTTCATGTTGGGTATCACCAAATGTTACACATCATGGTTCTCCATGAATAATCTTTTGCTGATAATTGCTAGTGAGGCTTATGGTCTCTTGACTTGCTAGAGTTCATGGAGATGTATTGACTTAGAGCTAATTAAATTGTTGCCTGCTGCTTTTGAAGCTCTGCTACAGAAACATGCCTGTCATTAGCACAGCCTTTGTGCAAGAAGCCTGAGTTGGATTGAAGACAGCCATTTTCCCTAAGTGCTTGCTGAGGATGGGGAGAGGAAATGAGATGACTTAACAGAGATTAAGGTTCTATGTCAAAACTTAACCGTGGGCAGTGTTTTGGTGTTTCTTGTTTGTGTGTGTATAATTTTGGTTTTCTGAGACTTTGGAACTGTACGTTTAAACTTGCTACATTTTCCTTCCCAAATTTATCTGTGAATAAGAATTCTACTTTGTGGTCATCCTGATTTCTTTTAATGTATGACTTTTAGGAAAAGTTTAAAAACCAGTATATTTTGCTGCAGGGCTGTGAATACATGAATCATTTGGGATCATTTTAACCCAAGACAAAATATATAGGTTTTTCAATTTAGGGTATGACTGAAGAATATTTAGGAGTAGAACTAACCATCCTTGGAGGTCACATTAAACCTATGATGTCCCTGGGCACCTGGGCAGCACAGTTGGTTAAATGTCCAACTCTTGGTTTCTTGGTGTCGAGTCAGGTCATGATCGCAAGGTTGTGAGATCAAGCCCCATGGCAGGCTCCACACTCTGCATGAAGGCTGCTTCAGACTCCCCCTCTCCCTCTGCTCCTCCTCCCCACCCCCTGTTTGCATGTGCTCTCTCCCTAAAATACATAAATCCATTTTTATTTTTTTTTTTAACTAGCCTATGATGTCCCTTCACATCAAGTTTTTCAGATTAGAACTGATGGAGAAAGCAAGCTGTGGCCTGGAGTACAACTGCCTTGGGCCACCACCCAGCTGTGTGGCCTGTTTGTCAGGGATGTGTCATTTAAAGCCCTCTGCCTCAGTTTCCTCCTCCAGGAAATGGTGATAGTAATTGTACTATCCCGTCGTGTTGTCGTGAAGATTAAGGGACCCCCTATTCACAGCCTTTAAGATTATCAGTCAATGTTGGTTTTGTTTATTTTGACTTTCATCCTCATAATTATAGTACTAAAACTCTCGTATATGCTGAGCTCTGGGCATAACAGCGTTTCCCTGTCTGCCGTTTTGTTTGACCTCAACCAGGTGTAATTAAGTTTCATATTATTTTTACGATTCTGGCTTAGAAATGAGGAAACTGAGATTCAAAAGGTTAAGAGGGGTTTTTTTTGAGAGTCCAACAAAGTTTGAGTGTTAAAACTCACACCGAACTCAGCTGACTCCAATCTTCCCCAATCATTTACATTACTGTGCTTTCCCATAGTATCACTGAATTTAGAACTGGAGGAAATGCCAGAAAGCTTTTATTCCGAGTCTTTAATTATAGAGATGGGGAAAATGAGGCCCCCCAAGAGTAAAGATTTGCCCAAGATCACATGGTTTGGAGAAGACCCAGATTTCTTCCTTATCATCTAAAAGCATTTGGCCACAACTGGTATCAGATAATAGGAATTCCAGGAAAGCCCCAAGGACTTGGTGATAACGATTCCACGTGAAGAATAAGATTTCCTTTCAGTATCTTGAGAATTTTAATAGCATGACTTTTCTGCAAGCCAACTGTCACGGGATTGCTATAAAAGGCAAATAACATCGTTCCCATCAGTGAGGTATCATCCAACCCAGAGGATCCCTTTCACTTCCGCTTTGTAGTGCTTCAGCTTTGTCTTCTAGTAATTTCTCCCCTTTCCATGGGAATCAAGGGATCCCAGGGGAGCTTCCCTGCCTCACGGTGATTATGCTCATTGTTTAGTGCTTTCATGGGCTGTGACATGGGGCTCCAACACCGTGAAGTCAGTCCTCACATGCAGCTTCTGGAAGCAAAGAGGAATGAGGGCGTATTGTAGCACCTGTTGTCTTGTAACCTCAGGGGGATATGTGCACGCACTTTAGTGGTGGCAGCTTTGTGACACACTTCACAACAGAGGGGGGGTCTCACATTTTGTATAAAGTCATCTCTCCCAGTCTGGCCCTATGTTCTGGGAGACAGAGGAAGTGATTTAAAGATAGGAAATACATCTATTATCGTGCCTGAAGGGGTGATTGAATTGCTCACCGGAATGGAAAATTTTCTGGAAAGGGCTTTCCCTCCCTAGTCCTCTGATGCAGGGCTGCGACTGCAGAAGACGGCTCCTGCCCTCAAACACAACTCAACTTCCCCACCTCAGAGCCTTTACATATGCGCTCTCTCTCCACCTGTAACCCTCCTCCCGTGCCCGGCTTCCTTCCTTGCTTCTCATGCTCATCAAAATGTTTTCCTTGACCACCGTATCTAAAATAGGTCACCCAGCCCTGTTCCTCTTCATATCCTATTTGATCCTTTGATAGCGTGGGTGACAATTTTATATGGCTTGGTTATTGCTGCAATAAATCTTCTCTCCCTCCTGCTAGACTTGAAAATCCACGAATCTTGGTGACTTTCAACTTGTCATTTCAGTGCCTAGAAGATGCTGTTAGTAAACGCGTGCCGAATGAATACGTTTGGTTTGGCCAGTTGGGTGGATAAGTGAGATCATCACTAAGGGTTAAATGGACATAGGAAATGTAGGGAAAATGAATTGAAGATGCTATTCGGGTGTGATAATAATGTAACAACTGATGGTTTTAGAACCAGAAAATCTGCTTATTCAGGTTTGTCCAAATAGGTGTAATTCCAGTGTCAGATGTAGCCTAACCTTTGAAATCAAAGGAGAAGTGGCGTAAAGCTACTCCATGGGTGTGATTTCTCGGAATCCTGCCAATTCTCTCGGGGTTTGGGGAGAGGAGCCTGGTTTGGGGTCGCTCTGGATCGCCTTCCATTTTTGCTGAATTGTTTAACTCGTGGGGATCTGGACTGCACATACCCTCCTTGCCTTGACCTCCAGGGGCCACACACACACACACACACACACACCTCTGCTCTCCTCCAACGTCACAGCCCTGCTGGATCCTTTCGTAAGCAGTTCAACTCTTTCCTGTCCATAACAGCTTAAGCATTTTACCCACAAATTCTAAGCTACTTTGCAAGGTATTTTTCTCAGGCAAAAACAGTTCCATCCCTAAGAGAAATGTGTTGCCTCGACTTGCAGCGTTAGTTAAAGGTCATTTGGTGATGAGTAACAGAATCCAAATGAAACTAAGATAAGCAGATTAAGGAATGTGTTGTAAGAAGAATTTGGTTTCTACTGGAACTCCAGGAAGAATTCAAGAACCAGGACTCGGGAAGGTGTCTCCTAGTAAAAACAAGTAGTTTCTGAGGATTGTAGGCAATTCCCAGAGAGGGGGAAATCCACATGAGTTGTCCAGACAACCCCAGAAATGTCCGTGCTGTGACCTGCTGAGTGCCCAAGATCTGGACCCATGTCACGTGGGGCACTGATTAGAGAACACTTCACGGGACCCGTAGCACTTTTACACATAACCATCTGCAGAATTTTAAAAACACGATCATTGTTTCACTTGGGAACAAAAATGAAAAAAAAAAAAAATCCTTTACCACTCAAGTGAAATATGGATGAGAGAAGAAATAATCCAGATTGAAACTAATAATGCCAGAAATTATATTGACCTTTGAAGTGACCATCTTGGGGGGTGAAAGCTGAATGTTTATTCTGCGCTGCCATTCTTAGCATTCTTTGTGCATCCACTGCCTGCCCCTGTGAGATACGTAGTACATGTTTCACTCCTACAAAACATGAGCTACGGTGGAGGGGTGCTGACAGCAGTCAGCTCTGGCTTTGGTCCTCCATCTTGCTCTCCCCTCGGGCCCATAGGTGACGCCACTTTGGATAACTAGTGGAGATCTTCTGGTGCCCACGCAGCTCTTTTTCTTTTTTCCTTTTCCTTTCCTTTCTTCCTTCCTGTCTTTCTCTAACATTTTTAATAGGTTTTACTTCACTTTATTTTTCTTGTTTGAACAATGTGGTGATCACCACTGGAGCCTGGGTCCTCCACACGGAGACCACGACGTGGTCTTTACAAGACGGCCAGTGAATTCCTGATAGGGAGACTTGGTGAATACTCTCTTTTCCCAGATATTAGGGGTGAGAGAACTGTAGGTCTCGAAAATGGCATTAAAAGTGGCCTTGGCGAAGTTGCCCCCAGTGACAGGACAGCTGAGGTGTAGCAGTCATGGGCCATCACCAGGAACTTCCTGGGTAAAGGCTGAGATGCTGTCAGTGCCCTTGGGGGCAGGGATGAGGTGCGCCAGCACAGGGCCACGGCAGCCGGTCACCTTGCATGGGACAGTGTGGTGCTTGCCAGTCGTTTTCCCAGTAGCCTCACCGCAGAGGAATGATGGAGAACTCAGCCAGTGTGATGGCCCCACGGAAGGCAGTGGCTACCTCTTAGAGCACTCAACACCCAGACCAACCTGTCCATTGGAATCTCTGTTGGCAACAAGTGCCTTGAACCTGGCTCACCAGCCCACCTGGTCTGCTTTTACACAGACAGGATCTTCAAAACCTCATCTTTGAGGGAGGCCCCCCAGGAAAAGTTCAATGATTCAGATTCCTTGGTGGACAGAGAGAGACAAGAAATAGATCTGCTCTAGGGACTTGATCATGTACTTGACCGGGTGGCCCAGCTTGGTGAAGGGGACCCCCTCCTTGCCCTCAGTCTTGCCTCCAGGAGCTCCATGGCCTCAGCCAGACCCCACTGGGGTGGGGACCCCAGATGGGGATGCTACTGCCCCTGCCTCCGCCAGAAGCCCGGCACCATGGCCTCCCGTTTCAGGGCCCCGCGACAGCACCTGCATGCCCCATGTGGTGTTTCTTCAGGGAGGACTCCAGGTGTGCCCCTTTTAGGTAACTACCATGTGACCCCACCACGTTGCCCCTCCCTGCATAAAAGCTGGGGGCGGAGGTCGGCGCTGGGTGGAGACTAGCTTGGAGAGTGACCGTCTTCTGTCTGGATCCACGGGCTGGGGGCTCTGCCCGTCAGTAAGTTATCCTGAATAACCGTGTGATCAGTACTGAGTGACCTGCTTCCTTCTCTGGTCTCAAAGTGCCTTCTGGGTCTGGAGAATATGCTGCTGTCCCTCCCCCACCTAATAACCATTGGCTTAGTCAACAGGGTACCCAGAAGGGAGCAGACAAGGGTAAAGGGGCCAACCTGGGGGAAAGCCCAAGGTCTGCAAGGGGCCAGCGCAGGTTGTCCCTGCCAGAGGAGAGCCTCTTGTCCAGACCTGGGCAGTGGGAGGGGGCGGGGCACAACCTGTTGTCCCTGCAGTTGGTGGAGTTTCTGAGCCGCTCTGAGCTGATGGTCTGACAATGGCAGTGCGGTGTTTCGATCCTGGGGGAGATGCCGTTATGTGAAATGGGTCTGAGATGATATAAAATGGTCTCAGTCACTGCTCAACCTGACATGCAAAAAGGACTGTATACCGTAGGCATGGGTGAGAATCTGTCAGCACTTAGCTCATTTGGTTGATTGGATAAGTGCCTGCATTAAGATAACTGGGCAAAGGGCAGGGGGCTGTTCCCTCTGCCAGGCTTGCGGTCTCTGGAAGAACTGTAGGGGATTCCTGGTGAACTGGGAATGAAACATGAGCTCTGTGCCCAGCGTTTTAGAGGCCCACACACAGACTTATTTTCTTCTGGTATGAAAGGTAGTATCTTCCAGTGCTGGGCACGTGGTCTGGGATTTGAGTATCTATTCTTGCCCCTAGGGTTAATCAGCCTATCACTACAGCAGCCCTGGTGGCGGTTGATGTAAGTAAGACTGAAGGAATTGCCACAGGTGGAAACAAATGGGTTGAAAATCAGAAAAACAGCGTTTTGCTGATGACAAAATGGTGGAAAGGGGGCCCATCAAGGTCTCCCGTAAACAACTGTGGTGAGATCTAATATTATCCTGGACTCCCCCACCCCCACCGCCAGAGAAAATCTAAACAACCTGATTCAGTGCTGCTAAGCCTTGAAAGCATTGCCTAAGGGAGAGTGGTTTTCTCCCTTGGTGGAAGGCTCGAACAAGACAGGTGGGTCCCAAAGTGCCACCCCCCTGGGGATTTTAGGGGCTGGCTACCCCCAACGACATGGGGGGGGATTAGGCCAGCGTTACCCTCTAGTATGAGTGATAGCGGGCAACTAGAGGGCCCCCCAAAGTGGAATTAGCCATTTATTGGTCTCCCACTAACAGTCTGTCCTAGATCCTCTAGACAGTGGAGCTGAAGGTACTCTCTCCATGGAAATCTCTCAAAATTTAGGGGAGAAACAAAGGCTGTTGATGGTCATGACAGACGAATTGTCCAGATCAGACCAACTAGTCGTCGCCTACAGGTTGGCAGTCTTCCTCCCCACTGTTTTCTAGCGCACATTTCCCTCAATCCTGTGCACATTTGGGGTTTAGATGTTCTACAGGATCAGGATCTAACTTCAACCACAGGTGAATTCAGGTGAATTGTGTAATTTGTGACGATTTACCCTCCCTATCTCCAGCGGTCTCATCATTCTAGGCCTACTTACAGCCATGAGCATGGGCGATAAATACCTACAGAATCCAAAGACTACGTCAATCCCTGAGCTCCTGGGGAAGAGCAAGGTGCTGCTGGCAGTGGTCACTGACATAAATGCAAGCCTTCCCAATCCCGCAAACACTAAAGGAATGACAAGTTTTAGTTGGTTTCCTGGGTTACTGGAGACCTTTATATGCTCGATTAAGAAGGGGTTGAGTGCTAAACAAGAGGCTTGCTTAATGGCAAAAATGGTAGTAAAACAAATACAGGTCATGGGGGTAGTAATGCCAGATGTGAGATACAAACAAGTTCATAGCCAGAGAGTTTGGTCAGGGACTTCTGGCAAGGACAAATGGGAAATCAATTATTTGGATAAGTTCAAGAAGAAATCTGTTCTTCTCTTAAGATGACACCATTGGAAGCATTGGTTGTATTCCCAAGGCTTTGACTGAAATGTTGTTTTTGAGAGAGACACACCTAGACTCAGGTCTGACCAGACAGCTTTGAGGAACTTGGGTTAACTTGATGGAGCCAGTGAACCCCCTTGGGGGGGAAATTGAAGTGGTACCTTGCTTACAGAGTTCCTGGGAGCCTTACCAGGTAAGTAAGAGAAGTCACTTCCTGGCAGGCTCCGGAACCTCAGGAGACTTAGGGGGGACCTCCAGAAGAGAGGAAGTAATCCAAAACTATAAATATGGCCCCAAGTCTGACGGTGAGGATTTGGCTTGGCTCTTGCCTTGAATGGCTATTAAAGGCTTCCTCTGAAATTCCTTATGAAAAGTTCTAGCAAAGCCGATTAAAAAGAATCTGAATGACCAGTCACTGTTCTTACTGCCCTAATGTAAGTGGGCCAAGTTGGTTAAAACTGGACTTGTTTTTACAAACAACTTAGTCTTAATTTCGGTACCTTTGCCAGAAAGGGGAGTGACTTTGGAGAAGAAAAAACAAATTATTGCCGTAACATACCTCTGTGGGTATTAGATTCTAGTTCTGGTTAATTGTCCTTGAATGTTTATTATTTATCTATAAAACCAGGCCGGATTCTGCATTCCGGTTTCTTTGCATATCTGGCTAATTTTCTACCTGATCGCTTGTACACTATAAGCCTGACTTTAAAAACCCAGTGGCAGGCCCATCTCCTGAAATGAGACCACTTAACTGACCTGACCTAATTGACCTTGTTATGAAATGCGGAACAGGTGCTGTCTCAGACCATCCAGGAGGGTCCAAAACAATGGCTCTACGAAGGATGGGACTTAACTTAGCGCTAGGCAACATCAGCAATTGGATGCAAGCCCATTTTATTGCCCAAATCATGATCTGTGCCCCCTTTCCAGCAGGTGGTAGCTAGAGCAATCATCACCCTTACACCTCGAGAATGAGGAATGGCCAAAGCCAGGGCAGGTCCTGGCTCACGGAGACCAAACAGCTACTGTGCTAAAATGAGATTTGTCCTGCTGCCCATAAAGCATCTTATGGCCACTGGCCTCACATTGCTGATGTTTCTTTCTGCTGCCTCAGGAAACGTCTTCCTGTCACAGAACCCCACTTACACTGAAGCTCACAATCGCTACAACCGTGAAGTCTGAGGAAAGGACCGCTCTACCAGATCACTCACGTTATATTGTAGCTGTGGGGTAGGGATGCATGCCCGCTCCCGATATCTAGGTCTAGGGTCCTCAAGGAAGACTGGCAGACCAAGATTACAGGGGCGGTAGAAATGTTGGGGTGGAGTGTAGGAGTGCTGACAACACTGACTCCATCTTGTGTCCTCCATCTTGTCCCCGCCCCCACACGGATGGGGCCACTTGAGATAATTAGCAGAGCTTCTCGGCTGCACAGATGACACAACTTCAGATAACTGCCCCGGGACCCATCACTGCCCCTCACTTCATGAAAGCTGTGCTTGAGGTCCAGTAGGGCAGACCCTGGGGCAGATCTCTGTCAGATCCCACCTGTCAATAAATTATTCTGCGTAACTCTCAACTGTAGGGAGTGGCTTGCTTGGGGTTATTATTATTTTGTATAAAAATGCCTTCTGAGGATTGAGGAGACACCGCTGACCCTCTTCCCCCTCGTGACTAGTTATTTTGCCATTTTATACATGAAAGAACTGTGCTTGGGCATTAAGAACCCCTGGAAGATTTCACATCTAGCAGCGATTAGTTAAAATCTTCACTTATCTTTCAGGCTTCAGAGACTATGATTAAAAAGCGTTCCACTTGTAATAGGAAGGCTATTTTTAACAGAAAATGTCTTTACACATAGTTTGGCCTTATCTTAAAGCGTATTTTTTATCCTAAAGGAGTGGGTGGGAGGGATGGGGTGGCTGGGTGATGGACACTGGGGAGGGTATGTGCTGTGGTGAGTCCTGTGAGTTGTGTAAGACTGATGAATCCCAGAGCTGTACCCCTGAAACAAATAATACAGTATATGTTAATATAATATACCCATCCAGCTTCCTCCAAAGTGGAGGGCGTGGGCGCGGTCTCATCTTAAGATGTGGCAGCACCATCTAGTGGTCACAAGAGGCATAGACCTATGAGTTGATTTTCTTCATTGGACAATGATCCCCATTTTTAAGGGCGACCAAGATGAATCTGGGGCTTCCAATGAAAGATGAAATGACCAAATCTGTTTATTTCCCTTACTTGGGAAAAATTCTTCCACAAATACTGAGCAGACCGGAAGAGTACAAAAGGACTTAACAGAGGAAGTAAGACGCCTTAGCCTGCTGAGGGCATAGGGGATGGGAGCCCGGGCTCAGGGCTGAGGCATTATGATGTATGAATGCAGGCGTGAGCCAGAGACTGGAAAATGGGGTGAATTAAAACGGTCTCCAACCTGCCACCCTATAGGAGTCAGGAGGTCTACACTCGGGGCTGTGAAGTCAAGGACAACAGACCCTGCTTAGATCGGGGGGATGAGAAGGAAAATCCACACTATGACTGGTGTGCCTTCCACATCCTTCCCACAGCCCGCTCCCACATTCCTTTCTGGAGGAACTGAAGGGCGCTGGGGGAGACTCTGGCCATCCAGAAGTACCTCAGGAAGAAGGCTGCTGCTTCCATAAGGCCAGCATTCAACAGCCCATCTCTGCTTGTTTGAGTCTCTAAAAATGAGTGCGTGGCCCAGAGTCCTCACAGATTTGGGAGAAACAGCAATATGAAAGAATGAAGATCAAAACCAACAAGAAGTTAGTGGGAACAGAATATACAAGGAGAGGAACAAAAGGTCCACTTCATAGTGTCTCTTTTCCCCAAAAGTAGAAATGGCTAGTTATTTCGTGGCTTTCTCTCTTATGTCAGGAAGGACCTTGGCTGCTTGTCTTGACTCACATGGGAGGAAGGGTGCAGAGCAGTTGGAAACCTGCTTAAGCCACATTTGGGTAACGGACAGGTTAGGGGGGGGGAGAATGGCTCAGGCACTTCTTCTCTGAAGTCTATATCTTCCCCAGGTTGTGGGCACCAAGCAGCCTGACTTTATTGGGCACGTCCTTTCTGCAAAAGACATACCACAGAATCAAAAACAACATGGCGAGTCTAAACTGTATGTTGGTTCTAAACCAGGACCCTAGGTCTGTACGTAGCCAACTGAGAGTCTTTATTGGCACTTAGAGAGGAAAGGCTTTTCCCTATGAAGGCAAACCTGACTCCAGGTTTCCTCTTGAAGTCCCTGTGAGGCAGAAGCATGGAACAGAATAACAAAGCATGTTTGGGAAGATACAGCACGCTTACAAACAGGAAGCAATAGTTAATGAACTTTTTGCAAGAAAAAACTTCAAAGATGTCTTTTGCTATTTCAAAAGAGCTGCTTAGAGCCCTGTGTGTGCTCACTAATGGTCTGTAAAGTTGTAAATTCAGAAATGATGAATTTGGAATAGAATCCAGAGTCTGTTAATAGTTCAAGTAAAAGAGTTTTGTGAATTCTGAACCTTCTAACCCTTTGGAAATGCTTGCAGGATCATGATGAGGCTGTTTCTGAAAATATTATAATCAAAAGAGTCCCCCCCCTTTTTTAAAAGACTTTATTCATTGCAGGATCATGATGAAGCTGTTTCTGAAAATGTTATATTCAAAAGAGGTTCCCCCCTTTTTAAAAAGACTGTATTCATTGACAGTGAGAAGGAGCAGGGGGAGGGGCAGAGGGAGAGGGAGAAGCAGCCTCTCTGCTGAGTGGGGAGCCCGAGGTAGGGCTGGATCCCAGGACCCCAAGATCATGATCTGAGCCCAAAGGCAGACATTTAACTGACTGAGCTACCCAGGATCCCCTGAAGTTTCCCCCTTTTGCAAGAGATTGGGAGATGCAGATAAAGGACATTTTCTTTCCACGAAAGAGATGCAGATAAAGGACATCTTGGGAAAGCTCTCTTTCCAGATCTTGTCTGTTCCAATTCCAGGAAACCTTTACTTTTAGGTTCCCAGATGGAGTTTGGGTCCTGTTCGGGCTTGGTGCTTTTCTTAGATGTGTCCCATGGATCCAAGAGGCTGTTCTCTGGAATTTGGTGGCCAGGGGTTGGTTAGAAGTACCTAAGGAGGGCCTCTCCTGAGAATTTGAAGAGAGTCTTTCTAGACAATAGACAAAATCAAGTCGCAAGGTGGGATGCTTAAGATCATTGTCTCCTAGGAGTGTACTGTGAAAAGATCGCTCTCCCAAAGCATGGTTATTTTTAATAGAAGCAACCATACCTTTAGGGTATTGAAGTATATCTCCTGTATCAACTCTGGGTCAGAAGAGGCAGGGGCCAAGTGCAATGAACATCCTGTGACTATCTCAAAGAGTGAGAGTTTATAAGATCTGAAGGAGATGGATCAGAGATTTAGAAGGATCAATGGCCATGCCATTGTCCAGGGCCTTGGGAGGTACTGACAAATATTGCCAACTTAGTGTTAATGGAGCAGTTATTGTGTTTGACCAACCCTGAGGATGATATGCGTAATGAAAGTGTGGTAAGACTGGCCAAGCAGTACGACTTGTTGAAGCACCTGACCAGTGAAATGGGTTCCCCAATCACTATGCAGTTTAAGAGGGGTTCCCCAGATAGGGATAATTTTTTGTAATAGAATTGGGCTGTCTATGAGGGAAAGCTTTGGTCAACCAGTGGGAAAACATACAAACCATGACTAAAACATAATTCTGTCCATGAGATGGGAAGTTACATGAAATATATTTGTCAAAACTCAAATGGTCCGTTGGGCAATTGGAAAGGCCTGCAGGCAGGATGGACGGGTTTCCCAGGATTGTATTTTGGACAAGTGGGATAAGGTAGACACTTTTGTAGTCTTCTTAATATTTATCCACCAATATTGGCTCACGAGTGCTATCATTTTGTCAGGAGACCAATGATTTAATGCATATGCAGTTGTAAGTAGTGGGAATTTCAGAATTTCTGGTAGGACTGGATTGTTATTTGGTCCAAATCAGACTTCTTTCTTTTTATCCAAGCTGCAGTTACTAGATTTCCAATATTGTTTCTCCTTTTCTGGGGCCAATTGTTGGGCATCCTTGGTCAATTTCTCCAAATTATTATTTGGAAAATCTCAAAATTATCCGATTCCCTTTGGAAGATGACAGAGATTTGGCTATTGGTCTCCTTGAGAGCAGCATTTTTGGCAGAAATATCAGCAGGGTGATTTCCTTTGGCCTCCAGGGAGTTGAGTCTCGAATACCCAGGAATCTTAGCAATAGCTCGAGCTGCCAGCAAAAGCATGACATCTGCTGCATTTTGGACATGGGAGCCATTTTGAATCTTATCCCCACTGGAGGTAGGGAGACCTCTTTGCTTCCATAATGTTCCAAAATCATGACCTAGCCCAAAGTCACACCAACTATCAATATAAATGTCTGTGGTTTTGCCCTTGGCTAAAAAGAAGCTTAAGTAAGGGCATAGAAGTATAATTCAGCCTGTTGGGCTGACGTGGCCAAAGGTACAGATGCTGCCTCAGTGACTTCAAAGGGAGTTGCAGTCCTATAGCCACCATGATATTTACCATTTTTATCCTTCAAATAAAAAAGAAGCATCAGGGGGCACCTGGGTGGCTCAGTGGGTTGGGCCGCTGCCTTTGGCTCGGGTCATGGTCTTGGGGTGCTGGGATTGAGTCCCGCGTCGGGCTCTCTGCTCAGCGGGGAGCCTGCTTCCCTCTGTCTCTCTCTGCCTGCCTCTCCATCTACTTGTGATTTCTCTCTGTCAAATAAATAAATAAATAAAATCTTTAAAAAAAAAAAAAAAGCATCAGTAAACCATGAAAAGTCTGCATTGGTTAGAGCTTTCTAAAAATTATCACGGGGAATCAAAAGGTGATCTGTGAACATTAAGCAGTTGGGGGGGGGGGGTTCATCCACAGAGGAGAAGGAATGGGCATCAGGGTTAAGGCTACGGCAATGAGAAAAGGTTACAGGAGGAGCAGTTAATGGGAGAACGTCCTGGGAGATGAGGCAGTCGGCTAGAAACGTTGAGTGGGACAGTTGGAATGGCTTTTGCTGCACAAGGCACAGGATGCTTAAAGGAAACCCTCGACTGTTTCTTCAGTGGCTTAATCAAAAGGGCAGTGACGGAATGGCTCTGAGGTAAGGGAGATGTCACCAAGCCACAGGGACTACTTGTTGGCCACAATATCCTATGGCATGGTGATGGTCCTACATTTGGAGCAAGCACTCCAAGGACATTCCACTTTCTCTCACGTCACCTAAAAAGAGGCAAGAGGGAATTTGGGAATTAGGATGTCCGAGGGCAGGGGGCTTTGTTAGACTTTTCTTTAAAGTCTGAAAGGCTGTGTTGCCACCACTCCCCACCCCAGTTTCCAAATAATAGGGTTAGGATTATCTCTTTTCACTAAAATATTCAGAGGCTGAGCCTAAAGACAGAAGTTTGGAATCCAATTTTTTAAAAATTCCAGTAGCATACAGTGTTACGTTGGTTTCAGGTGTATAATAGAGCGATGCTACAACTCAGTACTCTGTGCTCGTCATCGTCAGGGTCCTTATTCTTAATTGCTTTCACCTGTTTCAGCCATCTCCCCTCTGGTAACCATCAGTTTGTTCTCTTTAGTGAAGAGTTTGGTGTTTTGTTAGGCTCTTTTTTTCCTTTGTTTTCTTAAATTTCACATCTGAGTGAAATCATATGGTATTTTTCTATCTTTGACTTATTTCACTTAGCATTCCCTGTAGATCCAACCACATTGTTATAAATGGCAAGATCTCATTGTTTTGTTTTGTTTTTATGTCTAATATTCCATTGTATATATCTGGCTTTTTTTTAAGATTTTATTATTTGTCAGAAAGCACACATGCATGCACACGCAGGAGGAATAACAGGCAGATGGAGAAGCAGTCTCCCTGCAGGACTCCATCGCAGGGTCCTGGGATCATGACTTGAACTGAAGGCATTCTCTTAACCCACTGAGCCACCCAGGCATCCTATCCACCATCTTTTTTATCCATTCACCTATTGATGGACATGGGTTGCTTCCATAATTTGGTTATTGTAAATAATGCTGCAATAAACACAGGTGTGCATATATATTTTTGAATTCGTGTTTTCATATTCTTTGGGTAAACAGCCAGTTATGGAATTCCTGGGTAATATAGTAGTTGTATTTTTAAATTTTTGAGGCATGTCCACAGTGTTTTCACCAGTTTGCCTTTGCAGCAACAGTATGTAAGGTATCCTGCTCCACATTCTCGCCAACACTTGTTGTTTCTTGTGTTTTTTATTTTAGCCATTTTAATGGGTATGCGGTGATCTCATTGTAGTTTTGATTTGCATTTCCCTGATGATGAGTGAGGTTGAGCATGTGTCTGTTGGCCATCTGTATGTCCTTGGAAAAATAGCTGTCCATATCTTCTGTCTGTTTTATAATTAGATTATTTTTTTGGGGGGCATTGAGTTTTATAAATTCTTTATGTATTTTGGATACTAATCCATTATTGGATATGTCATTGCAAATATCTTCAGGAGGTTGTCTTTTGTTTTATTGTTTCCTTTGCTATGCAAAAGCTTTTTATTTTGCTGTAGTCCCAAGAGTTTGTATTTGCTTTTCTTTCCTTTGTCTCAGAAAATGTAACTAGAAAAACATTGCTATTGCCAAATGATGTCAGAGAAATTACTGCTTGTGCTTTTTCTAGGATTTTTATAGTTTCAGATCTCATATTTAAGTCCTGAATCCATTTGGAGTTTATTTTTGTGTGTGGTGTAAGAGAGTGGCACTGTTTCATTCTTTCACAAGTAGCTGTCTAGTTTTCCCAGCACATTTTGTTGAAGACACGGACTTTTTTCCTATTGCATATTCTTATTCCTTTGTCATAGATTAATTGACCATCAGAGCATGTGTTTATTCCTGGGCTATCTATTCTGCTTCATTAATCTATGTGTCATTTTTGTGTCCATACCATAATGTTTTGATTACTATAGCTTTGTAATGTAACTTGAAATATGGGATTGTGATACCTCCAGTTTTATTGTTCTTCAAGATTGCTTTGGCTATTCAGGGTTGGTGTTTTTTTTTTTTTTTTAATTGTTGTTGTTGTTTTGTTTTTTTGTCGTTCCATACAAATTTTTAGAATTTTGTGCTCTAGTTCTGTTGAAAAATGCTATTGGTATTTTGGTAGGAATTTGTATTAAATCTATAGATTGTCTTGGGCAGTATAGACATTTTAACAATAATGGTTTTCCACCCAAAAGACTCCACCCCCAAACTACTAGAACTCATACAGCAATTCAGCAACGTGGCAGGATACAAAGTCAATGTGCAGAAATCAGTGGCTTTCTTATACACTAACAATGAAAATACGGAAAGGGAAATTAGAGAATCAATTCCATTTACTATAGCACCAAGAACCATATGATACCTGGGAATAAACCTAACCAAAGAGGTAAAGGATCTGTACTCGAGGAACTACAGAACACTCATGAAAGAAATTGAAGAAGACACAAAAAGATGGAAGACCATTCCATGCTCTTGGATTGGAAGAATAAACATTGTTAAAATGTCTATACTGCCTAGAGCAATCTATACTTTTAATGCCATTCCGATCAAAATTCCACTGGTATTCTTCAAAGAGCTGGAGAAAAGAATCCAAAAATTTGTATGGAATCAGAAGAGACCCCGAATCACTAAGGAAATGTTGAAAAACAAAAATAAAACTGGGGGCATCACACTACCTGATTTCAAGCTTTATTACAAAGCTGTGATCACCAAGACAGCATGGTACTGGCATAAAAACAGACACACAGACCAGTGGAACAGAGTAGAGAGCCCAGATATGGACCCTCAACTCTATGGTCAATTAATCTTTGACAAAACGGGAAAAAAATATATCGTGGAAAAAAGACAGTCTCTTCAATAAATGGTGCTGGGAAAACTGGACAGCTACATGTAGAAGAATGAAACTTGACCATTCTCTTACACTGTACACAAAGATAAACTCAAAATGGATAAGACTTCAACGTGAGACAGGAATCCATCAGAATCCTAGAGGAGAACATAGGCAGTAATCTCTTCTATATCAGCCACAGCAACTTCTTTCAAGATATGTCTCCAAAGACAAAGGAAACAAAAGCAAAAATAAACTTTTGGGACTTCATCAAAATCAAAAGCTTCTGCACAGCAAAGGAAACAGTCAAAAAAACAAAGAGGCAACCCACAGAATGGGAAAAGATATTTGCAAATGACAGTACAGACAAAAGGTTGATATCCAGGATCTATAATGAACTCCTCAAACTCAACACACACAAAAGAGGCAATCGTATCAAAAAATGGGCAGAAGATATGAATAGACACTTCTCCAATGAAAACATACAAATGGCTATCAGACACATGAAAAAATGTTCATCATCGCTAACCCTCAGGGAGATTCAAATTAAAACCACATTGAGATATCACCTTACACCAGTTAGAATGGCCAAAATTAACAAGACAGGAAACAACATGTGTTGGAGGGGATGTGGAGAAAGGGGAACCCTCTTACACTGTTGGTGGGAATGCAAATTGGTGCAGCCTCTTTGGAGAACAGTGTGGAGATTTCTCAAGAAATTAAAAATAGAACTTCCATATGACCCTGCAATTGCACTCCTGGGTATTTACCCCAAAGATACAGATGTTGTGAAGAGAAGGGCCATCTGTTCCCCAATGTTTATAGCAGCAATGGCCACGGTTGCCAAGTTATGGAAAGAACCAAGATGCCCTTCAATGGACGAATGGATAAGGAAGATGTGGTCCATATACACTATGGAGTATTGTGCCTCCATCAGAAAGGATGAATACCCAACTTTTGTAGCAACATGGATGGGACGCGAAGAGATTATGCTGAGTGAAATAAGTCAAGCAGAGAGAGTCAATTATCATATGGTTTCACTTATTTGTGGAGCATAACAAAAAGCATGGCGGACATGGGGAGTTAGAGAGGGGAAGGGAGTTGGGGTAAGTTGGAAGGGGAGGTGAATCACGAGAGACAATGGACTCTGAAAAACAATCTGAGGGGTTTGAAGTGGCGGGGTGGTGGTGGTGGTGGGAGGTCGGGGTACCAGGTGGTGGGTATTACAGAGGGCACGGATTGCATGGAGTACTGGGTGTGTTGAAAAAATAATAAATACTGTTATGCTGAAAATAAATAAATTAATTTAAAAAAAACAATAATGGTTTCCCAAATTTATGAGCCTGGAATCTCTTTCCGTTTGTTTTGTTTTCAATTTCTTTCATCAGTGTTTTGCACTTTTCAAAGAACAAGTCTTTCACATCTTGGTTAAGTTCATTCTTAGGTATTTTATTTTTGGTGCAATTATAAATGGGACTGTTTCTTAATTTCTCTTTCTGCTACTTCACTATTAGTGTGTTAGTGTATGCAAGCGAGGGATTCCTGTGCATTGATTTTTGTATCCTCGACTTTACTGAATTTATTTATCAGTTCTAATAGGTTTTTTTTTTTTTTTATGAAGTCTTCGGAGTTTCTAGATCTAACATCATATCATCTGCAAATAGTGAGAGTTTTACATCTTCATTACCAATTTGGATGCCTTTTATTTCTCTTTTGTGTCTGATTGCTGTGGCTGGGACTTCCAGTATTATGGGGAATAAAAGAGGTGAGAGTAGACATCCTTGTCTTATTCCTGACCTTAAGGGAAAATCTCTATTTTTCCCCATTTAGGATGATATCAGCTGTGAGTTTTTCATGTAAGGCCTTTATTGTGTTGACGTATGTTCCCTCTAAACCTATTCTGTTGACAGCTTTTATTATAAATGATGTTGTACTTTGTCAAATGCTTCTTCTGCATCTACTGAGATGATCATATGGTTTTTATCCTCTCTTGTTGATGTGATGTGAAATGTTGATTTTGTGAATATTGAACCACCCTTTCAACCCTGAAATAAACCCTACTTGATCATGGTGAATTATTATTATTTTTTTAATTTGCTGTTGGTTTGCTAAAATTTTGTTGAGGATTTTGACATCTATGCTCATCAGAGACACTGGCCTGTAGTTCTCTTTTTTGTATTGTCTTTAACTACTTTTGGTATCAGGGTAATGTATCAATGTATCAATCAGGGTAAGGTATCAGTGGCCTCATTGAATTTAGTAGCTTTTCTTCCTTCTTGGAGTAGTTTGAGAAGAATAGGTATTAACTCTTCATCTCTTTAAATATTTAGTAGAATTCACTTGTGATGCCATCCCATCCTGGACTTTAGTCTTTGGGGAGGTTTTGTTTTGTTTTTTTCTTTTCTTTTTTTTAATTACTTATTCAATGTCATTACTGCTAACCAATCTGTTCAAACTTTCTATTCCTATTTCTTTTGGGGGAGATTATATGTTTCCCAGAATTTATCCATTTCTTCTAGATCGTCCAATTTGTTGTCAGATAATTTTTCATAATATTGTCTTACAGTCTTTTGTCTTTCTGGGTGTTGGTTGTTACTTCTCTTTCATTTCTGATTTTGTTTGAGTCCTCACCTCCTGCTTTTTTTTGATGATCATGGCCGAAGACTTACTAATCTTCTCAATCTTTTCAAAAAACAACTTTGTTTCATTAATCTGTTCTTTTTTTTTTAAGTTTATTTCTAATCTTTATTAGAAACCTACAACATTGTATGCCTGTAGCAATGTATATTCAAGACTTAAGTTTGAATCCCTTTGTTACTCCTTTTCCTCCCCCTGCCCCACTTTTTGGGTTTATGGGTTCATACTTTATATCCTTTTATTTGGTGACTAATTATTATAGGCATACTTAATTTTACTGCTTTGGTGCTTCCTACTTTTCTTACTCCTACTCATGGTCTTTGCACACAAGCAGTCCCCTTTAACATTTCTTGTAGGGCTGGCTTAGTGGTCATGCATTTTTAAACTTTTTTTTGTATGGAAACTGTATCTCTCCTTCTATTCTGAATGATAGTCTTGCTGGATAGAGTAGTCTTTGTTGCAAGGTTTTTTGTTTTTGTTTTTATTTTCTTTCAGCACTTTGAATATGTCATGCCACTCCCTCTAGCCTGCAAAGATTTTGTGGAAAAATCCCGCTTTACAGGAGTTCCACTGTATGTAACTGTTTTCATTTCTCTTGCTGCTTTTTAAAATACTATCTTTATCACTACTTTCTGCCATTTTAATTATTATGTGTCTTGGTGTGGGTGGACTTCCTTGCATTTTGTTGGGGGCTCTCTGGGCCTCCTGGATGTGGATTTTTGTTTCCTTCCTCAGATTCAGGAAGTTTTCTGCTGTTATTTCTCAAAATTTTCTGCCTCCTTTGCTCTCTCTTCTGGGATCCCTAGAAGGTGAAGGTTACTATACTTCATGGAGTCATTGAGTTCCCGAAATCTTTTTATTTTTTATTATTTTTTCCTCTCTCTTTTTCAGTTTGATTGCTTTCCATTGTTCTGTCCTCCAGGTGACTGATCCGTTCATTGGCTTCCTCTAGTGTACTGTTTGTTCCAACCCGGGTATTTTTAATTTCATTTATGGAATTCTTCATCTCTGATTGGTCCTTTCTTATGTTTTCTCTTTGTTGAGGGTCTCACTGAGATTCTCCACTCTTATGTCCAGTGAGTATCTTTATAAAGCCATTACTTTAACTCTTCTATCAGGCATATCCTCACCATTTTGTTGGGCTCTCTTGCTGTGTTTTTGTCTTATTCTTTCATTTGACACCTATTCTTCTGTCTCTTCATTTTGTCTAAGTCTGTCTGTTTCTATGTGTTGGGTAAGTCAGCTATGTCTCCAGCTCTTGAAAGTAGTAGCCTTATGCAGAAGAGGTCCTGTGGTGCCCTACAATGCTGTGCCCCCTGTTCACAGATCCTGGCACATCAGGCATGTCTCCTATGTGTGTTGCATACACACTACTCTTGTGGCTGAGCTGTTTGCCTTCAGTCTGGTCAAGGATGATGGATCTCTCTGCCTTTTGTGGGCAGGGTTGGGTCCCTGTGGTGTTAGTGCACCACTCTGGGGCTGCCTTGCACTTGGGTTGAGTCAGACCAGGAATTTGCCAGAACTGCAATCACAGCAAACTCCAGGGGGCTCTCCCTGTGTTGTCCCCTGCAAAGCTTTTATGGGTAGGTGGGGCCAGCAGTCAGACCAGATGTCTTCCCCCAGCCCATTGCTGGGGTTGTAGTTGGACTGGAGTGTGTGTTGTACTTTTCCTCTTCCCAAGGCATGAGTCTCTCTGGGGTGGTGCTGGCCTCTGTTAGAGCTTCTTGCATACTTGCCAGGATTCTGGTACCCCTTAGGTGTCTGGCAGGAGACCATCCAATTGTGTGTGTGTTTGGGGGGGGGGGCGATCCACAGAAGAATGCAGGGAAAGGGCACAGGGGGTTAGCGGCTCCAGGTCTGTTGTGGGAGGGGACCTGGAGCCAGTTTAGAAAACTTCTCCCACAGGACTGGAGGGGACAAGTCTTCAGGAGAGTGCTGGAGTGGGGTCTATGGTGTCGGCCAGGTGTGGTCCCCTGGAGAAGGGAACCTACAAGTCTGGGATGAGGTTGGCCAGGTTGGCAGGGTTAGATCTACAGAAGAGTTTGGGGGTGGGCCCCGTGGTATTAGCAGGGTTTGTCGGGGTCTGTTGTGGGAGACCTGGAGTCCAGGCCTGGCTGGAGGGGGCAGAACACAGGAGCACTGGACTGTTGGCACGTTAGGTGGAGAGTGTTCAAGCTGCTCTTGTTCTCACAGGTGTCTGTGTATCTAGGCTGGGGGCTGGGAAAGGGAAATGGTGCCTGCCTGCCACGTCCTTTGTTCTAGAGAAGTCTCCTAAAGATCTCTATTCTTCCAGTACATGTTCTGGGATTAGCTAACAACCTAAGTGGTTTTTCAAACTCTTCTACATAGAATCTCCATTGGCTAGATATTATGTTGTCTCTTTAAGGGTGAGGACTCAGTTTCCTATCGCCCTCCTGATTCTCCCAGAGTTGAACCTTCTGATTCTTTAAAGTTCTAGGTGTTAAGCCCTGCATATTGAAAGAACTCATGTAGGGGCACCTGGGTGTCTCAGTGGGTTAAGCCTCTGCCTTCAGCTCAGGTCACGATCCCAGGGTCCTGGGATCCAGCCCCACATCGGGCTCTCTGCTCAGCAGGGAGCCTGCTTTCTCCTCTTTCTCTGCCTGCCTCTCTGCCTACTTGTGATCTCTGTCTGTCAAATAAATAAAATCTTTAAGAAAAGAAGAAGATGAAGAAGAAGAGCTCATGTAATTAGGCCCCGTTGGTTTTCAAAGCCAAATGTTAGGAATCTGTCTTCCCTGGGTGAGTTCCCTGTGCCTGGGGGTTTCTACTGAGGTCTGCTTCCCTCCACCCCCATGGGCATCCATCCCTCCCACAGATAGTGCCATGGCCCCTTTTAACTACTGAATGTGCCCTTGCCCTTCCTACTATCTTCAGTGTGGCCTCTTGTCTACGTTTAGCTGTGCAGAGTTTGTTCTGCCAGGCTTTGGGTCATTTTCTGGGTTATTCACAATGATGTGAATGTATCTATGTGTCTCCATGGGACAAGGCAAGCATAGGATCCTCTTACTCTGCCATCTTCTTTGGAAATCCAGCCATGTGATCCTAGAATCCAGTTTTGACCATAGCCAGCCAGCCCGAGAAAACCTCATAACTGGCCCTTAGCTTTTAGGTTTTGGGAAACTCAAGATTCTTTGAACTCTACCAGGATCTAAATCTAGTCCTTATTTTGATGCCACATGCCCTAAATATCTAACCTGAGCTTGAGCAAAACACAACTTTTCTTTGGGGACTTTACATCCCTTTAAGTCTAAAAGTTTTAAGAGATGGATGCTTTCTTCCTATGAAGAGGTTTGACAAGGGGAGCAGAGAAGCAAATAATCTACATATAATAACAAAGCAGAAACTGCAGAAAACTTCACTGTCTTCAAGGTTTGTGAAAAGTTACACTCTGTGTAACCTGGGGCACTGCTGTCCAGGTGGATTGCCATTCTTCCCAAGAGAAGGCAACTGGAATACTAAAAAAATGTACCACATAGGTCCATTCCAGTGAAAATTTTGCTTTTAGTAGGACTGCATGTGAGCATATGAAGGTTAGGAATAATAAGATATCGAGGGATAACAACGCTATTTATTGCTTGAAAGTCCTGGACAAACCTCCAGCCTTGGTCATTAGGGACTAGTAAGGAAATAATAAGGCCCTGAGCCTTGTAGTCCTCTATTATAGGCTTGATGCCCTGAAAGGCTTCCTTATAAGACACTGATTAATTCTAGGGAGAGGTTTTGAGGGATTTGTTGGATCCTGATGGAAGGTACACTATAGATTCTGCCAATATCATTTGAAGATTTTGCCCATAAAGAGGATGGTAGCTGATCCTGTAGGAATAAATGACTAGCAACCCCAGACTCAGCTATATGCTATCATCAGAGACAGAACACAGACAGGATGGCAAGGGGTTGTTTATTTTCCCTTGTTCACTACTTTGGGTCCTACTGTGAAATACCGGAATTTATTTTCCCCCTTTGAGAAAAATTCTGGCATGATATTGTCCTAAGAAATCTCAGTCCAGTAAATGAACAGGGTTGGAAGAAATAAGGAGAAAACAGTGTGAATCTCTCAAAGAACCTAGACAGAGTGGAACAGATTCATAGATGGGAACCTCTTGAGGTTTTATCAAAGCCTCCCGTTATTTAAGCTGTTTTGGTGCCTGAGGCAGGGGCTGCTTTATAGTAGTGGGGCAAAGAATTGAGATGGCAGCTCTAGTGTCCATAAAGGCAGAGATGTTAGTTCCTTATCTGGAGAGCCTTATTCCCAAGCTAATTAAGAGAGGATTGGGAAGAGCCCCTATAGTTCCTTACAGTCCCATCATTGGGCCTTAAGAGGACGCTGGCTAGAGGGCTGAAGGTACCTGAAGCTCTTAAATTTGTTACAATCTTTTTTTTTTTTTCCAATGTCCTGGTTTCTTGCAGTAATAGCTTCTCCTTTTGTCAAGGGACCTTCCTTTGCTGGAGTTGTACGCTGAAAATATTAGCAGTCCTTCTTTCAAGTAACTGATCTAACATTGAGCAAGCTGGTGTGCCAGGTCAGTTAAATCAGTGGGCCTCCTTTTCCATTTTATCCTGGTCCTCTAACTAAAAGGAAAAGACCTCAGATTACCCATTAAAAAGTATAGTTAAATGCTACCCCGGTGATTTCAACATCTAAAGAAGACCAGAAGTCTCCTTAAAGACAATTTGGAGTCTGCTGTAATAATCATGAATGGGTTCATCAGGCTTTTGGGTATAAGTCTGAATTTTGTTCCAATCAGCAGACTTAGGAAGTCATTATAATTTCTCAGTGAAGATTTCCAGGAGGTTTTTTAAGCATCTTGCCAAAAGTTAGGGATCTATTTCTCTAAATTCTATTCAGGATGTTCCCAGTTGGGCTAGTTTCATCCAGTGTTTAGCCTGACCCTCAGCAGCAAGCATGTGACCATTTGATACATATCTGAGAGACCAACTTGGTAAGTTTGAATAAGTATATTAAATTTTTTTGCAAACTTATGCTCAGTCACTTCAGGAAGCTCTTTAACTAGGGCTCACAGTTCAGCCTAGACCAGGTCAGAAAGTTGGGTTCTATTTAGATCTTCAGAAGACTTGACTTTAAAGGGGTGAATTGGAAGCGGTCCAGGAGAGGAGGTAGCAGAGGGAACTTCAGAGGTGAGGAAGCAGTGAGCCCAGATAGCTCCAAGGATACTGCACCTGTCTGCTCACCCACCCTGGAGCTGTCGGTGGTCTTCTCTAGATCCCGTCTCTGATCAACACTAAAATAAACAAGCTGTGGCAAAACTATAGACAAGTCTGAGGAACAAAAGAGAGGCACACTTTAAGGAAAAAGTAGGTAAGTTGGGAAGGCTGTTAGGAACTAAAAGTCCATTCGAGTTTTACCAAAACCAAAGTTCAGTTGAAACAAGCATTGGTAGGAAAGGAAAGGTTGCCCTATTTAGGGAACTGGCAATCTGAACAGATGGTGAACTCATGTCCAAAAACCATCTCTCTTTGGTGAATGAGTTAAATATACGTAGGATTTATGCTACTTGGAACACAGTTATAGGAATAAGCTGGGAGTTCAAAGGATGGTGGTTTTTCATTGGTTGAGCTATTGCCAGTGAAGAAAGCATGTCTTCCGCTGGCTGGAGTAGCAAGGTTGTATCCATGGGCAAGGTCAAATCCATGTAAGGTCAACTCCCTCTCTTCCTATTGGTTCTGCAATTGACTGCAGACAACTGCTCCCGTTGTCGAAACTTCCTGACTCTGTTTTAGGGAGATTTCTCATTACTTTTTTACAGTGTCTGAAGGAAATGCGTTTTTTAAAAAGAAAAACAAAAAGAGAATTCCTTGAAATTTATAAAAGTGTTAATTTAAATCATAGGTTTTGAAGGCTAACATTGAGGAAATTCCATGAATTCTACAAAGTTCCGTGAACATAGAAAAAGTAGGTGGAGAATAAGGGACAAAAGAAAAAGTTGAGAACAAAAATAAGGGGAGAATATCTGTCTAATGGAACTTTCAGAAAGAGAAGAGAAAATACGTGGTATGTGAATTCACAATGACATATCTTGGTGGGGCCTTTCAAACCACTTATTATCATGCATACTTGGTAAACCTTTCAAAAAAGAGACTGGTTATCCCACTCAGGAAAGTGGGTTTTTTTTTTTTAATGATTTTAGTTATTTGACAGAGAGGGGGGGCATAAGCAAGGGGAACAGGAGAAAGAGAAGCAAGCTCCCTGCTGAGCAGGCCCTTGATCCCATGCCCTGAGCCGAAGGCAGATGCTTAACCAACTGAGTCACCCAGGCGCCCCTCTGGGAAATGTTCTTACAGAGCTTTCCATGTGAGCTGACAAAGCTCATTGTCATTTCTTAAAATTTACTTTTTTATTTTAATCCCAGTATAGTTAATATACAGTGTTACAGTAGTTTCAGGTGGACAATATATTGAGTCAACAATTCCCTACATCACCTGGTGTTCATTTGACAAGCAAACTCATTAATCCATCACCTATTTCACCCAACCCCCTACCCACCTCCCCTCTGGCAACCATCAGTTTGTTTTCTAGAATTAAGAGTCTGTTTCTTGGCTTGTCTCTCTCTTGCTCTTTTTTTTTCCCTTACTCATTTGTTTTGTTTCTTATTTTCCATGTATGAGTGAAATCACATGGTATTCATCTTTCTCTGACTTATTTCACCTGGTATTATACTCTGTAGCTACATCCATGTCATTGCAAATGGCAAGATTTCAATCTTTTTTTATGGTGAATGATGCCCCAATTCGTGTGTGTGTGTGTGTGTGTGTGTGTGTATGTAAAGTGTATGTGTGTATGTATAATATAATGCATAATACTACCTCTTCCTTACCCATTCATCAATCAATGGACACTTGGGCTGCTTTCGTATCTTGGCTATGGTTAATAATGTTGCTTTAAAGATCAGGGTCCGTGTATCCCTTTGAATTAGTGTTTTTGTATTCTTTGGGTAAATATCCAGTAGTGCGATTGCTGGATCTTAGGGTAGCTCTGTTTTCTTTTTTTTCTTTTGGAGGAAACTTCCTACAGTTTCCACAGTGGTTGCACTACTTTGCATTCCTACCAACAGTGCAAGAAGGATCCTTTTTCCCCACATCCTCCCCAAAACTTTTTTGTTCCATTTTAGATTCTAGACATTCTGGCAGGTATGAGGTGATATTTCTTTGTAGTTTTGATTTCCATTTCCCTGAGGGTAAGGGATGAGGAGCATCTTTTCATGTATCTGTTGGCCACCTGGATGTCTTCTTTGAAGAAAGGCTATTCATAGTTCTTCCCATTTTTTAATTGGACTGTTTGTTTTTGGTTGTTGACTTATGTACTTGCGTTATATATCTTTTTATATATATCCCTTTATTGGAAATATCATTTGCAAATATTTGCTGTGATTCGGGAGGTTGTCTTTTTAGTTTTGCTGGTTGGTTCCTTCGTTGTGTAAAAGCTTTTTATTTTGATGTAGTCATGATAGTTTCTTTGTGTTTTTATATCCCTTGCCTCAGAACACATACCTAGAAAAATGTTATGACCAGTGTCAAAGACATTGTCTGTGCTCTCTTCTAGAATTTTTATGGTTCCGGGACTCACATTTAAGCCTTTAATCCGTTTTGAGTTTATTTCTGTGTGTGGTATTAGAAAGTGACCCAGTTTTATTCTTTTGCATGTAGCAGACCAGTTTTCCAAACACCATTTGAAGACTTTTTCCCATTGGATATTCTTTTCTGCTTTGCTGAAGATTAATTGACCATATAATTGTGGGTTTATTTCTGGGTTTTCTATTCTGTCTCATTGATCTAGGATATCTATTTTTGTGCCAGTACCCATACTGTTTTGATCAATACCACTTTGTCATAGAACTTGAAGTCTGAAATTATTATGTCTCCATAGGATTATTTTAGGATTATTGTTCCAGTTCTATAAAAGATGCTGGTGGTATTTTGATAAGAATTGCATTAAATGTGAAGATTGCTTTGGGTAGTACAGACATTGTAACAATATTTGTTCTTCCAATCCATGAGAATGGAATGTTTTTCCATTTATTTGTGTTGTTTCAATTTCTTCCATCAGTGTCTTACAGTTTTCAGGGTATAGGTCTTTCACCTCTTTAGTTAGGTTTTTTTCTAAGTACCTTCTTATTTTTAGTGCAATTGTAAATGAGATTGTTTTCTTAAGTTCTCTTTCTGCTATTTCATTCACAGTGTGTAGAAATGCAACAGATTTCTGCATGTTGACTTTGTATCCTGTAACTTCACTAATTCATTGACCCGTTCTAATAGGCTTTGTTTGTTTGTTTGTTTTGTGGAGTTTCTAGGGTTTTCTATATAGAGTATCAGGTCATCTGCAAATAGTGAAAGTTATACTTCTTTACCAATTTGGATGTCTTTTATTTCTCTTTATTGTCTGATTGCTGTGGCTAGGACTTCCAGTCTATGTCGAATGAAAGTGGTGAGAATGGACATACTTGTCTTGTTCCTGACCTTAAGAGGAAAACTATCAATTTTTGCCCATTGAGTATGATGTTCACTATGGATTTTTCATATATATCCTTAATTATTGTGAGGTATAGTCCCTCTAGACCTATTTTGTTGAGGGCTTTTATAATGAGTGAATGTTGTACTTGTCAAATGTGTCTATTGAAATTATCATAAGATTTTTATCCTGTCTTTTGTTGTGATGTATCATGTCGATTGATTTATGAACCTTGAACCACCCTTACATCCAAGGAATAAACCTACTTGACTGTGGCAAATTGTTTTCAATGTATCGTTGGATTCAGTTTGCTCATGTTTTGTTGAGGATTCCTGTGTCTATGTCCATCAGAGATACGGGCCTGTTCTTTTTTTTTGTGGTGTCTTTTTTTCTTTTTTTTAAAGATTTTTATTTGTTTATTTGACAGACAGAGATTACAAGTAGACAGAGAGGCAGGCAGAGAGAGAGAGAGAGGGAAGCAGGCTCCCTGCTGAGCAGAGAGCCCGATGCGGGACTCCATCCCAGGACCCTGGGATCATGACCTGAGCCGAAGGCAGCGGCTTAACCCACTGAGCCACCCAGGCGCCCTTTTGTGGTGTCTTTATCTGGTTTTGGTATCAGGCTGATACTGGCCTCATAGGATGAATTTGGAAATTTTCCACCTATTTTTTGGGAACAGTTTAAAAAGAATAGGTATGAATTCTTCCTTAAATGTTTGGTGGAATTCACTTGTGAACCCATCTGGTTCTGGGCTTTTGTTTTGAAGAAGTTTTTTTGTTGTTGTTTCTGATTTAGTGTCCTTCCTGGTAATCCATCTGTTCAAGGTTTTTATTTCTTCTTGTTTCAGGTTTGGGAGGTTTCTAGGAATTTATCCTTTTCTATATTTCTATATGTTTCTAGGAATTTATCCATTTCTTCTAGGTTGTCCAATTTATGTAGCAAATAGTTTTTCATATTCTCTCTTATAAGTGTATTTCTGGGGTGGTGTTATTTCTCTCATTTCTGATTTTGAGGGTTTTTTTGTTTTTTGTTTTTTGTGGGTTTTTTTTTTGGATGAGTCTGGCTAGGGGTTTATCAGTTTTCTTGATCTTTTTGAACACACCTCTTGGTCTCATTGATCTGTTCTATTTTTCAGTTTGTGTCATTTATTTCTGTTCTAATCTTCATTATTTTCTTTCTTCTGCTGGTTTAGGGTTAGCTCCTTTAGATGTAAAGTTAGGTTATTTGAGACTTTTCTTGCTCCTTGAGATAGACTTGTAGTCCTACAAACCTCGCTCTAAGAACACTTTTGCTGCATCCCTAAGGTTTTGGGCTGCTGTGTTTTCTTTTTTGTTTCCATGTACTTTTTGATTTGTTTTTTCTTTTTCTTTTTCTTTTTTTTTTTTTTTTAAGATTTTACTTATTTAGTTGCAAGAGAGAGCAGTGGGGAGAGGGAGAAGCAGACTCCCCACTAAGCCAGGAGCCTGACGTGGGACTTCATCCCTGGACCATGGGATCATGACCTGAGATGAAGGCAGACGCTTAACTGAGTCACCCAGGTGCCCTTTCATTGTTTAGTAGCATGTTTTTTAAACTGCATGTGTTTGTGGTCTTTCCAGACTTTTTTCTTGTGGCTAACTTCTAGTTTCATACTGTTGTGCTCAGAAACGATGCATGGTATGACTTTGATCCATTTTAATTTGAGGGTTGTTTTGTGACCTATCACATGATGTATTCTAGAGAATGTTCCATGTACACTAGAAAAAAGTGTTTTCTGAACACAGCTCATATTTAAATGCTTTATAATATTCTATTGTCCAGAACTAAATAGCATATTTAACTATTCCTTTCTCTGGTGATCATTGAAGTGTTTTCTGTTCCTTGGTATTACAAATAATGTTGCTATAAATATCCTATAATCCTTGTCTTTGCAGATGTTTTACTATTTCTCCAAGAAATATACCTCAAAACAAAATTTCTGGATCACAGAATATGAACATTTTCAATTTAAAATTCAAAGGTTGCCTTTTCTTCCCAGCACACAAATTTGCACTGCCACCAGCAGAATTCAAGGTGCCATTTTCCCCATGCTTTAGCCAATACTGGATGCTAATGATCTTCTAAATTGTTTTCCAGCCTAATAGGCTATAAAAATGAGGTCTCATTATTATCTTAATTCACATTTTCCTTAAAATTATTGTGGTTGAACAGTTTGTCATTTGTATTTCTTGTCCTATAACCTGTGAACTGGCCATTCATATACTTTGAAAATTTCTATTGGATTATTTTTTTCTCTTGATTTCTAGGAGCTCTTCATGTGTTCTGCATAGAGGCTTTTATCTCACAAGTTACCAATATTTTTTTCTAATCAGTTTTGTCTTCTGTCTTTCAGATGTCTTGATTATACAGAAGTGTGTAATAAGTATGTAGTCAAAGGTTTTGTGTCTTACTTACCTGCAAGATTAAAATAGACTTTTGTATATTTCCATGCAAATCTTGTGTTACTTTTTTATATTTAGCACTTTATTCTTCAGAAATTAACGATGGGTACAGTAACTTATTTTACTATGTTTTCCTAAGTGAATTCACTGGCAGCAACAGCACTATTTATTGAATAGCTTAACCTCTTCTCTTTGCGGTGAAATGACTATATAATGAATGGTATGTGGTAGTTTGGTCCATTGATCTACTTGTCTATTCTAGGCCAATACCACGTTTTCCCTATTATTCATTATAGTTTAGTGCTATATTTTAATATTGGCTTGAGAATATGCTCCGTCACTCTTTCTTAAAGGACTGATAAATGAATTTGTATTTTGAGCCCTTTTTTCCCTGGTGTGTTAAAAAAATTTTTTTTCAGTCAGTTTGAACACTCCCTCCTGCCCTTTCTCTAGGATTGCTGTAGATGCAAGGGGGTGGGTGGGCACAGGGTGCCGTCTCAGGGACCTGCCTGCGTATGACTCTGGTCTATTCCCTACAGTGCATTCTGCTTCCTCCCTAGAAAGCCCAGAGTTTTACTTTTTTTCTTTTTCAAATCTTGCTGAGCCATTTTGTTGGGTCCATAATCAAAGGAGTGAAACTGATACAAAGCAAAGGTCAAGCAAAGCTTTATTTCACACCAAGCACTGAGAATCAAACTGACCAGCCAGGGCGGTCTCTTGCAAGAGGCAACCTCTCTCTGCCTCACAGACTAACTTTTAAGGGCAAAGGCCATGTGGCTGGGCCTGGCCATGCACAAGTGGCCAATGAGATTGTAACACAGAGAGAAAGCTACAGGTCACACATGAGTGACCAATAGAATCACAGTTTACCCTATAGTAGATATTTGAACTAGCCTATCACCTTGGTCAGAATTGGCACCCAAAAGGCACCCAAAGGGCGGGGTCCATACTCCTTGGTAGCTAGGGAGACAGTATGCGTCCCCACTGATTGAATACCTCTACCTGGCCTGACCCACCCTTGTATTTGGGTTTTGTTACCGAGGACTAGTTTCTGGGACTTGTTTTAAGTAAGTCCCCTGAGGGAAGGAGGGGCAGGGACAGATTAAGTTTTACTGTTTAAACAACAAGGTCATTGTTTAACCGGATGGAATCACTCTGGCTAAATAGGCCCTTACAATTTCTTCCATTTGGGCTATTATCCAGTGGAGAAGGTTATAGCACAACATAAATAACTAAAACTACAGTGATCAATTATTGAACTGCTAACTAACACATTACCACAAAAGAAGAAAGTCCGTGTTCTTTACTGGGAGGTCAGAT
Organism: Mustela nigripes; assembly: GCF_022355385.1. NCBI lineage: Eukaryota > Metazoa > Chordata > Mammalia > Carnivora > Mustelidae > Mustela > Mustela nigripes. The sequence goes on from NC_081574.1 coordinate 18,431,171, forward strand.
GGACTTTTCCAAGATGGTAGATCCTTCACATTTAGTGAATCTCCTATCTTATCTGCTTTATATTTTTCTTCCAAATGTTACACAGTCCAGTCTACTCAGTAAATGCCTATATTTTCTATTACCTCACATTGACCCAATTCCTTGTAAACTATAATCCTGGTCTTACTGTGTCAAAGAGTCTTTGGCCTTTCTCCTGAGCCGGCTTTCATTATAAAGAGATCTTTACTTATCTGATTATACCTTTTGATGAGTCATCAAGATTAAATAGCACCACTCTGAAAAATTCCTCTTGCCACCCAGACACCTGGTTTTACTCACCTGACTCAATCATCCTACCTAAATTTGGTAAACCAGTTGTTCTCTTAGTCTACTAGAGATGAAATCTTCATGACTTGCCAGCTAGGTTTGCCCGAAAATCAAAGGCATTAATACCACACATTATACAAAGAAGATAACTTACTAGTTTCTTGTTCTCATCATGTTAAACTCCTAACATTTATTTTATCAATACATAAACTAATATCCTCTAATAAGTTTGAAGCAGAGATAAATGTATGCATTTCTTTGCATTTATGAGCTAATCAAACATTATAAGTGCTTACTGATGTAGGGAAGTTTATGAAATTTCAGATAGTGTTTGAGTTCTCATCTAGGAGGTTGGGAGAACCATCCCAGGCTAACAATGGGCTTTTGTGCCCAAGTGTACCTTCCTTCCTTAGTAATTACTGTAGTTTTTAGAGAATTCTAGGTTTTTGCTCATGCTGCTCTGTCTAGAGTTCATTCCTCGTCACCCAATTAAAAGGAGTCTTGGTACAACACCATTGCCACCCAACCCAACATTATACCAATCAACTGACCATCTTTAGAATTTATATAATGCCCCAGGTGGTTCTCCATTCATTGTTTCCACTATAATGAGCTCTCCCTGAGGGCAGGGATTTGGTGTTACTTTTGTTGCCAAGCACTTGGTGGGACAAACTAAATGTTCATGGTGTGAATGAATACAGAAATCACAACTGCCATGAAAGAATACTTAAATGTGGTTCTATAACCAAAGGTCTCCTGGCCCTCAGAGATCTCTCAGATTGTAGTGTCAAGGACTGGCTTGAATTTAAGATGTGACAGAAGTCAAGGATGTCACAAGGATGACAGTGCTTATGCCTCTTAAGCACTGTCATTAAGAGGCATAAAGAACAATAACATGGTGGGACACCTGGGTTGCTCAGTTAGGTAAGCATCTGCCTTCAGTTCAGGTTGTGATCCCAGAGTCTGACTCCCTACCCAGAGGGCAGCCTACCTCTCCCTCTTTCTCTCCTCTCTCTCTCTCTCTACCCCTCCCCCTCCTCATGTTCTCTCTCTCTCTCACTCTCCCTCTCGCTCTCTGTCGCTCTCTCTGTCTCTTTCTCACTCTCTCTCAATAAACATCTTAAAAAAACAAACAAAATAAACAATAACATGGTCACAGATCATTGGAGGAGAATCCTCTGGTTAGTTTCCTGAACCTAAAAGCAGGATCTTGTCAACAGAATCAGTGTAGTATCAATCAAGGGAGAGAACCACCAGTTCAGCTAACTCACAGAGATGCACATGTCTTTAGGACTAGAGAAATTATTTTTTAAAATTTCAATCTGAGAGGTGCCCAGGCGGATCAATTGGTTAAGCATCTGCCTTCAGCTCAGGTCATGATCCTAGGTTCCTAGAATCAAGCCCCACATTGGGCTCCCTGCTCTGTGGGGGCCTGCTTCTCCCTCTGCCTCCCATTCTCCCTGCTTGTCGTCACCCTCTCTTTTTCTCTCAAACAAATAAAATCTTTAAAAAGTTCCACTTGACAACTCAATGCAGTATTTTATACTTTACCATCAATAGCAAAGAAGTATCAACCAAACAGTGTACAAACTAGTAAGATTGAGTTGAAGATGAAAACGTGCCACATTTTGTCTTTAAATAGTATCATTTTTTAATTAACATATAATGTTTGTTTCAGGGGTACAGGTCTGTGATTCATTAGTCTTATATAAGACCCAGTGTTCATTACAGCACATACCCTCCCCAATGTCCATCACCCTGTTACCCCCTCCAGCAACCCTCAGTTTTTCTGCTAAGATTAAGAGTCTCTTATGGTTTGTCTCACTCTCTGGTTTCATCTTGTTTCATTTTTTCCTCTCTTCCCCTATGATCCTCTGTCTTGTTTCTTAAATTTCACGTGTCAGTTAGATCATATAATTGACTTTCTCTGATTGGCTTATTTTAGCATAATACCCTCCAGTTCCCTCTATGTCATTGCATATGGGAGATTTCTTTTTTTGATGTTCAATTAGCCAACATCTAGTACATCATTAATTTTTGATGTAATGTTCAGTGAATCACCAGTTATGTATAACACCCAGTGTTCATCTCCCCATGGACCCTCCTTAATACCCGTCAGCCTGATACCCCATCCCCTCACCGCCCTCCCTTCTACAACCCACAGTTTGTTTCCCAGAGTCCAAAGTCTCTCATGGTTTGTCTCCCTCTCTGATTTCTTCCCATTCAGTTTTCCCCCCCTTCCCCTGTCATCCTCCATGCTCTTCCTTATGTTCCACGAATGAGTGAAACCATATGATAATTGTCTTTCTCTGCTTGACTTATTTCACTTAGCATAATCCCCTTCAGTTCCATCCATATGGCTGCAAATGGTGGGTATTCATCCTTTCTGAAGGCTGATTAATATTCCATTGTATATATGGACCACATCTTTATCCACTCATCTGTTGGAGGACATCCCAGCATCTTCCACAGTTTGGCTATTGTGGACATTGCTATGAACATTGGGGTGCATGTGCCCCTTCTTTTCACCACATCCGTATCTTTAGGTAAATACCTAGTATAGTCCAGTCACTGGGTCATAGGGTGATTCTATTTTGAACATCTTAAGGAACCTCCATACTGTTTTCCAGAGTGGCTGCACCAGCTTGCATTCCCAACAACGGTATAGGAGTGTTCTCCTTTCTCCACATCCTTATCAACATTTGTTGTTTTCTGTCTTGTTAATTTTTGCCATCCTACCTGGCGTAAGGTGGTGCCTCATTGTGGTTCTGACTTATATTTCCCTGATGCTGAGTGATCTTGAAGATTTTTTCATGTGTCTGCTAGCCATTTGTATGTCTTCTTTGGAGAAATGTCTGTTCATGTCTTCTGCCTATTTATTGATTGGATTATTTGTCTTTTGGGTGTTGAGTTTGAGAAGTTCTTTATCGATCTTGGATACCAGTCTTTTATCTGTAATGTCATTTGCAAATATCTTCTCCCATTCCATGGGTTGCCTCTTAGTTTTGTTGACTGTTTCCTTTGCTGTGCAAAAGCTTTTGATCTTGATGAAGTCCCCAAAGTTTATTTCTGTTTGTTTCCCTTGCCTTTAGACACCTGTCTTGAAAGAAGTCACTCTGACCAATGGTGAAGAGGTTACTACTGTCTATGTTCTCCTCTAGGATTTTGATAGATTCGTGTCTCACAGTTAGGTCTTTCATCCATTTTGTGTTTATCTTTGTGTATGATATAAGAGAATGGTCCAGTTTCATTCTTCTGCATGTGGCTGTCCAATTTTCCCAGCACTATTTATTGAAGACACTGTCTTTTTTTCCATTGGATATTCTTTCCTGATTTGCCAAGATTAGTTGACCATAGAGTTGAGGGTTCATATCTGAGTCCTCTATTCTGTTCCATTGATCTATATGTCTGTTTTTGTGCCAGTACTGTGCTCTCTTGATGATCACAGCTTTGTAATAGAAGTTGAAGTCAGGCATTGTGATGCTCCCAGCTTTGGTTTTGTTTTCAACATTCCCTTGGAAATTCGGGGTCTTTTCTGGCTCCATACAAATTTTGGGATTGTTTGTTCCATCTCTGTGAAAAATGTCTGTGGTATTTTGAAAGGAAATTCATTCAAAGTGTAGACTCCTCTGGGCAACATGGACAGTTTCACAATGTTGATCCTTCCTATCAATGAGCACTGAATGTTTTTCCATCTCTTTGTGTCTTCCTCAATTTCTTAAATGTTCTGTAGTTTCTAAATCCTTTACCTCTTTGGTTAGATTTATTCCTAGGTATCTTATGGTTTTGGTGCTATTGTAAATGGAATAAATTCCTTAATTTCTCTTTTTTCAGTTACATTGTTAGTATACGGAAATGTCTCTGATTTCTGTGCATTGATTTTGGTATCCTGCCACGTTGCTGAATTGCTGTATGAGTTCTAGTAATTTGGGGGTGGATTTTCTTGGATTTTCCACATAAGGTATCAGGTCATCTGCAAAGAGGGAGAGTTTGACTTCTTTGCCAATTTGAGCGCCTTTTATTTCTTTTTGTTAGTCTGACTGCTGAGGCTAGGACCTTTAGTACTATGTTCAGCAAAAGTGGTGAGAGTGGGCATCCTTGTAGTGTTCCTGACATTAAGGGAAAAACTCTGTTTTTCCCCATTGAGATAGAAATTTGCTGTGGCTTTTCATAGACTGCTTTTATGATATTGAGGTATGTTCCTTCTATCCCTACATTTTGAAGAGTTTTAATCAGGAAAGAATGCTGTATTTTATCAACTGCTTTTTCTGCATCGATTGAGAGGATCATGTGTTTCTTGTCTCTTTTGTCAGTGTCGTCTATCCTGTTGACTGATTTGCGAATGTTGAACCACCCTTGCATCCCAGGGATAAATCCCCTCTTGTCATGGTGGAAAATCCTTTTAATGTACTGTTGGATTCTATTGGCTAGGATCTTGTTGAGTATTTTTGCTTCCATTTTCATCAGGGATATCGGCCTATAATTCTCCTTTTTGATGGGGTCTTTGTCTGTTTTGGGGATCAGAGTAATTAATGGTGATCTCATAGAAGGAGTTTGGAAGTTTTCCTTCTGATTCTATTTTTTGGAACAGTTTCAGTAGAATAAGTATGATTTCTTTTTTAAATGTTTGGTAGAATTCCCCTGGGAAGCTATCTGGCCCCAGACTTTTGTTTTGGGGGAGTTTTTTGATTACTGTTCCAATTTCCTGGTTATTGGTCTGTTTAGATTGTCTATTTCCTCCTGTTTCAGTCTTGGTAGTTTGTAAGTATCCAGGAATGTATCCAGTTCTTCCAGACTGCCTAGTTTGTTGGCATATAGTGCTGATAATAAGTTCTAGTAACTGTCTCTATTTCCTTGGTACTGTTCATGATTTCTCTTCTTTTGTGATTTTATTAATATGGGTCGTTTCTCTATTTTTTTTTTTTTTTGTTAAGTCTGGCCAGAGGTTTATTGATCTTAGTAATTCTTTCAAAGAACCAGTTTCAAGCTTTCTTGATCTGTTCTACTGTTCTTCTAGTTTATATTTCATTGATTTCTGCTCTAATCTTTTTTTTTAAATTTAAGATTCTTTATTTATTTGACAGAGATCACAACTAGGCAGAGAGGCAGACAGAGATGGTGGGGGTGGGAGTGGTGGGAGCAGGCTCCCTGCTGAGCAGAGAGCCCAATGCCCGGCTTGATCCCAGGACCCTGACCTGAGCAGAAGGCAGAGGCTTAACCCACTGAGCCATGCAGGCGCCCCTCTAATCTTTATTATTTTACTTCTCCTGCTTGGTTTAGGCTTTATTTGCAGTTCTTGCTCCATGTCCTCTCAGTGTAAGGTTAGCTTATGCATTTGGAATTTTTCTTGCTTTTTGAGCGAGGCTTGGATGACTATGTACTTCTCTCTAAGGACTGCCTTTCCAGGATCCCATAGGTTTTGAACTGATGTGTTTTCATATTAATTAGTTTATATGAATTGTTTAAGTTCCTCTTTAATTTCCTGGTTGACTCATTCATTCTTTAGCAGGATGCTTTTTTTAAATTTAATTTAATTTAATTTTAATTCTTTTCAGTGTTCCAAAGTTCATTGTTTATGCACCACACCCAGTGCTCCATGCGATACGTGCCCTCCATAATACCCACCACCAGGCTCACCCAACACCCCACCCTTCTCCCCTCCAAAACCCTCAGTTTGTTTCTCAGAGTCCACAGTTTCTCATGGTTCATCCCCCCCTTCTGATTTCCCCCAACTCACTCTTCTCTCCATCTCCCAATGTCCTCTGTGTTATTCCTTATGCTCCACAAGTAAGAAACCATATGATAATTGACTTTCTCTGCTTGACTTATTTCACTCAGCATAATCTCTTCCATTCCCGTCCATGCTGATATAAAATTTGGGCATTCATCCTTTCTGATGGAGGCATAATACTCCATTGTATATATGGACCATATCTTCTTTATCCATTTGTCCGTTGAAAGGCATCTTGGTTTTTCCACAGTTTGGCAATTGTGGCCATTGCTGTTATGAACATTGGGGTACAGGTGGCCCTTCTTTTCACAAAGATCTGCTGTATCTTTGGGGTAGATACCCAGTAATGCAATTGCAGGATCTTAGGGTAGCTCTATTTTTAATTTCTTAAGGAATCTCCACACTGTTTTCCAAAGTGGCTCTGCCAACTTGCATTCCCACCAACAGTGTAAGAGGGTTCCCCTTTCTCCACAACCCCTGCAACACTTGTTGTTTACCATTCTAACTGGTGTAAGGTAGTATCTCAATGTGGTTTTAATTCGAATCTCCCTGAGGCTAATGATAATGAACATTTTTTCACACCTGTTAGAAATTTATATGTCTAGGGATGCCTGGGTGGCTCAGTGGGTTAAGCCTCTGTCTTTGGCTCAGGGCAGGATCTCAAAGTCCTGGGATTGAGCCTCACATCAGGCTCTCTGCTCAGCAGGGAGTCTACTTCCTCCTATCTCTCTGCCTTCCTCTCTGCATACTTGTGATCTCTCTCTCCCTGTCAAATAAATTAATAAAACTCTTTAAAAAAAAAAAAAGAAAGAAAGAAATTTGTATGTCTTCTTTGGAGAAGTGTCTGTTCATGTCTTCTGCCCATTTTTTGATGTGATTATCTGTTTAGTGTGTGTTGAGTTTGAGGAGTTCTTTGCAGATCTTGGATATCAGCCTTTTGTCTGGAGTGTTATTTGCAAATATCTTCTCCCATTCTGTGGGTTGCCTCTTTGTTTTGTTGACTGTTCCTTTGCTGTGCAGAAGCTTTTGATCTTGATTAAGTCCCAAAAGTTCATTTTTGCTTTTCTTTCCTTTGCCTTTGGAGACACATCTTGAAAGAAGTTGCTGTGGCTGATGTCAAAGAGGTTACTGCCCATGTTCTCCTCTAGGATTTTGGTAGATTCCTGCCTCATGTTGAGGTCTTTTATCCATTTTGAGTTTATCTTTGTGTATGGTGTAAGAGAATGGTTGAGTTTCATTCTTCTACACATAGCTATCCAATTTTCCCAGCACCATTTATTGAAGAGACTGTCTTTTTTCCACTGTATATTTTTTCCTGCTTTGTCGAAGATTAGTTGACCATAGAGTTAAGGGTCCATATCTGGGCTCTCTACTCTGTTCCACTGGTCTATGTGTCTGTTTTTGTGCCTGGACCATGCTATCTTGGTGATCACAGCTTTGTAGTAAAGCTTGAAATCAGGCATGATGCCCCCAGTGTTGTTTTTCTTTTTCAACATTTCCTTAGCAATTAGGAGTCTCTTTTGGTTCCATACAATTTTTAGGATTGTTTGTTCCAGTTCTTTTAAAAATGCCTGTGGAATTTTGATCGGGATGGCATTGAAAGTATAGATGCTCTAGACAGTATAGACCCTTTAACAATGTTTATTCTTCCGATCCATGAGTATGGAATGGTCTTCCATCTTTTTGTGTCTTCTTCAATTTCTTTCATGAGTGTTCTATAGTTCCTCAAGTACAGACCCTTTGCATCTTTGATTAGGTTTATTCCCAGGTATCTTATGGTTCTTTGTGCTATAGTAAATGGAATTGATTCTCTAATTTCTCTTTCTATATTTCCATTGTTAGTGTATATAAGGAACTGATTTCTGTACATTGATTTTGTATCCTGCCACATTACTGAATTGCTGTATGAATTCTAGTAGTTTGGGGATGGAGTCTTTTGGGTTTTCCATATAAAGTATCATGCCATCTGTGAAGTGAGAGTGTTTGACTTCTTCATTGCCAATTTGAATACCTTTTATTTATTTTTGTTGTCTGATTGCTATTGCTAGGACTTCTATTACTATGTTGAACAACAGTGGTGAGAGTGGACATCCTTGTCGTGTTCCTGATCTCAAAGGGAAGGCTGTCAGTTTTTCCCCATTGAGAATGATATTTGCTGTGGGTTTTTCATAGATAGATTTTATGAAGTTGAGGAATATTCCCTCTATAACTATACTTTGAATCATATTAATCAGGAACGGATGCTGTATTTTGTCAAATGTTTTATCTGCGTCAATTGAGAGGACTATGTGCTTCTTCTCCCTTCTCTTATTGATTTGTTCTATCACATTGATTAATTTGTGAATATTGACGTACTCTTACATCCATCCCATGGATAAATCCCACCTGTTCATGGTGGATAACCTTTTTAATGTACTGTTGGATCCTATTAGCTAGGATCTTATTGAGAATCTTAGCATCCATATGCTTTTTAACTCTATGTTTGCATTCCTTCCAAATTTTTCCTTGTGGTTGAGTTCCAGTTTTAAACCCTTGTGGTCTAAAAATATGCATGGAATAATCTCAACCTTTTGATATCAGCTGAGCTCTTATTTGTGACCTAGTATGTGATCTATTCTGGAGAAATTTCGATGTGCACTCAAGAAGAATGAGTATTCTGCTGTTTTGGAATGGAATGTTCTGTATGTATCTATGAAGTCCATCTGGTCCAATGTATCCTTCAAAGCTCTTGTTTCTTTGCTGAACTTCTGCTTAGATGACCTGTCTATTGCTGTGAGTTTAGTGTTAAAGTCTCCTGCTATTAATGTATTATCAGTATGATTCTTTATTTTGGTTATTAGTTGTTTTATGTAGTTGGCGGCTTCCACAGTGGGGACATAGATATTTACAATTGTTAAATTTTCTTCTTGGGTAGACCCTTTACGAATGATACAGTGTACCTCTACATCTCTTACTATAGTCTTTGGGTTAAAATCTAACTTGTCTGATACAAGGATTGCCATCTCAGCTTTCTTTTGATGTCCATTAGCATGGTAAATTGTTTTCCACCCTCTCACTTTCAATCTGGAGGTGTCTTTAGGTTTAAAATGAGTCTCTTATAGATAGCATATAGATGAGTCCTGCTTTTTCATCCAATCTGAAACCCTGTGTTCTTTGATGGAAGCATTCAGCCCATTTACATTGAGAGTAACTATTGAAAGATATTAATTTGGAGCCACTGTATTGCCTGTAAAGTCCCTGTTTCTGTAGATTGTTAATTTCTGGTCTATATTACTCTTGGGGTCTTTCTTCTTTTGTAGAATCCACCTTAATATTTCTTGCAGAGCTGGCTTGATGGTCACATATTCTTTCAGTTTCTGCCAATCCTGGAAGCTCTTTATCTCTCCATCTGTTCTGAATGACAGCCTTGCTGGATAAAGTATGCTTGGCTTCATGTTCTTCTAATTTAGTACTCTGAATATGTCTTTCCAGGTCTCTATGGATAGGTCTAATGTTATTCAGATGTTCCTTCCTTCATACATAGGAAATCTCTTCCACCTAGTTGCTCTCAATATAGCTTCCTTGGCTCTATAATCTGGAAGCTTCACTCTTATATGTTGGGGTGTTGATCTATTTTTATTGATTTTGGGAGGGGTCCTCTCTGCCTTTTGGAGAGGAATTCTTGTTTCTTTCCCCATATTAGAGAAGTTCTCAGCTATGATTTTCTCAAATATACCTTCTAGTCCTCTCTCTTTCCATACCTTCAGGGATCCCAATAATTTTGACATTGGAATGTTTCATGGCATCATTGATCTATTTTCATGGGCTACTAGCAGCCTATCCTTCTTTTCCTCCACTTCCTTCCATTCTATCAGTTTAATTAATTAATTAATTCTTCTGCCTCATTTACATGACTTGTATAGTATCTGGTTTAGACTGCTTCTCATTCATAGCATTTTTAATTTCAGCCTGATTAGATCTCATATTTGCCCATAGAGATTCTATATTGTCTCTGACATCTTGCTTATATCCATATCTATTAGTTCTTTGGCAGAGAACATTGTCTCTGGGTCTTTTCTTTGTTTGAGAATTGCTCCTCCTAGTGATTCTGTTGAGGGATGGTTGAGCAAATGAACAGAGTCTAGAATATCAACCACGACCCAAGCAAAATGCACCTTAGAAAAAATCTGAAGTGATCAAAAGTTACCACAGATACGCAACCAAAGCCAAGATGATCCAAAACAATAAAATAGGAAAAACAAAGGGGGTGAGAGAAGATTATAATCCCTCAGGGTGGACAAAACAAGGTGATCTGCCTGTTCCTGAATGATTTTTGATCTGTGTGTTAGAAGATACTATATCCCAAAATTGCAAAGAAATCAGAATATATATAGTTATAGATATATCTATAAATTTATATATATATATCAACATATCAATATATTGATATATTTATATATATCAAGATAAAATTGAATGGAGTGAAAAACAGGCTAATACGGTGCATAAAACATAGATGTGAAAAAATAAAAGCTACAAAGTTACTTAAAAACATAGGTTGGGAAAAATAATCTATTTGAAACATGAACGGGGTAAAAAAAAAAATGTAAATAAAGAAACTAATAAAGAAATGTAAAATTTTAGCCTGAAGTGTAAGAGAGTTGTGAAGGAACACCCTCATGGAGCTCCCGCTATTATTTTTCCCGTGGCACTGGAGTTTTACAGTCCTGTGGGAAATAATCACAATTATCATTCATCTGTCTTCTGGGGGAGGGGCCTGCATCAATGATGCCAGAGGGAGGTGTCTTTGCCTGGGTGGAGTTGCCCCATCCCTTGTCGGAAGGCTTGGCCCATGGTTTACGGTGATTGGAGTTAAGAGTCTCTTCTAGGCTTGCTGACCATAACCAGTCTTCTGGCTCCACTGCTTGGACATTCCATTGGTTCAGGTTCCCCTGTTCTTTCTGAGTCTCCTGGAATCCTAAGACAACAAAAATCCACCCAGATTCTGCCCTATTCATCCCCTGTGCCCTTCTCAGAAGGGGGCACCTCTCACTAGAGCACATTTCTGAGGGTCCCAATTTTTTGCTCCAGTGTTCTGTCACTTTCCAGTGGCTGGCTTATGGAGGCTCCCTCCCCACCCCATTTATCTTCTGATATTTCCCCCAAAGATTCAAGGTTCTGCACCTCCTACCTTGCAAAAAGTAGTAGTTTTTTTTTTTTTTTTTGCTCGTGGAGATCCAGATAAATCTTCTTACATGTCAGGTTGAATTTATGTATGTTCAGAATGTTTTTATAGATATCCAGCTAAATTCAGAGGACCAGATGAAATGAGGTCCCCTACTCTGCTGCCATCTTGCCCCCAGCCAAGACTTCTTTTTTGATGGCTACATAATATTCCTGTGTGTGTGTGTGTGTGTGTGTGTGTGTGTGTGTGTGTGTGTGTATTGCATCTTCTTTATTCATTCATCTGTTGATGGACATGTAGGCTGTCTCCATAATTTGGCTATTGTGGACATTGCTGCTATGAACATTGAGGTGCAGGTGCCCCTTCATATCACATTTGTATCTTTGGGGTAAATATCCAGTAGTGCAATTAGGGGGTCATAGGCTAGCTCTATTTTCAACTTTTAGAGGAACCTCCAGACTGTTTTCCAAAGTGGCTGCACCAGCTTGCATTCCCAACAACAAAATAAGACGGTTCTCCTTTCTCCACATCCTTGCCAACATCTATCATTTCCTGACTTGTTAATTTTAGCCATTCTGACTGGTGTGAGGTGGTTTCTAATTTTGGTTTTGATTTGTATTTCCCTGATGCTGAGTGATGTTGAGCTTGTTTTCATGTGTCTGCTGGCCATTTGAATGTCTTCGCAGAAATATCTGTTCATGTCTTCTGCCCATTTCTTGGTTGGATTGTTCTTTGGGTGTTGAGTTTGATAAGTTGTTCATAGATTTTTGATACCAGCCCTTTATCTGTAATGTCATTTGCAAATATCTTCTCCCATTCTGTCAGTTGTCTTTTGGTTTTATTGACTATTTCTTTTCCTATGCAAAAACTTTTTAATCTTGATGAAGTCCCTAATAGTTCATTTCCTTGTTTGCTTGTTTCCTTTGCCTTTGAAGACATATCTAGCAAGAATTTGCTGTGGCCAAAGTCAAAGAGGTTGCTGCTTGTGTTCTCAAATATTTCAATGGATTTTTTTAAATTTTTTATTTATTTTCAGCATAACAGTATTCATTGTTTTTGCACCACACCCAGTGCTCCATGCAATCTGTGTCCTCTCCGATACCCACCACCTGGTTCCCCCGACCTCCCACCCCCCGCCCCTTCAAAACCCTTAGATTGTTTTTCAATGGATTTTTATCTCACATCTAGGTCTTTCATCCATTTTGAGTTTATTTTTGTGTATGGTGCAAGAAAATGGTCCAGTTTCATTCTTCTGCATATGGCTGTCCAATTTTCCCAACACCATTTGTTGAAGAGACTGTCTTTTTTCCATTGAGTATTCTTTCCTGATTTGTCAAAGATTAGGTAACCATAGAGTTGAGGGTCCATTTCTGGGCTCTCTATTCTGTTCTGTTGAGCCATGTGTCTGTTTTTGTGCCAGTACCATACTATCTTGATGATTACAGCTTTGTAGCTGAGCTTGAAGTCTGGAATTGTGATGGCCCCAGCTTTGGTTTTCTTTTTCAACATTCCTTTGACTATTTGGCGTCTTTTCTGGTTCCATACAAATTCCTACAGGAATTTAGCAAAGTGGCAGGATAAAAATCAATGCACAGAAATCAGTTGTATTTCTGTACTCCAACAATGAGACAGAAGAAAATGAAGGAGTTGATCCTATTTAAAATTGCACCCAAAAACCATAAGATACCTAGGAATAAATCTAACCAAAGAGACAAAGGATCTGTACTCAGAAAACTGTAGAATATTTGTGGAAGAAATTGAGGAAGACAAAAAGAAATGGAAAAACATTCCATGCTCATGGATTGGAAGAAAAAATATTATGAAAATGTCTATGCTACCTAGAGCTATATACACATTCAGTGTAGTCCCTAACAAAATACTATCAACTTTTTTCACAGAACTGGAACAAATAATCCTAAATGCTATCATTTTAATAGATAGCATGAAGCTTAGATTTGGTATTTATTCATCTATTAGTGTCAATTGTTACAAATTTTGGATATTTGAAAGCTCATGGAGGGGAATTTTTAGATTTACTAATATTTATTGCTACAACTGACGAAATGTGGCAGATGGTGCTTCCTACTGCATTGTTTTGTTTTGTTTTGTTTTGTTTTCCAATTTTCTACCAATTTCGTATGAAGAAACCTCCGGTAAACTTCTTCTGTCTAAAAACACATTCAAACAATGAACAGAGTACTTACAGGATTGGATAATTGGAATGACAGGGAAGTTTTGTTTCTTGCTTTTCAAATGTCCATATAATTTAAGTTTCCTTCTTTATTTTATTTTATTTATTTGACAGATTTTATTTATTTGACAGAGAGAGACACAGTGGCAGAGGGAACACAGGCAGGGGGAGTGGGAAAGGGAGAAGCAGGGCTCCTGCTGAGCAGGGAGCCAGATGTGGGTCTCAATCCCAGGACCCTGGGATCATGACCTCAGCCAAAGGCAGACACTTAACAACTGAACTACCAGCCCCTTAATTTTCTTTTAAAAATGTGCATTATAGTTATACTAAAACAAATGGACTGAATAATATCTAAATCAGCTTGTAGTAGGTGATCTGCCTAACCCTCACTTTTTAGGGTGTGGGCAGTAAGTACTCTTCACTGCATTTACAAGCCTTTCTGGGAGAGAGGAAGGAAGGGAAGTCTGAGCCTTGACACTTGCAACCAAGTCCCCTTATCTTCCAGCCCCTAAAGACTGCAGGAAAACAGGCTAGAAAGAGCTCTAAAAGCGGGACATCTCAGCCTGCAGTTGATGTTCCTGAACACTAGGTGGCACTTGTGTGTCTCTACAGGGAAACCATCTAGCAGAAATTTTTAAAAATTAGAAGCATTTGACAAATCACCAGATTCACCCAAGGGGAAATGGAGTATATGTTTTCTTGACACATTTTAATGAGCAGATCAGAAAATTTTATCTTGGTAAGAAATTCTATTTTCTCTTCAATTAGGAAAAGATAACATTCTGATATCTGTCTGAACTTCCTCATATCTTAACTCCAAACTCATGTATAAGATTATGGACACTGACTTATGAAAATGTGCATTGTATTTACATATTCATCTCATTCCGAATCTCTGGGTGCCTCCATGTAGTAAAAAGTCAAGACATGTCTTAGACCTAGCCTTCCCCGCAGCATAATTGAGAAACATTTGTTTCCTTCCAAATTTGGGGTTACATTGCAAATCAACCTTCCCTTAATTTAACACAGAATGGCACAAAATCCAGCCCCAACCAGTTCCTGGATTTTCCCAATAGTTGAAAGTGATGCCACCACACTTAGACTCAGGGCCTTTTTTGACCTTTCCAATGTGTGCTTGTGTCCTCATTAAGTAATATACACTTATGCATGGGGCGCCTGGGTGGCTCAGTGGGTTAAAGCCTCTGCCTTCAGTTCAGGTCATGATCCCAGGGTCCTGGGATCAAGCCTCACATCAGACTCTCTGCTCGATGGGAAGCCTGCTACCCAACCCCCCACACCCGCCTCCTGCCTCTCTGCCTACTTGTGATCTCTGTCTGTCAAGTAAATAAATAAAATCTTTAAAATATATATATATATATATATACACATATACACATATGCATTACTAATAAGGGCAAAAAAAGATGTAACATGTCTATTAACAGTAGAAGACATAAATTGTGGTAGGTTCATAAAATGGGATGCTATGCAGCAAGGAAAATAAACTAATAATATGGATTGAAATAAGCTGGACACAGAATATATGATTCCATTTTTATAAATTCAAAAACAGGCAGAATGAAGCAATCGTTTTAGAAGTTAAGGGAGTTGAATTGGGAGAGATGAGGTTAGGAATTCAGAGTGGGTACAACAGGAACTTCTAGGTAGCAGTTACGTTCCCGTCCTTTGACTAGGTATCTTCATTTTGTGATACTTGATTAAGCCATGCATTAATGGTCTGCTCACTTTTCTTTATGTCTGTTACACTTTGAATTAAAAAATTAAAATACATATAAATCTTAATATCTCTGAATAACCCAGAGATTGAAAATCAACAGGCATGAGATTTAGGATCTAAATGCTATCTACATATCAAAAGCTCAACAAAGAGTAAATCCCTTGACCAATGTCATCTACTAATTAGAGCTATTTTGATAATTCTATATTCTGGCTTGCATATATTTGCTATAAACTTTTGAGTGCAGAAATAACATGGGTTCAGTCTAATGTAGCTTTTTGTGGTCTGTCACATGCAAATAAAATCAGAGTGAGATGAATAGATGAATATTTGAGAAATGAGGCTTTCTAGGAGAAAGATGTAGTTCTTTCTAGGGCCTTTTTTTTTTTTTTTTTGGACACTGCCCACCACTTCAGCTCAGTCTAGGCCAGCTTCTCCCCTCCCCCACTCTCCTTTTGGCCACAGTGTAAGCCATACAAAGCTCCCTGTAGTTCTGCTCACCCCTTTATGTGGACCACTAACCCCCGCCCCCAGCGTTGTTCCACCTGTCCAGTGCTGGCCATTTTATCACTTAACCTGCTACGCTCACTTCATCTACTTCACAGCTACCACCTACTCCCCAGATAGCATGGCCAATCCTGGCACATTAATTGGGCACCTAGCACATCTATGGGCCTGTTTCTCCTGCAAAAATTCTAAGCTTCTAAAAGGCTGATTTGATTATCCCAAATATCAGTCCCAGAGTTGAGCACAAGGTAGATGTTAATGCGTATTGTCAGAACTCAAGATCTTACTGTGAACAAGAGTATGTCACTTAAAGAGACCTAGATTTTTCTCTGTTTGGCATTCCTAATCTTGATGCATTGTCAGCAATACGAAACACAGGTAGCATTAGAATCTGCAAAAGTAAGAATGAAAATAACTTAAAGACAGACAGCATGTCCCAATAAATACATAGATACCTATAACTTCATAGAATTTTTATTTCCCTGTAGATCCCATTGATATTTTAATATTTAAAGCCTTTTCTTTAAAACATCTTAATTCTTGGGGCGCCTGGGTGGCTCAGTGGGTTAAGCCGCTGCCTTCAGCTCAGGTCATGATCTCCGGGTCCTGGGATCGAGTCCCGCGTCGGGCTCTCTGCTCAGCGGGGAGCCTGCTTCCCTCTCTCTCTCTCTGCCTGCCTCTCCATCTACTTGTGATTTCTGTCAAATAAATAAATAAAATCTTTAAAAAAAAAAAAAAAAAAGGATTTTCTCTAAAAAAAAAAAAAAACATCTTAATTCTAATATAATTAACATACAGTGTTATATTAGTTGTAGGTGTACAACAGAGTGACTCAACAATTCTCTACATTACTCAGTGCTCATCATGGTAAGTGTACTTTCAATCACTTTCACCCACCCACCTCCCCTCTGGTAACCACCATGTGGTTCTCTATAGTTCAGAATCTGTTTTGTGGGGGCGCCTGGGTGGCTCAGTCAGTTGACCATTAGACTCTCGGTTTTGGCTCAGGTTCTGCTCTCTTGGGTCATGGGATGGAGCCCCATGTCTGCCTCCATGCTCAGTGGGGAATCTGCTTGAAGATTCTCCTCCTACTCCAACTCACACATGCACACACTCTTTCTAAAATCTTTTTTTTTTTTAAAGATTTTATTTATTTATTTGACAAAGATCACAAGTAGGCAGAGAGGCAGGCAGAGAGAGGAAGGAAAGCAAGCTCCCTGCTGAGCAGAGAGCCCAATGTGGGGCTCTATCCCAGGACCCTGGGATCATGACCTGAGCTGAAGGCAGTGGCTTAACCCACTGAGCCACCCTGGTGCCCCACTAAAATAAATCTTTAAAAAATATTTTGTTTGTATCTTTTTTTTTTCCATTTGTTTCTTCCATAGATGAGAAAAATCATGATATTTGTCTTTCTCTTACTGATTTATTTCATTTAACATTATATCCTCTAGATTCATCCATGTTGTTGCAAATGGCAAGATTTCATTCTTTTTTATAGCTGAGTAATATTCCATTGTGTTTATGGGTATATGTGTATGTACATATGTATGTACACCACTTTTTCTTTATCTGTTCATTTATCAATGAACGTTGCTTTTATAATTTGGCTTTTGTAAATAATCCTGCAATAAATATAGAGGTACATAGAGATTTTTGCACTAATGTTTTAATATCCTTTGGATAAATACTCAGTACTGGAATTCCTGGATGATATTGTAGTTCTATTTTTAATTTTTTGAGAAATCTCTGTACTGTAATCCAAAGTGGCTGTATTTCCATCAGCATTTCCATCAGCAGTGCACAAGTGTTCTTTGTTCTCCACATTCTTGTCAACATTTGTTTCTTGTGTTTTTGACTTTAGCCATTCTGATGGCTGTGAGGGGATAGCTCCTTGTGGTTTGGATTTGTATCTCCTGGTGATTAGTGATGTTGCATCTTCCCATGTGGCTGTTGGCCATCTGTATGTCTTTGGAGAAATAGCTCTTCATGTCTTCTACCCATTTAAAAATTAGGTTATTTGAGTTTTTTGGTGCTGAGTTGTAGAAGTTCCTTATATATTTTGGATACTAACCCTTTATCACATATGTCATTTGCATACTTCTCCCATTCAGGAGGTGATCTTTTAGTTTTGTTGATTGTTTCCTTTGCTGTGCAAAAGTTTTTGTTTTGATGTAGTTCCACTAGTTTATTTTTGCTTTTCTTTCCCTTAGGAGACCTGTCTAGAAAAATGTTGCTATGCCCAATGTCAGAGAAAATTCTGTCTGTGCTCTCTGCATGATTTTTATGATTTCAGTTCTCACATTTAGGTCTTTAATCCTTTTTGGAGTTTCTTTTTGTGTGTGGTATTGGTTAATTAGTACAGTGTGGTTTCTGTTTCATTCTTTTGCAAGTAGCTGTCCAGTTTTTGCAATAGCCTGTGTTAAGGACACTTTTTCCCATTGGACATTCTTCCTTGTTGAAAATTAAGTGACCATATAAGCATGGGTTTATTTCTGGGCTCTCATTCTGTTCTGTTAATCTGTGTGTCTATTTTTGTGCCAGTACCAACTGTTTGATTATTACAGCTTTGTAATATAACTTGAAATCTGGGATTACAATACTTACATTTTTGTTCAAGATTGTTTTGGCTATTTGGGGTCTTTTGCAGTTCATACAAGTAGGAAATTGGGATTATTTCTTTAGCTCTGTGAAAAGTATTGCTATTTTGATAGAGATTGCCTTAAATTTGTATATTGCTTTAGGCAGTGGGAACATTTTAACAGTATTTGTTCTTCCAATCTATGAGCATGGAGTATCTTTCCATTTGTGTACTCTGCCAGTTTCTTTCGGCCATGTTTTATAGTTTTGTCAGTACAGGGTTTTCAACTCTTTGGTAAAGTTTTTTCCCAGATATTTTATTCTCTTTGATGCAATTGTAAATGAGACGATTTTCTTAACATCTCTTTGTGCTACTTCATTATTACTGTATAGAAATGCAGGAGATTTCCACACAATTTTTGTATCCTGCAACCTTCGTGAATTCATTTATCAGTTCTAGTAGTTTTTTGGTGGAATCTTAGAGTTTTCTGTATATAGTATCACATCTTCTGTAAATAGTGATAGTTTTACTTCCTCCTTCCATTTTGGATGTCTTTTATTTCTTTTTGTTGTCTGATTGCTCTGGCTAGGACTTCCAGTACTATGTTGAATAAACGTGGTGGCAGTGGACATCCTTATATTGTTCCTGACTTCGGGGGAAAGTTCTCCGTTTCCCCTCCGCTGTGTTGCCTCTAGAGTTTCCCCCATGTTCCTTCTAGACCGACGTTGATGGTTTGTATCATGAATGGACATTGTACCTTGTCAAATGCTTTCCCTGCATCTATTAAAATGATCTTAAAAATATATCACATCAGCAAGAGAAAGGATTGCGTTGATTGATTTGCAAATATTGAATCACCCTTGTATCCCAGGAAAAAAATCCCACTTGATTGTGGTGAAGGTTGTTTTTTTGTTTGTTGGTTGGTTGGTTGGTTTTGTTTTTTTAATGTGTTGTTGGATTTGATCTACTAATACTTTTTTTTAGGATTTTGGCATCTATGTGCATCAGAGATACTAGCCTATAGTTCTTTCTTTGTAGTGTCTTGTCTGGTTTTGTTTTCAGGGTAATGCTGGCCTCGTGGAATGAATTGGGAAGCTTTCCTTCCTCTTCTATTTTTTGAAATAGTTTCAGAAGAATAGGTATTAACTGCTCTTTAAATGTTGGCTAGAATTCACCTGTGAGGACATCTGGCTCAGACTTCTGTTTGTGGGAGTTTTCTGATTACTGATATAATTTCATTGCTGGTAATTTGTTCAAATTTTCTTTTTCCTGATTGTTTTGGGAGCTTATGTTTCTCAGAATTCATCCATTTCTTCTAGGTTGTCCAATTTGCTGACATATAATTTCTCATCATATTCTCTTATAATCCTTTGTCTTTCGGTGATGTGTTTGTTATTTTGCTTTCATTTCTCATTTTGTTCTCTCTGTCTCTGTCTCTCTCTCCCCCCCCCCCCCCCCCCGCCCTTGACTTTATGTCTCAATGAGTTTGGCAAAAGTTTTATCAATTTTGGTATATTTTCAAAGAATCAGCTCCTGATTTCATTCATCTGTTCTATTAGGGTTTTTAGTTTCCATATCATTTATTTTTGCTCTAATCATTATTTCCTTCCTTCTGGTTTTGTGTTTTATCTGTTGTTCTTTTTCTAGTTCCTTTGGGTATGAGGTTAGGTTTATTGGAGACTTTTTTTGCTTCTTGAGGTAGGCCTGTATTGCTCTTAACTTCCCTCTTAGAACAGCTTGTGCTGCACCCCAGAGATTTGGGACCATTGTATTTTCAGTTTCATTTGTCTGCAGGTATTTCTTTTTTAATTCCTCTCTGATTTCTTGGTTGACCCAGTCATTGTTTAGTAGCATGTTATTTAACCTGTATTTGTTTTCTTTCCAGATTTTTTTCTTGTGGCTGATTTCTACTCTCATAGCGTGGTCGGAAAAGAGGCTTGATATGACAGCAAACCTTCTGGATTAGTTGAGTCCTTTGAGCATAACATGTGATCTGTTCTGGAGAATGTCCCATGTACACTTGAACAAAATATGTATTCTGTTTCAGGATGGAATGTTCTGAATATATCTGTTAGATCCATCTGGTGCAAAGTTTCATTCAAAGCCACCCCTTCCTTGTTGATGTTCTATTTAGATAATTTATCCATTGATGTAAGTGGAGTGTTAAAGTCCCGTCCTGTTATTGTATTATCAATGTTTTCCTTTATGTTTATTATTAGCTGCGTTGTTTTGGCTGCACCCACATTGGGTATGTAAATATTTACAACTGTTGTATCTTCTGTAGGATTGTTCCCTTTATGATTATGTAGTGTTATTCTTTGTTTCTTGTTACAGTCTTTTTTAAAGTCTCTTGTCTGATATAATTACTGCTACCCACTTTCTTTTCACTTCTATTTACATAATAACTGCTTTTCCATCCCTTTACTTTTAACTACAGGTGCAGGTGTCTTTAATGCTGAATGAGTCTCTTGTAGGCAGCATATAGATGGGTCTTCCTTTTTTGTTTTTTTTAATCTATTCTACCTCCCTATGTCTTCAGATTGGAGCAGTCAGTACATTTATATTCAAAGGTAATTATTGCTAGGTATGGACTTATTGCCATTTTGTTACTTGTTTTACAGTTGTTTTTATAGTTCTCTCTGATCCTTTACGAGCATTAGTTTAAATTCCCTATCAAGCAGATTACTTATCTCCATTTTGTTTAGTTCTCGTGCTCTGTCTCTGTCCTGGTCTTTCATTAAGGACATGCTTTTCTGTTCCTCTCCTTCTGTCTGACTCTCTGTGCCTATTTCTGTGTGTTGGGAAAGTCAGCCAAGTCTCTTGCTCTTGAAAGTAGTGGCCTTATGCAGAAGAGGTCCGAGAGTGCCCTGTGATGCAATGTCCCCTGCTCAGATCCTGGCACTTCGGGGGTGTCTCCTGGGTGTACAGGTTGTGCCCTGCTGTTGTGACTGAGCTGCTTTCGCCTTCAGTCCAATCATCCGTAATGGCTCTCTTTGCCTGTTGTGGGCAGATTTTGATCCCTGTGTTGTTGCCAGTCTGAGCTGCCTTGGGCTTGAGTGGAGTCGGGCCAGGTGTTTGCCAGAGATGAGTAGCACCCGACTGCAGGTGCTTTCCCTGTGTTGTCACCTGTGAAGGTTTTGTTGTTGGGGGAGGGGCAGGCTGCAGTCAGACCATGTGACTGCTCTCAGCCCCTCGCTGGGGCAGCAGCTGAACTGGCATGTGTGGTTTTCATCCCCTCTCCCCAGGGCAGGAGTCACTTTGAGGTGATGCTGACCCTTGGGGCGGCTGCTTACATGCTGTGACACTGTGGTACTCGTTTGGATAGACCCCTGGGCAAGGTGTGTGGGAGTGGGTGAGCCCACAGGAGAACTCGGGCATAAAGCACCCTGCTAGCAAGCTAGGTGGAGAATGTTGGAATTGTGCTT
Organism: Mustela nigripes; assembly: GCF_022355385.1. Lineage (NCBI taxonomy): Eukaryota > Metazoa > Chordata > Mammalia > Carnivora > Mustelidae > Mustela > Mustela nigripes. Next base: position 18,452,811 of record NC_081574.1, read on the forward strand.
GTTCTCTCAGAAATCTCTGTGTCAAGGCCCGGGGGCAGGCAAGGGAAGTGGCACGTGCCAGCTTTTTGTCCCAAGAGGAATCTTCCAAAGATCCCTGCCCCTTCTGGCATACACTTGGAGATTAGCAAATAAATCTTTCCATATACTCCCGGCTTCTTCCCAAAGGCTGCTCCTATGCTGTACTCAGTGGGTCTGTTTGTCATGCTGTCTCCTCAACGGCAGGAGCCTCGGTTTCCTCTTGCCCTCCTGGCTCTCCCAGAGCCAAGCCCGCTGACTTTTAAAGCTCCAGGTGTTAAGCCCCACTGATTGTAAGAACTCATGAAGTTAGGCCCCTCTGATTTTCAAAGCCAAATGTTATCAGGGATTTGTCTTCTCAGTGCGAGTCCCCAGCACCCGGGTGGTTGCTGTTAGGTCTCCTTCTCTCCTGTCTGTGTGCTCGAGGCATCCCTCCCTCCCACGGACCTTCCTGCCGTCCAGCTCCTGACCCCATCTCTGCCCTCTTCAGTGTGGCCTCTTCCCTACATTTGCTTTGGATACTCTGTTCCGCCAGTCTTTGGGTCATCAGTCACACTGACTGGGTGTTATCTACATGTATCCGTGTGGCAAGATAAGCCTACGATCCTCCTCCTCTGTCCTTGTCCCCCCTAGTCTAAATTTTGAAAATCTTACCAAGTTGGTGGTAACGTGAACTCATTTACTCATGTATATCCAAATCTCTGAATGATAAACAGATGTTCTGGGACCCAAAAGCATGATTATGTTGAGTCTGACCTGCTAATATTTCTCCAAGTCCTTCCTTTCCTTGTGTTTGGCAATGTTATCTCTACCTACAGATCCTCCACCTGAAGTTACTAGAATCAGTTATGATCTAAGAAAGGGAATTTTCAACCGGCTTTCCCCCATGCTTCCCACACAGCCTTTGCCTCATAATCCTTATCAGTCTGAAAGGAAGGCTGTGTTAATGTCCTGAGGCTGAGGAGCAAAGTGCACAACCTTGTTTACCACAGCTTTGTGGTAAATCTTGAAATCAGGGAGTGTGAGTCCTTCTACTTTTTTATAATTGTGTCAGCATTTCCATTAATTTTAGGATTGGTTTGGTCAGTTCTTCAAAACAAAGTCATCTATATGCATAAGGAATATTGGTCTATAGTTTTCTTTTGGTATCTTTGTGGCAGCCAGGAATAAGTCTGATTTTTAAGAGACCAATGATATAGAGAAAAATTATAACACAATACTCTGGAATGAATTTATCATTAAAGTAGCATGTTTCTTTTTTTAAAGATTTTATTTATTTATTTGACAGAGATCACAAGTAGACAGAGAGGCAGGTGGGGGGGTGGGGGAAGCAGGCTCCCTGCTGAGCAGAGACACCCCCCCCCAATGTGGGGCTCGATCCAAGGACCCTGAGATCATGACCTGAGCCAAAGGCAGAGGCTTAACCCACTGAGCCACCGAGACACCCCATGTTTGAAATGATTAAAGAGCATTTCAAATCAAAATATTAAAAATCAGAGTTAACCATAGGGCCTAGGTGGCTCAGTCGGTTAGGCATCTGATTCTTGATTTTTGGCTCTGGTCATGATCTCAGGGTCGTGAGATCCAGCCCCACACGGGCATGGAGCCTGCTTGAGATTCTTCCCCTCTCCCTTTGCCCCTCCGTCCACATGTCCCCCCCCCCAACAAAAAAAAAAATCAGCATTAACCTGAATTATGATAGACAATAGAAGAAAATCATCTTAGTAATGAAGACTTAATTACATAGTTCTCAAATAAGAACAGATTTAAGTGACTATCGACTGACTTTGAGGAGGATAATGAAAACAGCCTAGAGAACTGAAAACAAAGAGGTGAGAAGGATACAAGAGGAAGTAAGAGATATAGAAGATAGGGGATAAACCACCAAGAGTAGAAAATCAGCACATTATTTTTTTACATTATATTCAGGAGAACTTTTTAGAAATAAAAGGTCTGAATATTCATATTAAGAGTCTACCATTTACCTAAGAAAACTGAACTATAATGTTCAAGTTTGAGTCCAAGCCTTAGAAACTATTAGACTTGAATGAATTTTTGTTTTGAAGCTGGAAGCTCCAGGTAAAAACCTAGGTCACTTGCCAGACTGATTGTTGTTCTTTGTTATGCACATGTCTACGTCCATGCCTGCTGCGGGGTCCCCCACACAAAGGTTGTGAATAACCACCTTTGCAACTCTTTCACTTGCCACTTACTGCCCTGTTTGGGGGTTGAGCATTTGAGAGCAAGAGGTAAATCACAGGTCTGTTCGAACTCCACTGAGGTGGAAATATTCTTGGAACTAAAGGTATGTTTTTCTTTCACTCCCTGGGTTGCATAAGGAGTTCTTAAAACCTTTCACCTTGACGTTTTGTTTTTATCCTTGCTTAAACATGTTCTAGCATGTTCTACCTTTCAACAATGAATTACACCGTATGCTGCTACATCATTATTTCTTTACCTCCATACTCAATTTGTTCATGATAGTAAAATTCACTTCAGGAACCCCACAGCCACACATCTTTTTTCCCCCTCCCTTCCTTCCTCTCTCTTATCCTTCCTTCTTTGCATTTTGGAAGTATCTGATCTGCTTTTGCTTCCTTGGAGTATCTTGACTAATTTCAGCGGCACTGGTTTATAATCAAATGGATTAAAGTTTGGTAATTATTCATTGAGTACTGAGTAATAAAGGCATTTTAAAGAATGCAGAAGCTATTTTAAATATGGAACACATAATGCCATATACCTTTGTTCTATTGTTGTTTGTTTTGTTTTAATTTAGATTTCTGCTAGTTGAAACTACACGAAGGGGTAAGAATATCCTACATGAGGGACACCTGGGTGGCTCAGTCGGTTAAGCCACTGCCTTCGGCTCAGGTCATGACTCCAGGGTCCTGGGATGGAGCCCTGCATTGGGCTCCTGGCTCAGCAGGGAGCCTGCTTCTCTCTCTGCCTCTGCCTGCCACTTTGCCTCCTTGTGCTTGCGCGCTCTCTCTCTCTCTAAATAAATAAATACGTAAAATCTTTAAAAAAAAAAAAAAAAGAATATCCTACATGAAATCTGAGTTAACAATAGAAAACGTGGAAAAAATACAATGCATGATGGCTGTTATAATCAGGACAGGCAGCAAGTAAAATAGGCCCAAGCAGAAAGACCATTCGTGCTACTTGAGAAGTTAGGCATCTGACAGCAGAGTGATTTTTTAGTTCAGCCTTGGAGGATAAGTAGAGTTTCACTATACAGTGTAGAGAAATATGGCTTCTAAGATAAGAAACCAATGCATAGGGCTGGTAGTGGAGTGTTCTTGGAGATCGTGTCAGGAAATATGTGGGAAAAAACGCAGTAAGAGGCTGAGAAGCACTGTAGGCTGAAGGTAGAGCTGAAGAGGTTCGACTTTATCCTTCCTCTGACAGCACAGGGACTATCAGAGGTTTTCAAGCCAGGGAGCAAGATGATTGCATCAGAATTTTAGGAACGTTTTTCTTGAAGTGGTGAAGGGGATAAATGATGCAGGGAGAGACTATCAGAAAAATTCACGAGAAGAGGTGGTCTACCCAAGTAGTCTTCAAACATTTTTGTTCATGAAGTCCCTAAAATTTTTGAGGAAAAAGTTCCTCTTCACATATTTTAAGTTGAGATGTATGTTTTTTATCATAAATTTAAATAATGACAAAAAAGTGCAATTTTCAGCTTACAGTAACAATATTTTCCAATAAAGCAGTATAAGACTATTTTTAAATGTAAATGGAATAAATATGAAAGTAATTTGATTTTTACCCATAACCATTTTTCAAAAATATACAATCTCTTCTTTAATCCTTTTTTCTTTAATTCCATTGTATTATCCTTCCAAGAAGGTTATATATTTTATACTTGAAAGGCTTTTATTAATCACAATTTTTTTGCAACAAAATACACATGTATATGTATATGATATACGTATATATTTGCCAGGCCTAAATCCCTTGAAGCCAGAAATTAAAAATTGACCTACTTGAAAATTTTTTTTTAAGATTTTATTTATTTATTTGACAGAGAGACACAGCGAGAGAAGGAACACTAGCAGAGGGAGTCAGAGAGGGAGAAGCAGGCTTCCCGCTGAGCAGGGAGCCTATTGTGGGGCTCAATCCCAGGATCCTGGGATCATGTCCTGAGCGGAAGACAGATGCCCAACGACTGAGCCGTCCAGGCGCCCCTTGAAATAGCTTTAATAGCGGTAGGCATATAAGGAGAACACAAGTGTATCAATGAATTATCTTGCCACCTTTCCAAATTATATAGTGCAGTTTCTGAATATAAACAAAATTCACTCTACACAAAGATTTTTCATGTGTCAAAAAGTAATAAATTGAACTTTATGCTCTAACTCAGAGGAAGGTAATAGTGTTGGATAATGCCACTTCCTGAAAATAAATTTCTAAGACATCCAGTGTTGTTTCTGAGTTGCCTAAGTGGAAATTAAACCCAAATTCCAGATTCACATTCTCTATTCTGCTGAATTTCACTCCTTCAATATTGCTGCAAACTAAAGAGTCGTAGCTAACCCCCGAAAGCCATGACAATTCCCACTTTTCTTTTGTCTTCTAAAACAAGAGTTGAATCTTCCCTGTATTTCTCGCTTTTGTTCTTCTTTAAGGATAAATGAAAAATTTATTCAGGGAATATAAAACTGAATGGCAGAGGACTGATGCTGGACAATGTCAAGTCAAACTTTTTATGAGTAGAGTTTTTAATATCACAGGTTGGATAGCCTAGAACATTCTCCACTTAGGCCCTTCTGTATTCTTGCCTTCCCTGAGTATTCCTGTTTAATGATTCTGTAGAAGACTATCTTCAGATGTTCGTGTTAGACATATAGTTACAATAATCGTGGTTATTTCTCATTGGAGTACTTACTCTTCTGCTGCATATTTTATATACATTGTCTCTAACCCCTTATTTTGAAAAGGAGAAAGCTGAGGTTTTATATATATTTGAAAACACCTACCCAAGCCCAAACAGCTAGTTAGTAAAGGGGCCTGGATTTAAATTTGGTTGTTTAAAGTGGTATCCTTTTTTATTTTTTAAGATTTTATTTATTTATTTGACAGACAGAAATCACAAGTCTGCAGAAAGGCAGGCAGAGAGAGAGGAGGAAGCAGGCTCCCTGCTAAGCAGATTGCCCCATGCGGGGCTTGATCCCAGGACCCTGAGATCATGACCTGAGCTGAAGGCAGAGGCTTTAACCCACTGAGCCACCCAGGTGCCCCAAAGTGGTATCCTTTATACAGAAAGAATGTACTATAGTCTATGAAACTAATAGGTTGTAAAAGTGTCAGTCTTAAAAAGTCATTTAACTTTACTTTCTATATTGTTCCCATTACAAAAGGAAAAATCTTATAAGAATTCTGAGTACCATGTTTTTTTAAATTTATTTTTTAAATTCCAATGTGATTAATGCATGTCATATTAGTTTCAGATATGCAATATAGCTATTCAATATTTCTATGTAGTACTCACTGCTTATCATGTAAGTGTACTCTAAATACCTTATATCTATTCCTTCCCCACCCCCACTCCAAGCACTTCCCTTCTGGTAACTACTAGTTTGTTCTCTATATGTAAAATTCTGTTTTTTATTTGTCTTTTTTCTTCTTTGCTTATTTGTTTTCTTAAATTCCACATATGAGGGAAATCATATGGCATTTGTCTTTCTCTTATTTCACTTAGCATTATACTCTCCAGATCCACCATTGTTGTTGCAAATGGCAAGATTTTATTCTTTTTCATGGCTGAACAATATTCCATGGCATACATATGCCAATCTTCTTTATCCATTTATCAATCAGTAGACAATATGGTTGCTTCCACATTTTAGCTATTGTAAATAATGCTACAACAAACATAGGGGTGCACATTATCTTTTCAAATTAATGTTTTTGTATCTTTTGGGTATATACCCAGTGGTGGCATTACTGGTATCTTATATGGTAATCCTATCTTTCTTTCTGGGGAATTCCCATGCTGTTCTCGATAGTGGCTGCACCAGTTTGTATTCCCATCATGAGGCTTCTTTTTTCTCTACACCCTCCCCATCACTGTTGTTTCTTATTTTTGACTCTAGCCATTATGACAGATGTGAGATCATACCTCAATGTAGTTTTTATTGCATTTCCCTGGTGATGAGTGATGTTGAGCATCTTTTCATGTGTCTCTTGGTCATCTGGATATCTTCTTTGGAGAAGATATTCATTTGTTCATATCTTCTGCCCATTTTTAATTGAATTATTAGGGAGTTTTGGTGGGGGGTCTGGAATTGTGTATGTTTTTTATATGTTTTGGATACTAACCCCTGACTATATCCTTTGCAAATATCTTCTCCCATTCAGGAAGTTGTCTTTTAATTTTGTTTTTGTTTCTTCTGTTGTGCAAAAGCTTTTTATTTTTATGTAGTTCGACTAATTTATTTTTGCTTTTTTCTTTCCCTTGCCTTAGGAGACCTATCTAGAAAAATGTTGCTATGACCAACGTTAGAGACATTATTGCCTGTTCTCTCTTCTGGGATTGTTATGGTTTCAAATCTCACATTTAGGTCTTTAATCCATTTTGAGTTTATTTTTGTGTATGGTATAAGACAGTGGTCAGTTTCATTCTTTTGCATGTAGCTGTCCAGTTTTCCCAGCCTTTGTTGAAGAGATGGTCTTTTTCCTATTGGATATTCTTGACTCCCTTGTCATAGATTGACCCAAAAATGGGTGTTTATTTCTAGGCTCTCAGTTTCATTCTGTTGATCTATATTTCTGTTTTTGTGCCAGTCCCGTACTGTTTTGATTACTACAGCTTTGTAGTATAACTTGAAATCTGGGATCATGAAACCTCCAGTTTTGTTCTTCTATTTCAAGACTACTTTGGCTATTCAGTCTTTTTGGCTGTTGAGTCTTTTGTGGCTCATACAATTTTAGGGTTGTTATTCTGTGAAAAATGCTGCTTGTATTTTGATAGAAATTACATTAAATCTGTAGATTGCTTTTGGTGATATGGATACTTTAACAATATTTGTTCTTAAGACTAGTCGATGGGCATGAAATATCTTTCCATTTGTTTATATTTTCTTCAGTTTCTTTCATACATATTTCATAGTTTTCACAGTATAGGTCTTTTACTTCAGCAGAATTTATTCTTGGATATTTTATTCTTTTTGGTCTAAATAGAATTGTTTTCTTGATTACTCTTTCCGCTGATTATTATTTAATATTATTTAATATTTATAAATTTATATTTATATTTATAAATTTATATAAATAATATTTATAAATTAATATTTATATTTATAAATTTATATAAATAATATTTCTAAATTAAACATATTAATTTATAAATTAAATATTTAATATTTATTATTATTTTCTTGATTACTCTTTCTGCTGATTATTATTTGTGCATAAAAGCACAATGGATTTCTTTATATTGACTTTGTATCCTGCAGCCTTATTGAATTCATTTATCAGTGTTAGTATGTTTTTTGGTGGAGTCTTTAAGGTATTCCGTATACAGTATCATGTCCTATGGAAACAGCGAAAGTTACTTCTTCTTTACCAATTTGGATGCCTTTTATTCCTTTTTCTTATTTGGTTGCTGTGGCTAGGGCTACTAATCTTATGTTGAATAAAAGTGGTGAGAGTGGACAGCCTGGTCTCATTCCTGATCTTAGGGGAAAGGCTCTCAGTTTTCACCATTGAGTTTGATGTTAACTATGGGTTTTTTAATATATGGACTTTATTATTCTGAGGTATCATAAATGGACTTTAAACTCTGTCAAATGCTTTTTCTGTGTCCACTGAAATGAACATAAGCTTTTTATCCTTTCTCTTGTTGATGTGGTGTATCATGTTGATTGATTTGGGAATACTGAACCCCTTGCCTCCTAGGAGTAATCCCACATGGTCATGGTATGTTGAGTGATTTTTTTTTTTAATGTATTGTTGGATTTGGTTTACTAATACTTTTTGATGATTTTGGCATCCATGCTCATCAGAGATAGGCTTATAGTTTTTGTTGTTTTTTGTTTGTTTGGGGTGTTTTATTGTTTGTTTTTTATAGTGTCTTCATCTGCTTTTGGTATGAGGGCAATTCTAGACTTGTAGAATGAATTTGGAAGCTTTGTGTCCTGTTCTATTTTTTGGGAATAGTTTGAGAAGAGTATGGACTGACTCTTCACTAAATATCTGGCTGTGTTTGCTTGTATTTGTGTAGGGTCCTGGACTTCTCTTTGTTGGAAATTTTTTGATTACTGTTTCAATTTCATTGCCAGTAACTGGTCTGGTCAAATTTTCTACTTCTTCCTGCTTCAGTTTAGGGTGGTTAGGTGGTTAGGATTTTATCCATTTCTTCAACGTTGTCCATTTTGTTATATAATTTTTTATAATATACTTTTACCCTTTGTCTTTCTGTGGTGGTATTTCTCCTTTTATTTGTTTTGAGTCCTCTCTCTCTTAGATGAGTCTGTCTAAAGGTTTATCAATTTTGTTTCTTTATTTAAAGAACCAGCTCCTGGTTTCATTAATTTATTTTTAAGTTTTTATTTCACTTATTTCTGATCTAATCTTTATTTCCTTCCTTCTGCTGTTTTGGGTTTTGTCATTCTTCTAGCTCCTTTAGGTGTAAGGTTAGTTTGAGATTTTTCTTGCTTCTTGAGGTAGGCCTATATTGCCATCAACTTCCCTCTTAGAATAGCTTTTGCTACATCCCAGATTTTGGACCATTGTGTTTTCATTTGTCATCATGTAAATTTTGAAATGCTCTTTGGTTTCTTGGTTGACCCACTTACTTTTTAGTAGCATGTTATTTAAGCTACATGTATCTGTGTTTGATCCATTTTTTCTTATGTTTTATTTCTGGTTTCATAGCACTGTGATTAGAAAAGGGTGATGTGGGGTATGTCTTCAGTGATTTTGAATTTGTTGATGCTTGTTTTGCAGCCCAATATGTAATCTATTCTGAAGAATGTTCTCTGCGCATTTGAAAAGAATGTGTATTCTGCTGTTTTAGGTTAGAATGTTCTGATTATATCAGATTCATCTGGTCCAATGTGTCCTTCAAAGTCACTGTTTCCTTGTTGATTTTTTGTTTAGAGGATATATTCATTGATGTATGTGGGGTGTTAAAGCATTTTACTACTATTATATTACTATCAATTACCTACTTTGTTAATGGGGCTTTATGTATTTGGGTGTTCCCACGTTGAGTGCATAAATATTTACAATAGTTATATCTTCTTCTTGGATTTTTCCCTTCATGATTATGTAATGTTCCTCTTTGTCTCTTATTACATTATTTGTTTGAAGGTCCATTTTGTCCCATGTAAGTCTTGCTACCTTGGCTTTCTTTTCACTTCCATTTGCATAACTGCTTTCCCATCCCTTCACTTTCAATATGCATGTGTCTTTAACTCTGAAATGAGTTTTTTGTAGGCAGCATGTAGATGAATTTTGCTTTTGTATACATTCTGTCACCCTGTGTCTTTTGATGGAATGTTTAGTTCATCATTTACATTTAAGGTAATTTTTATTATTTTTTAGTTGAGAAAGAGCACGAGCGGGCAGTTCAGGACCAGTAGAGGGAGAGGGAGAAAGAGAATCTTAGGCAGGCTCCATACCCAGCACAGAGCCCTTCATAGGGCTTGTTCTCACAACCCTCAGATCATGACCTGAGTGGAAATCGAGAGTCAGACACTTAAGCAATTGAGCCACAGGGCCCCCCTCAAGGTAATTATTGATAGGTGTGTTCTTAATGCCATTTTGTTGTTTGCTTTATGATTGTTTTTTACTCTGTTCTTTTCTTCTCTGCTCTCCTTTATGGTTTGTTGGCTTTCTTAAGTGAGATATGTGTATTCCATTTCTTTATTTTTTGCAAATTCTATTACCAGTTTTTTTTTTATTTAATAGTTACTATTAGGTTTATATATAATATCTTGAGCATATAGCAGTCTATATTAAATTAGTGGTTGTTTAAACACATTCTAAAAGCACTAAGCTTTTACTCCCTCTCCTCCCTCACCCCCCATTGTAGATCTATAGTGTCATACTTTAACCTTTTATTGAAACCCTTAATGGATTTTTATAGATATATCATTTGCTTTTGTGTTTTCCTATTTTTCTTATTCCTGCTTATTGATTTCCCTTTCCACTCAGAGAGTGCCCTTTAATAATAATTTTTAGTGGTGAAGCATTCCTTAAGCTTTTTTTTTTTTTTTTTTTTTTTTGTCTGGGAAACTATTTATCTTTCCTATTCAGAATGATGGCCTTGCTGGATGTACTATTCCTGGATGTAGGTTTTTCTCTTTCAACACTTTGAACATGCTACTCCCTTCTGGTTTGTGCAGTTTCTACTGAAAAAGCCTCTGATAACTGTTACATAGAAGAGAAACCCCATAAAGTTTTCTTTTCTCTCACTACTTGTAAAATTCTCTTTATCACAACTTCTTGCCATTTTAATTACTGTGTGCCTTTGTGTGGACCTCCTTGGACTGATTTTGTTAGAGGGTGTCTATCTCCTAGATCTAGAAATCTGTTTCTCCAGATGAGGGGAATTTTTGGCTATTTCTCTAAATTTTTGGCTCCTTTTTTCCTCTCTTCTCCTTCTGGGATCCCTATAATGTGCATATGACTATGCTTGGTGGGGGTCACTGAATTCCCTTAGTCTCTTCTCATTTTCTTTTTAATGCAATTCTTTTCTTTCTCCTATTCAGCTTGATTCCTTTCCATTACTCTGTCCTCCAGGTTGCTGATCTATCCTTCTGCTTCTGCTGGTCTCCTCTTTACTCCCTCTAGTGTATTTTTATTTCAGTTACTGAGTTCTTCATCCCTGGTTGGTTCTTTTTTATGTTTCCTATCTCTTTGAGATCCTCCATTCTTTTCTCAAGTCCAAGGAGTATCTTTATGACCATTATTTTAAGTTCTTTATCAGACATTTTACTTCATTTCATTTAGGTCTCATGGCTTTGTCCTGTTCTTTAATTTGGGACCTATTCTTCTGTCTCATTTTGTCTAACTCTCTGTGTCTGTTTCTCTGTGTTAGTAAAAAGTCAGCTAGGTCTCCTGCTCTTGAAAGTAGTGGCCTTAGAAGAAAAGGTCTAGTGCCCTGCAGGACAATGCCCCCATGTCCCTGTGGGTTGCACATATCCTACTATTGTGCCTGACCTGTGTTTGACTTCGGTTGTCTGCAGTGGCTTTTTTTGCCTATTGTGGGCAGGATTTGGTGCCTGTGATGTTAATATCTTGGGCTTGTGTTGAGTCCAACCAGATATTTGCCAAAGCTGTAGTAGCACTAAACTGTGGAGAGCTCTCCTTGTGTTGTCCTTGTGTTGTGGGTGGGGCCTGCAGTCAGACCAGATGTCTGCTCCTAACCTATTGCTGGGACAAATGTCAAATTGATATGTGGTTATTTCTCCCCACACCAGTGGCTTGAATCACCTTGGAGTGGTCTTGGCCCTCTTGGGCTGCTAATACACTGCCAGAGTTGTGGCACCATTTTGTGTGGTCTCCTGCTGATGGTGGGTTAAAGTAGGTGGGTCTGTAGAACAGAAGGGCTGGTTTCACTGTGAGCATGCTAGGCAGAGTGTTGGAGCTGCACTGGTTCCTGCAGGTGTCTGGGTGTCTAGGCTGGGGGGTGGAGGAAGGAAATGGTATCTGACAGTTCTTTTGTTCTCAAAGAAGTCTCTTAAAGATTCCTGCCCTTCCAGAGCATGTTCTGAGAGTAGTAAATAAACTTCCTTCCAGTATATCCGTCTTTTTTCAAACTGCTGCTTCTATGCTTTATCTCCGTGTGCATGTTTGTTGTGCTGTCTCTTTAAAGGTGGGAACTCAGTTTCTTACTGCACTCCTGCTCTCCCAGAGTGGAGTCTGCTTATTTTTAAAGTTCCAGGTGTTACATCACTGATTATATGAACTTGGGATGTTAGGCCTCTCTGGTTTTCAAAGACAAATGTGGGGGGGGGGGCGGATTCCTTTTTCCAGTGGGGGTCCCCATGCTTCAGGTGCCTGGCATGGGATCTGTACCCTTTTCTGTGCCTTTAGTTGTCCCCCACCCCTCCTGTAGACAGTCTTGTAGGTCAGCTTGGTTCCCGACCTCATCTGCTCTTATTACTGTTCTTGGTGTGGCATCTTTATATTTGACTTTGGAGGGTTTGTCCTGCCAGTCTTTGTGTCATATTCTGGGTTATTTACACTGGTTGGGTGTTATGTAGAAGTATCTGTGGGACAAGATGAGTTGGGTATCTTCCTATTCCACTGTCTTTCCTGGAAGTCCTTTGGTTAGCGTGGTCATTTTTACCACTAAACCTAGGTTTTCACAGTCACTTCTCTTGATATTCCCTAATAGCAAACAGTGGAAGGATAATGCCAAATACTCCGAGAGGATTTTTTGTTGTTGTTGTTTTGTTTTAAAGGTATATGCCTCTACAGTCATTCTTGACTACTATTTCCAGTTTCCGGTCTTCAAGCTTTTGTGTACTTGAAACATGACAAACTTGATCAGTGCAACCATGCTGTTCATAAAGGTTCACGGAATCACAATTTCAAATAGTAAATCCTAAGGAGTAAGTAGTTGTAGATTGAACAGATGAGCTCTAGATGGCTGGCCATCCCTACAGGAAAGACATACAGGAATTTCTAAAGAAAAATATACCACCTGTTGATTTATTGATTTCATTTTTACAGTGTTTTCTACTTTTTAAATATACCATGGTAATCGTGGTATAATTGTACTTTTGGATTGTACTTTTTCACATGTTCTCTCCATTTGTTACCAATAATAGGCACTGGTTGTTTCTAAGTTTTTGCTGTTCTAGAGACATTAAGAGTATCATCATTCATGTGGATTCTATTTTCTTGAATCAATGTACTTCCTTTAAAATAAGATTGGGTCAAAGAATATGACCATTTTAATGATCCTCGATACATACACTGCAACATAGCTTTCTAAAAAGGTTATTAGCAATTTACACTGCTCCCAGAAGTATATGGCCAAGCCTGACTTGGCCATCTCACAACCTGGGTGAGCTGCTTAAAAACAAGCTTTAATTTAATCACTGTATAATGCCTATCATGTGTCAAGCCTATGATGTCAGAAAGTCAAGTGAATCATTTCCAGACCCTTCCTTACACACTGACCTTCTTAAATGTTTTATAACTTGATACGGTGGTAAGGTCGAGCCAGATGCCTGGGTTCAAAGTCAGTTTCACCGCACATTACCTGTGTAAATCCTTTGACAATCACTTAACTATCACTTAACTTCCAGTTTTCTCATCCGTACAAGGAGAATGCCTACTTCACAGGATTTTTCTGTGGATTAAATATGGTCTTACTACATGTTGAAAGTAAGCCTATGCTCTTTTCAATACCCTAAGCCAGGACCCCAAAAAATCCTTATGCATACATTTAATTTTGGTGAATAGCCAAAAGCTATTTGGAGGCAGGTCTGCAAGATAACTCATTTATTAAACTGTTATAAATGTTTAATGTATAAACCACTTAACATTTTTAAAGTGCTGGCATTTAAGCATTAGTTTATGAAAAAAATTTATTTTTTATGAAGAAAATTTATATTGAATTCATACTAGGCCAGTCCTGTCATTGCAGATCAATGCCAGACAATGGAGTTATTGCTATTCTGTTTGTCCTCCGTCTGCCTGTGTAAGCTTGCCTTCTTTCCCTTTAAATGAGTCAGTTTGGTCCCTGAGAAAGCAAGATTATTTTTGTCTTGAGGTCTGAGAAAACTACTTGTATTAATTGCTTCTTCTCTTGCACTCTCCTTAAAAGGCTTCTATTAGATGGATGTTAAAATTTGAACCAATCCTCCACGTCTCACACTTTAACGGGTCTCTCCTTGTGTTCTGGAAAGGGCCCCCATCCAACCTTCCACCTCACTCATTCATTCTTTGCATGCATTCTTCTATTTTGCTCATCTACTTATTTTTATGATTCATTCACTGATTCAACAAACTTCTGTTGAATGTTTCTGTGGTACCAGGGATTGTCTAAAAACATTTTTTAGATTTCCAGATTTTTTGGAATTACACATCCTCAAATCGAAGACTGTTGAGTTTGTTGTCTCATTTAGAATTTTTCCTCAAATTTCTAGGACTTGTCTATTTATCTTTGACATTTGGGATCCTTGTTCATTCTTTCGGAATTGCTGGTTCAGTCACAGGTCACCTGCCTCCGTTAACTGTGGGGGAACATAAGGACACACGGCCACATGAGGTAGTGCAGACGGCTTCTGCGGTCTTAGAGTGTGGGCTCTCATTCCTACTGGGGATCTATAGCTAATGTTTCACGGGCCTTCTCTTGCCCAGTGTCCCCATTCTGCGATTTGGCTCGAGAACTACTGCTGTTGCCACCTACGGCTCAGCCCAAGTAGGGAAGAAGCCAAATGACTACTTTTGTCAGGTGTTAGCTCCCCCAGAAATCCTCTGGAGTCTTCTAAGATCCTCCCCTAGTTTGGGGGACAGTCTTCCACTTCCACAAAGCTGTGCTCTCCTCCGTCTTCTAGATCATGTCCTGTTTCCCTATCTCAGAAATTCCTCAAAAGCATTTGTCAACTGATGGATTTTTGGTTTCACAACATCATTAGATTTCATTTTCTTTACTGTCATTTTGTTGGATTTGGAGGAGAGAAGGCAAAGGCATTGCTCAGTCTAACCATATTCATACAGTCTCTCTTCTTAATGGGCATTTATTTCAGTTCAGGGGTCAGCCTATTAAATCTGTCCAAACTGCTAGACACTAGTCATAATACTCGTGAGAGGGTTTATGCACGATTCAGTTACCTCCCCCATCAGTGCCATCAGCAAAGTACAAGGAAAGTGCTATGGAGTTCAGAGTTCTATTTGAGCGAAGGCGTCTGGGTTCCTTGAAGAACAGGAAGATATGGGCATGTGGAGGCGGGCGTATTTAGGGAAGAGCAGCAACTAGCTACTTGGACTTGAAATGTTCAAAAGTGAATGTACTTAGTCATGTCAAGTGATGAGGGTAAGAAATCGATCAGGTCTTTGTTTCCCTTTCTGGATAAATGGTTCGTAAGGTACAGGATGAACATAATTGTCCAGGGTTCTAAGAAAATCTATAGATATAATAACAACATTCATCACAAAATTAGGGTCAAACGATAAAACTCATGAATTCCCATGTACATGTATGTATGTGCATGTAGTATGTGCATGTAGTATGTGCATGTAGTATGTGCATGTAGTATGTGCATG